>NW_006790761.1:1172533-1180745 GCF_000442215.2 Lipotes vexillifer | reverse complement strand
TCTCCCCTACACTTAAGAAGCCATTTACTTGTCCATAGTCTCTTGCCTGAAACCCCTAGGGCCAGATGTGTCTTGGAGTCAGAATTACTGGATTTTAGAAAGGTAACAAGTACAGATACCATATAACTGTATCTGAATACCTTTAGGGTCACCAAATAAATCCAAAAAGGTAAAAGTTGATTCTTACCAGAAACGTGGAATCCATTTCTGCTGTCATCAGCACTATGCCCTTTTCTTCCTTAAGTTCAGGGTAGTGATATAAAATCAGCTGGCTGGCTGCAGCTTCCCCTCGGGTCTGTAAGGAGGAACACTTAATCAAGGCTCAGTAAGGTGCCACCACAACAAAACTGCGACTTCACAGCAACAGAGAGTCTGGAGGGAATTCTGGCTCTTAACAGCCCCTTGGGTGGCTGGTGAGTCGGAGGACTGGCACATGGCAGTGGCCAGGTCTGCCAAGGCACATCGAAACTGACAGCTTACACAGTGTTATTTGTGTCTTCAATTGAAAAAGGTTTGGCTTTTCTCCCGGAAAATGTTTACAGTAGGCAGTGAGTCCTTCATCACGGCCATATACTTAAAAACAAAACGGCACAAGCAGCTACCAGATCAAGTCCTAAATAAAGCAATATGCCTGTGTAATTGCCGCTTTTATGGACTAGTGCATTTCACAGTTGAAATCTACTCCCCTTGGCTGGCTCTGAGGACTGAGCTCTTTTAAGCTGTAGCAAACAGCTGGAGAGTTTGCACATGGGCCAGATTTGTAATGTGCAGTTTTAAAATATAATCTGGGTGGGAGGAAGGGGGGAAAGAAGAATGGGAACATCATAATTTCATGAAGAAGGGACAGGGCAGTGGTGACTAGACCTCACTCCAGACTAGGAAGAGAGGCTAGGTTCAAAGCCTAAGCCCTCATATAGTATAGAAGGAAACAACTATACATTCAAAAGATCTCTGGGTTTCATCTTTAAAATTTTAGCAAAAGTCCTTTTAATTATCAATACCTAATTATTGCTAGGGTACTCTTAATAATAGTTCAGTCTCAGTTCTCTCAAACATACTTCAAATACACATCATTTTGGTCATAATTATGTTTCTGGATCTTTTTCCTATACTTGTATATGAGCTTCACGAAGGCAGTCCTTGCGTAGTTTCCAACACAACAGCATAATGGTTAAGTTCACAGACTTTGGAGTCAATAACCTGGAGTCAAGCAAACCCAGCTCTACCACTTATTAGCACTGTGAACTAAGTTCTCTGAGCCCACTATTTTTTTTCTTTTCTTTCTACTATTTTTTTTAAAAAAAAAAACACAATATAATTTTTGGATACAATCACAAGGGCTACAGTCATGAGCAAATTCTCATTCTGTTTTGTGCTCCCTTTACCCCAACTTCAAAGCCATTATAATACATTCTTGTTTTTGCCAGATTCAGCCTCCAAACATAGAATGTCAATCCTAGTGATGATCTCATTTAAAATACTTTTATTTTAAAAGCTTCAAATGCTTTGGATCAAACTTCTTAATCTAATACTTGGGAGTAAAATAAAGAAAAAGGAAGGAGGGAAGCAAACAAAGCAACATCTGTGAAATGAAAACTATGCATCTAGCACCTTAGAAAGTGCTGACCTGGTTAATAAAACACATGTAAGACAAAGAGCCTACCTTAAGGTTATAAAGATAACCATCACCACTCACCCATGTTTGTTAAGTGAGGTACATGCAGTAAATGTTATAGATGTATGGGGAAGAGAGCAGAGAGTCAGAAATAGTCAGAGAATGTGTTTCGGGATCTTTTCAATTTCTAGGTAGTGAGTGGGGCCTAAAAAGCTAGCCCAACAAAGTATGACAATTCATCAGTGCTACAGCAAATCCTGCTGGTAGTTAGTACATATTCTGTGTCCTCAAGCCTCAGCAAGGGCTCATAATAATACAAAGGGGTAGGCCTCCTTCATCTAGGGGCTGAGCACAGGCCACCTACCTGAATATTTATAAGTGCAGTGAAGTGGAGTTCAGTACCTGTCCACTGCCCGACAAAAAACTCATAACCTTCCCCTCTTGGCAGTGCACACAGAAACTGTGGGAAACAAATACATGAGGAGACAGATGAATAAATAAAATCATTTGCTCTATGTCCAACCACCTGTGTCATTCACTCCATTTCTTCAAAGTTTGGTTTTTAAAACTTTTTTTAAATTATGAAATTCATATGTATGTGATAATGTAACGAACACTCATACACTACCCAACCCACCTAAGAAAGAAAGCATTAGAGATCCAACTGAAGCTCTCTCTGTAAACCCATTCTAATTCCATTCCAGTATAACAGGTAAACTGCATTTGGTGTCTGTCATTCCCTTTCAGGTTTTTATACTTTTAATGTATAGGTATACATCCATAAACAAGAAATAGTACTGTCTGCATGTTTAAAAACTTAAATCGTATCAAACTATATGTATACATTTTTTTTAACATCTTTATTGGAGTATAATTGCTTTACAATGGTTATATGTATACTTTTGCAACTCGCTTTTTTTTACTTCACATCATACTTCTGAGATTTACTCACGTTGATAAGTATAACTTCTAATTCATTATTTTCACTGTTATATGGAATTTGACTACAGAAATTTACCACAATTTTATCTATCCTTCTTTTGATGAACTTTTGGGTCTTTTTCAATTTCTAAACTTTCTAATGCTGCTGCATTCATTTTTGTCACAATTATTGTAGTCACTTCATATTCTACTATCTGAGGCTGATACTGAAGCATGTCTCTAAACACCAAGAAATAATTAGTTTTATGCTCCAGATGAATTGGGGAGGAGTGGAGAATGGTGCCAGAACAAAACAAAGTATAATCAGTCCAATATGCGTTAGCCATGGAATTGTCTCCCTACTGCTAACCACTAAGGCTCCGTTTTATCATTATTACATGAGATAACCTCAGTGCCTAATGGGTAAACATTTTTTTTAAAGCTTTATTGAGGAATACTTGAACTATAAGTTGCATATATTTAGAGCGTACAATTAGAATAGTTGTGACATATGTATACAGTGAAACCATTACCACAACCAATGCAATGAACATATCTATCATCTCTAAAAATTCCTTTGTAATTCATATCTCCCTCTCTCCTACTGCTCCTAAGCAGCTACTGACTTGGTTTCTGTCACTACTGGTCAGTCTTCATTTTCTAGAATTTCGTATAAATGAAACCACAGAATCTATACTTCTTTTTGGTTTGGCTTCTTTCACTCAGCACAATTGTTTTGTGATCTATCCATGTTGGTGCATAGATCAGTAGTTCATTCCTTCTTATTGCTGAATCTTACTCCATTATATATGTATTGTATATGATGTATATGTACACACACACACACAATTTCTTTATTCTTTCACCTGTGATAGAGTTAGGTATCTTCAGTATTTGGTTATTACAAATAAAGCTGCTATGAACACTTGTATACAAGTCATTGAATGGACATATGCTTTCAGTTCCCTTGGGAAAATATCTAGGAGTAGAATGGCTGGGTCTTATGGCAGGTATATGCTTAACTTTTAAAGAAACTGCCAGACTCTTTTCTAAAGTGGTTGTACCATTTTACATTATTACCAGCAATATATTAGAGTTCCAGCTGTCCCATATCCTCACCAACACTTGGGATGGTCAATCTTTTTAATTTTAGTCATCTCAGTGGTATCTCACTGTGGTTTTAATTTGCATTCCCATTATGACAAATGATGTTGAACATCTTATAACTTCCATTGCACTTCATTGGTGAATTGTCTGACTCTTTTGCTCATTTTTAAATTGGGTTGCTTGTCTTCTTATAAAGTTGTAAGAGTTTTTAGTATATTCTATATACAAGTCACTTGTCAATATATGTTTGCAACTATTTTCTCCCAGTCTGTGGCTTACCTTTTCATTTTCACAACAATGTCTTTTGAAAAGTAGAAATTTT
Organism: Lipotes vexillifer; assembly: GCF_000442215.2. Lineage (NCBI taxonomy): Eukaryota > Metazoa > Chordata > Mammalia > Artiodactyla > Lipotidae > Lipotes > Lipotes vexillifer. Next base: position 1,176,780 of record NW_006790761.1, on the reverse strand, counting down.
TAATTTTTTTTATTGTGGTAAAATAGACATAACAGTTACCATTTTAACCATTTAAAGTGCACAATTCAGTGGCATTAAGTACATTCACAATGCTGTGAAACCTTCACCACCATCCATCTCCAGAACATTTTTCATCTTCCCAAACTGAAACTCCATACCCGTTAAACAATAACTCCCCACCCTGCTTTCCGCTCATCCCCTGGCAACCACTGTCCTTCTTTCTGTATATGAATCTATTCTAGGTACCTCATATAAGTAGAATCATACAGTATTTGTCCTTTTGTGACTGGCTTATTTCACTTAGCATAATGTCTTTAAGGTTCATGAATGTTGCAGCATGTGTCAGAATTTCCTTCCTTTATAAGGCTGAAGAATGTTCTACTGCACGTATGTATCACATTTTATTCAACCATTCATCTATCAGTGGACACCTGTGTTGCTTCTACACTTTGGCTACTGTGACTAACGCTGTTATGAACATGGGTATATAAAGAGAAAATTTTAATCTTGATGAAATCTTATTTATTGATTTTTTCTTTTATGGTTTTGTGCTTTTTGTGAGGTATCGATACTTAAATCTCTGCCAAGCCCAGGTCACTAAGATTCAATCTAAGATTTTTTTTTTTGCAGTACACGGGCCTCTCACTGTTGTGGCCTCTCCCGTTGCGGAACACAGGCTCCGGACGCGCAGGCTCAGCGGCCATGGCTCACGGGCCCAGCCGCTCCGCGGCATGTGGGATCTTCCCGGACCGGGGCACGAACCCATGTCCCCCTACATCGGCAGGCGGACTCTCAACCACTGTGCCACCAGGGAAGCCCTTTTTCTAGATCTTGAGTTAATTTTTAGATACTGTGTGAGGTAAGAGTAGAGGTTTATTTTTTTGTGTATGGATACTCAAATTGTTTTGCACAATTTGTTGGACATGTGTTGAAAAGATTATCCTTTCTCTATTTAATTACCTTGGCACCTTTGCTGAAAAACAACTGACCATGCATACATTGGTTTACTTCTGAATTCTCTATTCTGTTCCATTGATCTATTTGTCTGTCTTTATGCTGTTACCACACTGTCTTCACTACTGTAGCTTTATGAAAACATAGTCTTGAAATCAGGTAATGTAATTTCTCTAAATTTGTTCTTCTTTTTCAAAATTGTTTTGTTATTCTAGGTCCTTTGGATATCCAAATAAGTTTTTAAAATTGGCTTGTCAATTGAAAAAAAAAAAAAGAAAAAAAAAGCCTATTAGGATTTTGACTGGTATTATATTTTATCTAGAGATCACTTTGGAGAGAAATGACAATATTGAGTCATCCAACATAGTATATCTCTCCATTTACTGAGATGTTTTTTTATTTTCTCTCAGCAATGTTTAGAAGCATTTTTTGAGAATCTTAGAAATTAGTATAGACACCAAGTCAGCTGATCCATCTCACCTATTCCCTTTCTCTTAGGTCTTCTGGCAGCTCAATACCCCAGCAACAATTTCATAATTCCTTTTAGGTATATATAATCAAAATAGCATGGCCAAAACTGAAAAGAAACTGCCAATAAAAGAGAAACTTAAAGGAGGCTGAAAAGATTAAGGTCTCAGGTATTGCTTCCAACATTCACTTATATTAATAAATTAAGAACCACATCAGAAAGGGCTGAGATGTTTCAGAGAGCTAAATAGCCACAGGCTTATTAGGCCAAACCCACATGATTTCATAAGGCTAAAACTCTTACTTATCAGTACAATCAACATGTGAGCGTCTTTGTTAAATAACTATAACATGTGAGATGGTATGGAGCATGAAGAGATTGGTTAGGAAACATCCTTGTCTGGCAGCACTGATAAGCAATCCTCATATGGTCACTGGACACTTACTGTTGGACAGGACTGAGCTCGGTTCCAGATCAAATCAAACTTCTCTTTCTGTAGGTTAGAAAAGAATAAAATTCAAAAACAAGAAAACATATAAAAGGCCACAATCACATTTAAATTCACCAAGACTGAACTCTAGAACTAAAATACAACTAAAACAATCCCAAGTTCCATCATTTACAAATCCCTCTTACAACAAGGAGGAAAAAGCAGAGGTATGCTTTCCTGTTCAATATCAGAATTATGTGTGAAGAGTGGATACTGCAAATGCTCTAACTCTTCAGGGGACTCTGCCCAGTGTCAGAGACAACAGGTCACTGAGTTTGTCCAGGGAGAGCTAAGAAGGCCTGTTCAAACAATGAGTCAGCACTGGAGACCTAAAATATCATGAAAAGTGCCAAGCCTTCTGAATGTTGGACTCATGAAAGGAAAGGGTATATATGTAAAAGATCTTTTTATTTTCTTAAAAGAAAATAAAAGATAGCAATACTCTCACAACAACCGAAAGGCCTGGCTTTATTTTTCCATCTGTAAGTTTTCCTCCTTAAACGTACACGTGTAAGCTCAGTATATATTTGGGTGCTTGATATAAACTTAACCTAAAGCTACTTCCTCTTCAGAGAAGAACAATTAAAGAACTAGCTGATAACCCAGTACATTAAATGCTTTCTTCTGATAGAAGGCAGCAGGACATAAACCAGAAGAAGTCGGCAACCTTCCTTCCCAGTCACAGATCTTAATGGTCAAGCAGTGGCCCGTTACTATCTCCAAGAAAGCAATTTTGAGAAAGGAAAAAAAAAAAAAGCCACTTGCTAAGGGGAAATGCCAGAAAAAGACTAGGAGGAAGCTCCAAGTCAGCTCAGGTACAGGTCACTCATAGACAGGAAGGGAAGAAAGCTAGGCCAGAGGCCCTGTCCTAAATTCCAACAGCTTGGCTGGAAAACACCAAAAAGAAATAAAAGACACTTGGAAATTGCTCAGCAACATAAACTTACACTATGATCCCTTGTCAGAGACTTGACTCAAAGAGACATTTCTAAACCAGAAAGATGAAAAACAAAAGCCATAAATATACCATATGGAGCTCCCAATCTTTGGTGCTCAGGGTATAATAAAAACCCTCAGAGCTATAAATGTAAGTTCTCAAGAGGCAATAAACATAGGAAAAGTAAAAGCAACTGCCTGCTAAGGTTAGAGCCCTGACCTTCATGTTATAACACTCTCATTTTCCCCTCCAAACTACTTACAGGAATAATTGCGTAGACTGTATCTTTTGCTGCAAAATACTGCTGCCAAATCTGTACAAAGAAGAGAGAGTGTCTGTGACCATCAGTAACCTTTTCAACCTGTACCAAGAAGTGGTGACAGCTTTCATTGCTCAGGGTAATATGCTATTTGATAACAGGGAGGAAAACCCAACGTAATACTTTTATTACTAGTACGTGATTACAAAAAAGATTTAATACCACCGACTCTTCTAGATGATTAAACTGTAACTCTTAATAACAAATTCCTATCAGAGAAACGGATTCTGAGACCTTGTTAATCACTTCTCCCAAGGTGTGCCTTGTGTGTAATAGACAAGCTTTTTTTTTTATCATATGTTCTCTCTTCTCTCCCAAAACCTGCACTGTCCGGCCAACTGTGGGCCCTCTCAGAGAGCCAGGATCAGTCATTCGGAACCCAGGGTCTGAAGTCAGGCAGATCTGGATGCAAATCCCAGCTCTTATCATTTGCTGGCTATGCTACTTTGGGAAAACTACTGGAAATCACTAAATTATATCAATATACTCATCAATAAAATAGTAATATTAACCTTAGAGGATTACTGTGAAGACTACTGAAATAATGTTTGTGCTTAGCACAACAGAATTACAATGCAAACCAAAGCCAAGGTGCTCCGAGGGCAAAAAAGAGGCACTTAATCCAAGTTAGGGAACAAGTGGCACAGGAAGGGACACTTGAGCTGTATCCTGAAGAATGATCAGGAGTTAGCCAGGTGAACAGGGAGTCTGGGAAGAAAAACAGGTAGGAGAGAAGAGACACATTCTAAGCAGAGAATGACAAGCAGTAGCAAAGGCGTAGAGGTTGGGGAAGGCATCATAGCCAAGATGACACCTGAGGGAGCCGGTGTTGAAGACTGGGTCACCTTCCTTTAGAGCTGCTCTGCTTTGTCAACATTCCCATGAAAATGGAGGGGGTGGGGGGCAACTGAAGATACTAATCAGTGTGATCTCACCAACACAAAGCACAGAAGGACTATTACCTCCTAGGACCTCACTCTATCAATGCAGTAAGGTTGCTTTTCCTTTTTTCCTTTTTTTTTTTGCATGTCAAAACACTGTCTCATTTTTTTTTTTTTTTTTTTTTTTTTTTTTTTTT
>NW_006790761.1:1126516-1171049 GCF_000442215.2 Lipotes vexillifer | reverse complement strand
AAAAAAAAAAAAAAAAAAAAAAAAAAAGAATCAGATGTGAAAATGTAAATAGCATTTACAAATGCTAATTCAAGCAATATGGAATGCCTGGTATATGGAATGACCAAATGAGCGGAAGAGATCACGTGTGGTTTGAAGGTGTCCAGGAAGCTTCCTGCAGAAGGTCCTAAAATAATGGAGGACTCTGAATGTCAAGCAAAGGAATATGGGAAGTCACTGAATATTTGAGAGCAGGTTACTAACATAATATTTATTTTCATTTATTTATTTAAAAACACAAATATAGCACTTATTCTGTGCCAGGCACTGTTCCAAGTACTTTGTAAATATTAACTCATTTAATTCCCCAAATAACTCCATGAGGTAAGTACTATTATTATGTCCACTTTACAGATAGGGAATCTGAGGCCCCCAAAAGTTAACTAACTTATCAAAGTCATTCCGCTAGTAAGTGGCAGAGCTAGGACTTAAAACTGGCAGCTTGGTCCTAGAGTCTGTGTTCTTAACCAATACACTATGCGAAGCAGAACTTTAGGAGGATTGAACTGGTGAGGATATGACAGGGGGAGAGGGGGTGGGAGAAGTAAGAGCAGGGAAACCTATTTAGAAAGGTAGTCATCCAGGCATAGAGTAGTGATGATTTTAAAAGATGTGGACAAGAGGAATGAAAAAGAAAGGGGAAATGTGAGTTGATTAGATATATAGGAGTGAGACCAAGTTTTTGTATGCACTATTTTTCATGTAATTCATCACTTTTGCTTTCAATGATTGCCTTTCATTTTGGCTAGAAAGAGGTGTCAGGAAATGTATGCTCCTTTCTACTTCCAGATTTGGTTCACAGAGCACACATTTTCATAAAGTATGCCAATTCATTTTCATTCATTACCTGTTTTATTTCTTCTGCAGTTTTGTCTTTCACCATCTCAATGTGAAAGATTGAACTGAGGGTCTGAAAGAGAAAATAAAAGGCAATTAACACCCACAATTCAAAAAATAAAACAGTTTATCTGTAAGCCTTGTGGGAAGCAACATGGGAGGACAGTAAAGCAGATCTTCAATAAGTGGAGAATTAGTATAAGGAAACCCACATGCTCAGAAAAGGGAGCCCCCAGGGCAGGTTTCACAGTTTCCATTTTCAGGGAATATCTACTGGCACTTCCCAAATGTTTCACGCTCACTAATAAGCGTTGCAGCACTTTGCAGCTCCTAAGAGGAGAAAGTTCGGTTGTTACCTTTAACTGCTATTTTGCCGGAAGTGGCTCCTTATTTGCAAATTAAATGACAGAGTAAACATGTTTTTATTTGATTTTTTAAAACTACTTCCTGGGACTTCCCTGGCAGTCCGGTAGTTAGGACTCCACATTTCCACCGCAGGGGGCACGGGTTCAATCCCTGGTTGGAGAACTAAGATCCCGCATGCTGCACGGCATGTGGCCAAAAAAAAATCGACCTCCTATAGAAAGTAGGAAGCAGTACACTACATTTCCTTCACATTTCCTCTAGCACCCCCAGGACCCACACTATACTAGGAGTCGTATCAAGGTCATAACAAAAATTCGTAGAAATATCTCTCACCTCCACAGTTAGAAAATCACAAAATCACTGAACCACAGTAAATATGTTCCAACTTGCAGCCTCTCGTTATAGATGTTCCATATGAATTCATGCTTGGATATTTAATTAGAAACCTACCTTGTCCTTGGTGAATCCCCTGCTCATACGCTGTTTCCCCAATGTGTCTGTCTGAAATATACAGTGGGACAGGATATTAATCTATATTTTACTCTTAAGAAGAAGACCACCCTCCCTAGGTGAGGTGCCCAATAACTCATTTAGTAATGTTGCACCTCAGAACTCACTTCTCTCCACTCTATACAGTAACTGTACATACTGTTCTAAGAGTTACTGTTTGTGAGACTTTTCTTTGATTCTGAGATACAGAGATGAGAAAGGAGTTCTTTGTTAGTAAACACCATCTACTGGTACTGAGAGTCCATTCTATCCCTGCCACCATGGATGAGGGAATCCTTCCCAGAACAAGCCTACTTGGGTTTCCTGTGCTCTCCTTCCCAGTGAGCCACAGAGGTAAGAATGGAATGATGTATTTTCCAAGCTGCTTCTTATCTGTGCCTTATCTGAAGTCAGGCAACCTCAGCAGACTATTGAGTCTTTTCCAGTACTCCATCTTAGCATTCCCTCTCTCAAATTAGACTCCCCCTCAAAAAAGGCCAGGAACAACTGAAAGTGATTATTTTCTCTCCTAGCCCACTCTCAGATAAAGGTCATGGCCAGGAAATACAATTTTGAGTTGTTTCTGACAGTAGGGATGTGTTGTTCTGAGTTTTCCATTCAATTTCTGTGCCTTTCAGAGAGGAGTGCAATCCACACCTGGGATTCTGAAGCTGAAACATACTTTCTGCATTAAACCCTGTTTTTCATTACTCTGTGCTTTAATGAATCCAAACCTTTCATAAATGATGTCCATAGAACCAGTAGCCATAAATTAGACAAAAGCGTGCTCTAGGAAAACCTACTGGATACACCCTATGTGCCCAAAGTCTCAAGAGCAATTAATGAAACATTTAAAGCATGTCTACTACAGATGCTTTGGAAACCTATGGGGACCTGTTTTTTTGTTATCACAATAATTGACTGGATGGTTTCACCTGCATTTATGGGAGAGGCAGCGGTGCTAAATGAGCTGCTATTTTGCAGATGAGTTCTACATAATCAATTTTCCTTCATCCCACACAACTTTCCAATTCTAGCCAGACCTTCCCTCCTTCCTCCCTCCCTCCTTCCTTTCCTTTCTCTTTCTTTCTCCTTTTTAAAAGTTTTATTCAATACTGAATTTTTCAGAAATGCAACTACTATGTAACTTAAGAGAAGACTGTACATTGTGGAATCTCATGAGGGTCACTGATAACAACACTTATGCTTATGGTTTGGGAGTTTTTATAATTACCAACTTCCCGTACCAGTTTGCATTTGTTGCTTACGTATTCATGGTGATTCCATACAGAGGTGAAAGAACCTGATGACTGCACTAGGTCTCACAGCATAGTTGTGCCCAAGAACTTACATGCTGAAATCTGTATTTTATTTAAAAAATACTTCCCTTTATTACAGTTAAGGCATTATATTTATTTTTCCCCCTGAAATTATGTGTGTAGGTGGGTTATATTGTCTACATTTCATTTCAGGGTAGAATTAGAGAGAATTAAATACAATTTATTATAAAAAGGGGATGTTGGGTATCACGTGGTAGGGAACCAATGACTCAAAGTAAAGAAAAGGCTTTAGAAATGTAGCCATTAGCTATTAGCCTTCCTCTAGCTAGATAAGAAAGACAGTAAGTGAATATTTACCTAAGAGTTGGCATAATTTAAATTAAATCTTTACTTATTCTGCTCTTGTCATCATAAAGCTGAATTTCTAAGTCTTGTTTCAAAAAGCCTTCCCAGATAATATTGAAAGTTTATAATACAGTAATATTTCCCATAGCTATTTATTTGTAATCTTGACACTATGTTTGCTAAAGGAAATTACATTTGATAAAATACTTGTAGTAGAAAGTTATTTGTTCATATAAAATTGTAAACTACATTTATCACAGGTTGAATTTCTCCCCAACCTTGTAATGATTAACCCATTAACTATTCTTATTCTAATTAACTCAACCAGTTATTAAAAGACTGAGTGGATTCTCTTAAAATTTAGGATACCCAAGGCAAAAAAAGTTATTTTCCAAGTAAAATAAACATCTCTCCTTTTACAATGCAGAACCCCAATTTTCCACGGTAACTACCTTATTTCAGGCCCATGCAGCCCACACCTGGATATATTCTCCCTGGCTTTGCCTCTCCCCCTCCAATTTGTTCTGTGCACCACCTTAGATTAGTATTTTTCAAATCATAGGTTGTGAAATCAATTTAGTGGACTGTGGCCAAAGTTTTTTAAAAGATGAAAATAATAATAAGAGTGCATTGCATGTATCAATAGTAAAAGTAAGCATTTGTTTCAGTTATAATTATATACATATATGTGTAATGAATTGCAATGTAAAATATATTTCTTACCATGGGTTATGGTCAAAAAGTTTGAGAAGCACTGCATTAGATTAATCTTCCTATACAATTGTCCCCTGGTATCAGTCAGGGATTGGTTCCAGGTCCCCTGAAGACACCAGAGTCTGTAGGTGCTCAAGTCTCTTATATAAAATGGTGTAGTATTTGCATATAACCTACGCACATCTTCCCATACACTGTAAATCATCTCTAGACTACTTATAATACCTAATACAATGTAAATTCTATGTAAATAGTTGTAAATACAATAAATGCTATGTAAATAGCTACCTGTAAGTGGCAAACTCAAGTGTTGCTTTTTGGAACTTTCTACAGTTTTTTTTCCCCCTGAATACTTTCTATCAGCTGTTGGCTGGATCCATAGATGCAAAATCTGTGGATGCAGAACCTGCAGGTAGGGAGGGCTGACTATACACAGCTTTCAACATGCTTTTCCCCAGCTCTGATTCTTGTTTAAGGGTAGTAAGAGCTAACATGTATTAAGCACTTTTTTCCTCCCTGATCCCTACATGTGTGCCTTGCCTTGACCACTCGACTATACCCCCTGGGAGCAGAGATTACCCTTTTCATCCCCTTATATCTCCACCATGACTACAGTACCTTGCCAGAAAGAGCAGAATACCATTTATGGATGGAGCTGATCCCCTCAATGAGCTCACTCCCAGGATAAGGGTCAGGGGTGGGGACGTAGAGCACTGGTGAGCCAACAACACCCAAAGGGGTAAGTCTTACCTTCTGTTCCACACATTTGATAAAGTCACCTTGTTTGGAGTGCCCCACTGGCTGCTTCCGAAACTCACTGCACTTCTCCAGTCGGGACTCAAAAGCAGTTGGGTCAGACCTGATCAAAGGTAAACCAAAGGATAAACCACCTGGGCCTTTCTTTTTAAAATAAATTTATTTATTTTATTTATTTTTGGCTGCGTTGGGTCTTCGTTGCTGCACGCGGGCTTGTCTCTAGTTGTGGAGAGCAGGGGCTACTCTTCGTTGTGGTGCGCGGGCTTCTCATTGCGGTGGCTTCTCTTGCTGCAGAGCACGGGCTCTAGGTGCGCGAGCTTCAGTAGTTTTGGCACGCGGGCTCAGTAGTTGCGGCTCACGGGCTTAGCTGCTTCGCAGAATGTGGGATCTTCCTGGACCAGGGCTTGAACCCGTGTCCCCTGCACCGGCAGGCGGATTCTTAACCACTGCGCCACCAGGGAAGCCCGCCTTTCTGGATTTTGAAATTAACAAAGCACCATGTTCCACTTTCACAGAGAGAGGACGCAGTCAGAGGCTGAAGGATTTGTCTTAATTTAGTTAGGCCTGAGCACAGGCCTACAAATCAAGAAAGTGGAAAGAGAAACCCACTTATTCAACTGTTATTACTCCTCAAGGGGCCTGTGTAACATTTTTCTCCTGCAGGATATTCCCTAGGGTGACACAGGGCTTGCTCCCTCAGGTACTTACACTCTGGGTATTTGGAATTTAATTCCTTAAGATGGGAAAGGCACTTTGTGGTCATCTTGCTGGGTCAGATGCAAGAATCCTCAGGCAGGAGTCCCAGGTGTCAAGCTCTTACTGGAACACGTCTAATTCTTAGACATCTCCCTTCCCGCCCCGACTAGGGCAAATCTCTATTTATTCAGGTCCCGGCAATTCAGAGGCTTCAGGCAGCCTATTCTGCAGATTTAGCACCTGAGTTCTCCCTGAGCCTCTTTCCAAAGAACCTGTTCCAGTTGGTGGATCATCAGAATTTGTCCTTTATGTCAAAATGGGGCTGGTCTTCAGGCATGAGGTCCAGGTTGGGGCTGCCATCTGTTAAGAATGCTTCAGGCTGTGTAGCTGACAATATTTGGCTGTATACACTTTGGTGAAGATGTCATCCAGAGGCTCCAGCTCCCGGGCCATGAGACCTGTAGTGTCATGGGTGCCGTCTGCAGGCTCCAAGGGCATCCTGGTTATCCCTCTGGTCCTTCTTGGTCAAGGCAATGGAGGGCGCTCGTCCTCCATGGAACTCCTTTCTGGAGGTGATGTCGAACACCACTCCCTTCACTGCCATGTACTTGGATAGATCTTTCTCCCTTCCGGAGAAGGCCAGCTCCTCCTCGATGAAGAGCTGCACCAAGGGCCTCACCTGGTAGGGTGTGGCACCTGCCTGACCAGGGCTGCAAGTACCAGGGCCTAGGTTAGTGTTGCCAGTGAGCAGATGGAGATGGTGAGGGGTGGCCCAGGCAGTGGAGCCCTGTGTACTCTCACCCTGGACATCTTTTATTATTAAAACATTCTAAGTCTACCTCTCTCTATCTTTCACTCCCCCAGGAACAAGAGAAAACGTCTAGTTCTTTTTATGAGTACCTGAAAATTGCTCTTATGTCATCTCCTAAGTTTCTTTTCTCTAGGTTGAATTTCTTCAGTTTTTTCAGCCTCTCTTCATATACATGATTTGTAAATCATTCCTTACTGTGGACCTGCTCTCCGGGCATGTTCGTCTACGCACACTCTAGATACAGTGGGCCTAAAGCTCTCACCAGTGTAGAGTGTGATGCAAAAACCCAGGTACTGGACCGGAGTGGGGTCAGCAGGGCACACAGCCTTGTCCTGCCGTTGGCTCACACTGAACTGGGGTTATAAGTGCTCCAAGAGCCCAGGTTTTAGTGAGTATGCTACAGCACTAACCAATCAGGACTATAATTCCTCTTAAAATATCTCACGATAGCCCACCTGCTGGTCTTGGGCCTCACGGCGAAGCTCTGTCTTGCCCCTTTCCTTAACTTGGCCCAGGTTCTACTGATCCTGTTTTGGCCCTGCTTTCACTGCATACCTCCCTTTTCCTCTGCCTCATGTTCTTTCCCCTTTTGTAGCCACAGTTTTCCCTCCCATCTCACTCAACTTCTTCTAGGACTTACTCCTTCCTCTCTCCCTTTCACTCAGTCAACAAACTTGACTTCTTGTCTCTCGCCTGTTGGTTGACTTGCTGGGCTTCAGAGATACAGAAATAAATAAGAAAGAGTCCCTACCTCAAGGAGCTTACTATCTAGTAGGACAGAAAGACATGCAAATAAGTACATGAGAGTGCTATAGGTATTAAGATGAAAATTTGCTCCGATATTCCCAAATGGCTAAGGTGGTTTCAGGCTCTGTTGCTCCCCATACCTGGAACACCTGCCCCCAACATCAGTCCTTTATTCCTTTGCGCTGGGCCACAGAGCTAAAAGGAAGCTTTGGTATTAGATAAAGCTAGGGAGACTGGCAGGTACTAGAGCACAGGGGCCTTGCATGGAACACTAAGGATATGGAGTGGCCTTGGAAAGCCACTCTTTAGGAGATAGCAGTAGTATGTGTAAATACTGACACAGGAATGATCTAGTGGGGAAGGAAAGTAAAACCAGTCATTCATTTGTTCATGAATAAGAATGAACAGGAGCTGTGAAGTATTCAGAATATTAGTAGACCACTCTTCTGAGATGCTTGTCTGTGAAAGGGATCAGTGAGAAAAGGCTGAAGGGGAATGTAGGTCAAGAAAAGGTTTTTAAGATGACAAATACTTGAGTATATCTGAATGCTGCTGAAGGAGAGCAAAAATCCTCATTCATTTATTCTGTCATTCTTTCAAAGAAAGATCATTATAGTAGCAGTGACATGGACTGGGGGTAGATGGGTCTAAGACCAGAAGTGAGGAAGACTAGTTAGAGCAGGGGTCCCCAATCCCCGGACCGGTACCAGTCTGTGGCCTGTTAGGAACTGGGCCACACAGCAGGAGGTAAGCAGCAGGCAAGTGAGCGAAGTTTCATCTGTATTTACAGCCACTCTCCATCCCTCGCATTACTGCCTGAGTTCCACCTCCTGTCAGATCAGCGACAGCATTAGTCTCATAGGAGCGCAAACCCTACTGTGAACTGTGCATGTGAGGGATCTAGGTTGTGCGCTCCTTATGAGAATCTAATGCCTGATAATCTGAGGTGGAGCTGAGGCGCTGATGCTAGCACTGGGGAGTGGCTGCAAATATAGAGTATCATTAGCAGAGAGGTTTGACTGCACAGAGACCATAATAAATCAAGTGCTTGCAGACTCCTGTCAAAACTCTATCAGTAGGGACTTCCCTGGCGGTCCAGTGGTTAAGACTCCGTGCTCCCAATGCAGGGGGCACAGGTTCAATCCCTGGTTGGGGAACTAAGGTCCCACATGCTGCACAGTGTGACCAAATAAATAAATGTCTTGGGGCTTCCCTGGTGGCGCAGTGGTTGAGAGTCCGCCTGCCGATGCAGGGGACACGGGTTCGTGCCCCGGTCCGGGAAGATCCCACATGCTGCGGAGCGGCTAGGCCTGTGACCCATGGCTGCTGAGCCTGCGCGTCCGGAGCCTGTGCTCCGCAAAGGGCGAGGCCACAACAGTGAGAGGCCCGCGTACCGCAAAAAAACCAAACCAAACCAAACCAAATCAAAACAAAAAAACCCTATCAGTGAGTGGCAAGTGAAAACAAGCTCAGGGCTCCCACTGGTTCTGCATTATGGTGAGTTGTATAATTATTTCACTATATATTACAGTGTAATAATAATAGAAATAAAGTGCACATTAAATGTAATGTAATTGAATCATCCCGAAACCATAACCCGCCTCCCCCACCCCCCCCACCGGAGTCTGTGGAAAAACTGTCTTCCACAAAACCGGCCCCTGGTGCCAAAATGGTTGGAGACCGCTGAGTTAGAGGATGACTGCAATATTCTGGGTGAAGATGATAGAGTAAATTAAGGCTGTGGAAGTAGAGATGAGCTAGAACTCAAAGAAGTTACAGCATCAGTCTTAGGTTTCCTTTCCTAAGACAACTGTCTGCCCACCCTGCCAGATTCTCTCCCAAGTCCCTTCAATTTTCACTTTTGATCTCTTTCAGCTCTTCCCAGTTCAACTCTTTGGACCCTCCAAGGCCCCCTTATACCCACCTCAACCTCCTCTAATCTCCAGGTCCTTCTCTCTGGAAGGTGAAGGGTAGTGTTAGGAACTCCGGATTCCAAGTCAGAGAAATCCCAACCAGCTGTGTGACCTTTGGCAGGCCTCTTACTCTCTCTGATCCTCAGTTTTCTTAACTTAATGAGAGAGTTCAACTGAGAGCCAACTGTAACACTATGAATCTTTGATGCCCTGTCCCCACCCAATCTCCTTTCCTTACAGTCAGGGTCCTCAGCTAGAAGCCTGGGAACCCGAGTCCTAGGACAAGGCTCAGCTGCCTCAATAGGTAACCTTGGGCAAGTCAAGTCCCTTCTCTGGAAGGCTCCATTTTCCCATTTCGATAATGAGTACAGGTCTCTCGGAGTTGCCTGCCTCTTAAGGGCTGTCCTAAGAGTCGACCTCAGCGTTTTGAGACCTAGAGCAGACAGACAACTGGGGCTTCGCAGAGACTCCCGGCTCTCACACTAGCTGTGTGATCTTAGGCAAGTGACCAAGCCTCTCTGAGCCTAGATAACCATCTGTAGAGTGGGGACAGTGCCAGTGATCCTCTAGCAGGGCTGCTGGAAGGGCTGAGAGCGTCTGATACAGATACACCAGAAGCGCGAGCCGAGCACCGCCCCTCCTCCCTGCCCGCCGCCCGCCGCCGGCCGGGCCCGCACCTGCGCAGCTGCTGGATCTTGTCGCGGTAGCGGTCGTAGAAGGGGTTGCCCTCAATCTCTTCCCCGACCCCGCTGCCTTCGACGCCCCCCGCGGGCCGGCCCGAGCCGCGGCGCACCGGGAACACGCGCAGCTGCGCGGGTGACACGAACCCCAGGCCCAGGGCGCGGCTGCGCACCGCCCACAGGCCGCGGTAGAGGCCGGCCACCTGCAGGACGGCCGGGCCCGCGCCACCCGCTGCCGCCACCACGGCAGCCATGGCCGCCCCCGCCTCCTCTTCCTCCTCCTCCTCCCCTTCCCCGGGCACGTCGGCCTCGGCCCGCGGCCCGCGCGCCCGCTCCATCGCCCTCCGGGTCCGCCGCGCCCGCGCTCCAGCAGCGAGGTTCCGCGCGCTCAAGGTTCCGGGAGCCGGTGAAGGGCGCGGTGGGAGGCAGGGGGTTCACCGCTCTTGACCCGGACCCCGCCCGCGCCCCGCGTGCTCTGCAGCTCTAGCGCCCCCGCCCAGCCTTCTCGCCGAGGTTGCGACCAGCAGCCCTTGCGGGCCAAGTCTCCTCTTGAAAGCTGCTCGGACCTACTGGTCCTCACCGAGCTTGCTCCCTTTTAAATTCTTTAGGCACGTGCTGGAGTTAGTCATCCTTCAGCATCGAAGGCCCTTTCATCAGCTGTAATCACAGTAGCAGCTTCTCTTTATTGAGTGTTTCTCTGTGCAGGACACTATTTGCTTCATACTGTGTGAGGCAGGTTTTATCCCCATTTTACAGACGAGGAAACTGAAGCTGAGAATCATTAAAAGACTTGTCCAAGGGCTGAATTCTTTTAAAGATGCCAGCTGCCTCCGAAGCCTTTTCGTCCTCTGCTTCCTGACACCCACCTTGAACTCCAGCCAAACTGAACTACGCTTCTCCCCAAAGAGACACCTGGATTTGTCCTTGACAAGTCTTTATACCTGGAATGCTGTCTCTCCACCCAATGCCACCATCTTCTTCACCCCCTGAACCAGGTGTGAGTGAACTCCTGGGGTCAAGAACGGTGACATCAACACCTGGTCTCACCTGCGCCCAGCACAGGGCCAGGCCTGGAGCAGGCCCCCTGTGATGGCACTGATCAGTCTGCCCTCATGAAAGTCCTCCTGTCGGGTCTTACCTGATAGAAACCCCTCTTGAATGATGGACCTCTGAGGGTCAGGGACAGTGCCTTCAACTCTGCTCAGTCCAGCCTGCACTTTTGGAGATGGGCCTTGGGCCCTGGCCTGTGCTGGGAGTAGTGTGGTGAACCCTGAGATTAGCAAGTCCTTTAAGTGTGCCAGCCTGTACCTGCCTTAGCATCCTTGCACTGGCTGCTCCCTTTGCACGTGGCTATCTCCTCATCATCTAGGGCTCAGTTCACAAGTCAGCACCTCAAAGGAACTTTTCTTGATGCACCCCCATCACTTTATATTCTTTATCCCACTACCTTATTTTATTTTCTTCAGAGCAGTTAAGGCTACCTGAAATTCTGACGTATTTATTTCCTTGTTTACATTAATTCATGGAGCTTACATTCTAGTGGGGTGAGACACAATATGTATACATACCTACATACATACATAAATAATGTTAGGTGATAATACATGTTATGAAAAAACAAAGCAGGCTAAGAGAGACAGAGATAAGGGGCCAGTTGAGCAGAGACCTGAAGGAAATGAGGCATGGTCTGTGTGGATATCTGGGGGAAGAGCCTTCCAGATGGAATAGCAAGTGCAAAGGCCTTGATGCAGGAGCATACTTGCCTTGCTTGTGGAACAGCAAGAAGGTTATTGTGCGAAGGAGGCATGGGGAGGGGTAGTTTGATCGCTCAGGGCTTTGTAGGCTTTGGTTAAGGACTTTGGTTTTAAATCTGAGTGAGGGTCCTCCTTGGTGGTGCAGTGGTTAAGAATCTGCCTGCCAATGCAGGGGACGCGGGTTCGATCCCTGGTCCGGGAAGATCCCACATGTCGTGGAGTGACTAAGCCTGCGTGCCACAACTACTGAGCCTGTGTCTAGAGCCCGTGAGCCACAGCTACCGAAGCCCGTGCCTAGAGCCTGTGCTCCGCAACAAGAGAAGCCACTTCGATGAGAAGCCCACGCACCGCAACGATGAGTAGCCCCCGCTTGCAGCAACTAGAGAAAGCCTGCACATAGCAACGAAGACCCAACACAGCCAAAAATAAATAAATAAATAATTTATAATAAAATAAAAAAATTAAAAAGGCTCATTCTGACTGCTGGTGGAATATAGGGCGTGGGGGACAAGGATGCAAGCTCTCCCGAGGGTGATAAATTTGTCCTAGTTTACCTGGGATTTTCCTGATTTTAGCATCAAAAGTCCTATGTCCTGGAAACTCCCTCAGTCCCAGGCAAACAGGGATGTTTGATCACCCTAAAGGGAGACCAGGTGAGAGAGGGTGGTACTTGTATTAAAGTGATCATGATGGAAAAATGGTCAGGTTCTGGGTATGTTTTGAAAGCAAAGCCTAAAGATTTAGCTACTGGAGTGAATGTGGGTGTGAGAGAATGAAGGGTGTCAAGGGTGACTGTCAGGTTTTTGGCCTGAACAACTGGAGGGAGAGAGTTGCCACTTACAGAGAGGAGGAGGCTGGAGTAGGTTTTGGAGATGGATCATCAGGAGTTTGGTTTTGGACATGGTAGTTTGAGAGAACTTAACAGACTGGCAAGGAGGGATGTCAGCCAGGCTTTTGGGAGTATGAGTCTAAAGTCCTGAGGAATGGTCTGGGCTGGAGGTACAACATTGAGTTGACAGTGTATATATGGTAGATATGCTATTTAAAGCCATGAGTCTGGGTGAGATCACTGAGGGAATGAATGTGGACAGAGGGCTGAGGGCTGAGCCCTAGGGCACCTGACATTTAGAGATCAGGGAAAAGAGGAGAAACTAGCAAAGGAGACTGAAAAGCAGAAGCCAGTGAGGTAGAGCCCAGAGTAAGTGGGACCTGGAGAGAAATCTGTGCTCATTAGTGCCCCAAGTCCCATGCTGGGGGCTTAAAGAGGGAAGTACTTAGATGGTGCCCAGAAGCTGAGCTAGGCCTAGTGGTGCAAACTTCAGGGAGGCTGACGTGGGTTTAGTTAGGGTAGGGCTTTCTAACTGAGCTGCCCATAAATGGATCAAGCTGCTTCAGGAGGTGTGGGCAAGTCCCTGACCCAAGCAATTCCCCACGTATTAGTGCTGGGTAGGGGAGATCTGCCTCTAGGGCTCAATCATGTGTCGGGAGTTGGACTAGACAACTCTAAGTGCCTTCAAACCGGAGACGGTGTGATTCTGGGAAGCCAACTGAAAGAACTTTGTCACAGAGTAGAGGGTGTGGAGCTGAGCCTTGAAGGATAAGCAGGTGTTCAGTGGCGGGGAGAGTGGGGAGGGGCACTCCTAGGTGGAGCAGCAGTGTGAGCAATGCTCCAGAGATGTGAATAAGCAGGGTCTGTTAAGCAGGGTCTGGTCAGAAGGGAAAGGGGTGTGAAGGATGGGGAGGAAGGTGAAGCTGAAAAGAGATGTAGGGCCCGATGGCGGGGAGCTCCCAAAGGGCCTGATGCCCCGGAAGCACTTGCCAATACTTGTTGAAGGAAGGTAATGAAACAAAAGAGAAATTGTAAGAGCCAAGGAAGGAGGTGTTGACCACATAGCTCCCTTGAGTGGGCTGTCTCCTGACAAGTCAGTCATAGCAGACTTGATGGCAGGGCTGCCCACTGCTCTGGGTGCTCCCTGCCCAGGAATCCATCAACTGTTCCTTAAAGCCTAGGGACAAAATAAGCCCCCGAGGAATCTAGGGCCCTTCCCTGGGGGCTGCTATGTGGGTCAGAGGTAGGGCGCCAACAGTTCAGAGGGTGGGTCAGTCCCTGGTAGAAGCAGTAGAGATGCATTAGGCCTAGGAAACGCCACTGGTGGAGCCTGTTCCTTCCATTAGACTTCACAAGCATTGCCCTTGGATGCTCAGTATTCAGAACTCAGTGAACCACCTTTAGCGAACAATGGGGTCTGGGAATTCTGGGGACTCCTATTGGCTAGACAGATGGGTAGGGGAACTCCCTCTCCCCAGAGCCATCGGCCAGCTAGATACCAAGGTTTGACCTAATGGATTCCCAAAGGGAGGACCTCAGCCTCCCTGGTGGTAAGTGTGCTCCCTCCCCAAATCCCTGCCCCTTCCTTGCTTTATGCCCTAGGCTTGGGGGCACTCAGGGAGGACCTTTTGCATGGACGGGGGTGATGGCTGCCTGCGTGGAAGCACACTAAGAGTTAGGACAGGGTTTCCTCTAGAAAACTATGGATTTCTTGAGGGCATAGACCATGTCTCTCTGACTGCCCAGAGGGGGTACCACAAATACCCCAGGACATCACAGCTGAATGGTTAGGGGTGTGGTGGAATGGGAGGGGACACTGGTGTCCCGTCGACTGGTAAACTTTTACTTTCTTGATGGGCTTTGCCTTTAGTGAGGCTTCTCATTCTGATGGATCAGACGGGGCCAGGGTTGGGAACCACAGGCTTGAGTAAGCCTGGGCAGGTCGTGCCCCTCTACACCTAGCTTTTCTTATCTGTGAAGAGCGAAAGGTGGCCTCTTAAACTCCCTGGAAATCCTGCTTTGACTGAATAAAAGAATGATGAGGCCAGTCAATGAGGAGAAAAGGAAGGAATGGAGAGAGTGGTTAAGTGGAGGGAACGACTGGTGAAAGGGCTAAGGAGGAGAGGAATGAGAAACAGCTGAGACCCCAAGCTACAGCTGTCCGCCAGCTTGCTTTTTTTCTTACTGCCTTCCTTAGTGTGGGTGTCACTGTACTTTGGATTCCTGGGGCTGTGTTCTGTGATAACCGGCGGCTGCATTCTCTTCCTGCACTGGAGGAAGAACCTGCGGCGGGAAAGGCGTGCCCAGGAGTGGATGGAGGTGATGCGAGCAGCCACGTTCACCTACAGCCCGCTGTTGTACTGGATTAACAAGCGACGACACTATGGCATGAACGCAGCCATCAACACGGGCCCTCCCGCTGATGCCACCAAGACCGAGACTGACACCCAGAATTCAGATCACCCGTGGGAGTTGGACGTCCCCGAGAGCAGGAGCTATGCTACTCAAGACAGCAGCCCCAAGGTGGAGGCCCCCAGCTCCCTGCAACCTGCAGTGCAGCTGATCCCACAGCAGCCCCTACCTTCCCTGGTGCTGCGGCCCCAGGCCAGCTCCCGACTCCCGATTCCCATTTTTCAGGAGGTGCCCTTTGCCCTCTCGCTGTGTAACCTACCCCCAATGCTGAACCACTCAGTCTCCTACCCTTTGGCCACCTGTCCTGAAAGGAACATCCACTTCCATTCCCTCCCCACACTGGCCCAGGGGGACCACTGCTTAAATGCCAAGATGTCTGCTTCAGAATTGTAGCCTCCTCTCACTGAGGATGGGAGCTGGAGGTATCGGGGCAGTGCAGGAAATGGAGCTGACCTCAGGGAGGTGGTACTGACACAGAGGCCAGGGCCCATCTAGATGTCACATAATGAAAGATTTTAAAAAGTCCAAGGCTCCCTTGTGTCTCATTTGCTGTTAGGAGGGAAAATGTCTGAGGGGGGCACTTCACAAACCAAGCTGAAGGTCAGAGTCTCACCAATACCAATGGGAACTGAGGGTTGGCTGCGGGGGGACATGCTGAACCAGTACTTGTGATGGGCTCAACATCCCTCTAAACAGTATGTAAGAACAAAACCGTATGCCAGACCCTGGGCTAGGTACCCAAAGGCACTGCCATTCTGTGGGACATTAAGCACAGTTGCGACAAGAGTGACAGCCACTGAGGATGCATGAACGATGGTGATTGGTAGTGGCCAAAACAAGTCAGTATGAAACCCATGAGCCACACTGCACTGCTGCTGGAATTGCATTCTTTGTTAACATCTAAGATGTATTGCGTTCTTGTGTGGTTGTCTACATTATTTCTAATACAAGAACATTGCCAAACAGATATCACAATCCTCTTCTTACAGGTGAAGTTTCCAAGGGCATTTTTCGTATCTTTTTTTTTTTGGTGGTACGCGGGCCTCTCACTGTTGTGGCCTCTTCCGTCGCGGAGCACAGGCTCCGGACGCGCAGGCTCAGCGGCCATGGCTCACGGGCCCAGCTGCTCTGCGGCATGTGGGATTCTCCCGGACCGGGCCACGAACCCGTGTCCCCTGCATCGGCAGGCGGACTCTCAACCACTGCGCCACCAGGGAAGCCCTGCCGTATCATCTTTATGTTGCAGAGCAAGGTCTCAAATTTATTTCTGTCTAGCATCAAATTTCCTGATCTTCCCACCATATACCATGGTGTCCATTCCCTAATGAAGTCTTGTTTGAAGACACTTGGAAAATGATTTATTGTGTGTGTAATTAACTTGGTTCAAGGATTGGCTTGGGGGAAGGGCTGGTCAATGAACCTCCTAAAAAATGTACTTTTTAAAAAAAATCTTTCTCAAGGGGATTCATGGCCTCTCCCAAAGTTAAGATCCACTGTGTACAAATATTAATTTTTGTACCTTCTGGAAACTATTCTAAAAGGAGAGACAAAGATAATACTGGCTATTTGGTCCCAGTTCAAAGATAAGAAAACCCAGCTCTGCTCCAGGATATAAAATTTTCCCTTTCACTTTGGAAATGAGAAAATCATCTTACCATATATGTAAATGAGCTAAGCTTTTTTCCTCCTGAGAGGAAAGGCCACCCAGATTGTGTGTGTGTGCAATCCCAGAATCTAGCAGTCATGTAGAGCTATTAAAAAATTTTTTTTTCCTGTGTGTGAAAAAAGCCCAGCTCCTCCCTATATGACCCCTTATCTTGAAATGGATTTCAAGCCTTTTTCCTTCTTCTTTTCCAAAGACATTGGAATATTTCTTGTAAACATGCTCTTATATTGAATCTCAAAATAGAAAACAGGCGTAAGTGGAACTTCTCTGGTTGATACAGAGGCAGGGGCTCACTCTTCCCTCATCCTGCTCCCTTCCCACTCTGCACATGCCAAGACAGCCTTCATTTCTTCAGGCCAAATTGGGTGGATCTTCAGGCAGATTCTTCAACGTTACTTTCTGTCCACCATCTGTTAGGCTTTGCATTCAAGAGGAGGAAGGAGCCCATAAAAATAGGGATCAAAGCAGATTTTTTTCTTAGTAATTGGGGGGATGGAGGGGCGAGCCTTTAATCACAGACACAGTGAGAGAAAAAAGAAATGTTTTATTTAAATTAAAACTGTTTTATTACTGATATTAAATAGCAAAGCCCAAATCAAGTGATGGAAATCTTGAATTCCCTCCCTAAACAGAACCAAAATTGCTTAAACATTACCAAAATAGCTCCACTTAAGCAAAGTAGATTTACATTTCTTAATATGAGAAAACAACAAGGTAGGTTAGGTTCGTATAACAAACAGTACACGCTCTATAAAGTCTCAGGAATACCCAAATGTGTTCTGGTTTGGATATGAAAGAGGGGACCATATCAAACTGGCGTTGGTAAGCAAGCCAATGAAGTGTAGCAAACAAAAGCTGTTACTAAAAACAACTCAACAGCAGGCCATATGCGTATGAGCCCATCACAGTCAAAATCTTCAACTGTGACCGGCAAGACCAACATGGGGGGCGTGCAGATGTGGTTACGTCCAGAGATATAACGTGAGGGGGAACGCCAAAGGAAGGGAAAGAAACCAGCAGCAGGTGAAGGGTGTCCACTCTTCAGCTGTGCTGTATCAGACACAATCCTAAGAGCCAGGCCCTTCTCAGCCTTTAAGACGACACTACAGTCATCCCTAAGCCAGGTTCTCTCTTCTTTTGGTTCTTCTCTTCCTATAATACGTTGCCTCTCTGATTTATGGGGGAGGCTCTCTAGGTAAACGTTATACCAGATAGAAGGCGAAAGAAAAACAGGACCAAGAAGACATGCTTTGGGTAACTCAGGAAAGCAGCAGAAGGAGCTGCCAGAGTGCAAAGGTAAAAGCATTTGAAACGAAAACCAAAACCAAACTCACTACTACTACCTAGCCTTCCTCTCAGGGCTGAGGTGTGGTAGGTGAGGCTTGATTAGAGATTGACACAAGTCATAGGTTGGATAAGTTAAGACAACTTTCAAATAAAAATCCCAAATTAATAATGATATAGGCTTATGAGAATTCTTTTTTTAAGCCAATGAATATGCTCAACTTAGAACAAAGGAGTTCAAGATGTCCTAGTTCTGCCTGGGAAATATGGCACTTTCCCAGGCGGTGTGGCAAGGGTACTCACAGGTCTGAGGGTGCAGCAGGAACACCTCTGCCAAATGTGGTGGGGAGAGGATAGAACCATCCAGCTGGCTCAGGGATGATGGTAGATGGCGGAGACGCTTCAGATGGGAAGAACGGAGGCTAAACTAAAAAGCACAGCTGATGTAAAAGAAAAGTATACACGAAGAGTTAAGGTGTCCTCAAAGTATTTGCCTATGAATAAGAATTTGAAACTAAAAAGGACAAGCTACATTACCCTCAAGTATACTTCATATAAATCAGTTCTCAAAAAAATACCTTTCAGGTACAGACATACTATTTATGGTACAGTACATATAAATATAGCAGTATAATTCAATTTATTGCTAGAATTTTATTTGGTTGTTACAAAATCTGCAAGGGCATATATATTAAAAAGGGGAGGGGGCATGAAAGGCAGCCAGAAGAGTAAGTTATCTTCAAGTTACCTAAAGTGCCAGGCTAATTTTATACTATATTTAAACCTTTCCAAGAAAGTAAAATAGCATAGGTAGGCAAAGGAATTGTTTGAGAGAAATAGAGTGAGAAGCATAAGCCATAATGAGGTAAGCAGACACATTCATGGGAAAAGACTTCATCCTACTTTAACTAAATTTTAATATTTCTAGAAAAAAACCCCCAAGATTAGCCAACACCGAGCTGAACATCATATAAAGAAAAAAACCAGCCCTTAAATATTTAAGGGTGCTCCACTGCATCCATGGCTAACAGGGCAACCTGGACAAAGTTAAAATGGAAACTAGCTTTACTAAAGAAGTCTGAAAGCTTCTCTAGTTTCTCCCTGACTTGGCCTACAGCACAGTTAAGTTTTGCAGTTTTCCTTTTGTGTTGCCTGAAGATTGCTTCTAAGATCAACACAGCACACACAGAGGTGACATGGAGGAATGATTCCTTCCGGTTCAGGGACCTTCAGTAGCAGGGCTACAGAAGTATTTAATGGGAGTACTGCACTTGCTTGTATTAGATTTGCTGCCATAACATGGAGCCCCCTGCCCTAGGCCTGCCTGCCATGTTTGGCATCCTCTGGACAGAAAGCCTCTAGCTATTTCTGAGCTGTAATTGTAAGGAAACCTAATAGGATTTCAGGTGTTTCATTTCACCTTTTTGGCCTTAGCCCACAGAAGAACATATTAGGTTCTTGGTTAGGCCCCAGGTAAAATCTCAAGAAGTTTCCTGGATCAAAATTAGAGGCAGAGCTTTCCTCTATAGTTCCTGAGTAGCCAGGCTGAGACAGTGGCCGAAGAACTGCAGCCCTGCCATTCAGAATGGAGACAGTATCAGAAGTGAAAGTCAGTTACGGCTTAAAGGTAGACTTGAGTGGGTGCGTGGGGGAAGATAATCGAGTTCACTCAGGGAGGAAATGTAGCTCCCACTGGATAACTTTTTATGCTCATAAACCCTGAAACAGGATTAAAAGAGAGAAAATCCCCAACAAGACTTCTCTGGTTCACAGGTTGGGAGGAGCTAAGAGGATAGACCAAAGAGCCAGAATCCTGAGCCTGGAGGCAGCACCGTCCCCACAGTGTCCACTCCCTAAATCTACTCCCCCAGCACCAGGCCAAACCCCATGGCAGCACCGAAAGAGGATGTCTTAAGGAGATGGGGACACAGCTTCAAGCTGCTACCAGATCAGATTAGCAATTTTTAACAGCAAGTCATTTGTTCACATCCTGTTTCAAACCATTCTTCCTACTTCCCACAAAATATGCACAACTCTTTCTTTCATTTTAAATATTTACAAACAGAAAAGGTCTACCTGTTAAAGGAAAGACATTTTCTGAGTCTGTATAAAGTGCAGCTAATTTAAGGCAAATTTATGCGAAATATAAAAGGTGGCTTATTCTCTCTATATACACATTTTCCAGTTTTAAAAGATAAGGTCTCCTCCCCTCAAAAAAAAAGGAAAGAGAAAAAAAGAGGGCTTGACTTTTTTTCTGGCAATTTTAAAATTAAGATCCTACTGGTTTAAGGAAATCATAGATTTCTGAATATCATATTATAAGTAAAATGGTCTTTTTTAAAAAAATAACTTTTACATAGCTTTTTCAAACAAGTTAAAAGGTGGCAATGTGTCTGCTACTGTAGTTTGGAGGACTGGAGGATTGATGGGTAGGTAGAAGGGTTGTTTTTGTTAGCTGAGTAGATATTAGGTAGTCCAGGGTATACATCCATTTTTAAAATAAGCCTGATGAGGCTAGACACCTAAAGCTACTCTTAGCTCCAGGAATGAGTATCTTCCATCTCCATCAGAATCAAACTCCCTCAAACGCTCTGGTTCTGGCACAGCAGAATGTAAGGAGTCCCAGATTTCCTGGTAGGTCAGCTTCCCATCCACATCCTGCCCAGTCTTATGGAATAAATCCTGAAGATCTGTTAAAAAGGAATTACAAAAAAATGTATATGTCTATACATATAACTAAATTTAGTTAACAGTTTAAAAAGTAGTCTCAACAGAATTTTAAGCACTGAAAGAAAAGCTACTTTGCAGACTTTGTTCCCAAAAGCTAAAGTTTAAGATCTCACTAAATCTGAAAGACTGACTCTTGATCCTTTAAGAATGAGAGGAACACTGTAGGGCACTTTCGTCCCAAAACAGAATCAGTGACAGATAATCACAGGAGAAGTGAATGGACTGGCTTTCTCTCTGTTCAGGGCCTTTCTTTTAGATTTTGCAGATTTTATTCTTATGTTGAAGGGGTGGAAAGGACTGTAGAAGCCTAAAGAGCTAACTGATAGGACCTCTGATCGCCTATAAAACAGACTACGTATGGCATATTGTCAGTTCAACAGTTACTATATAACCCAGCAATTCCATTCCTAGGGTATATACTCAAGAGAAATGAAAACACGTTGGCTACACAAAAAGTTGTATACGTATGTTCATAGCTTCATTGTTCCTAATAGTCAAAAAGTGGAAACAACCCAAATAAATGTTCATCAACTAATGAAAGGAGAAACAAAATGCAGTATATCCGTAGGATGGAATATTATTCAGTCACAAAAAGGAATGAAATATTGCTGCACGCCACAACATGCATGCCAACCTTGGAAACATTATGCTAAGTGAAAGGAGCATATTGAAAGAAAGAAGCATACATAAGACCACGTATTATGATTCTACTTATATGAAACACCCAGAATAGGCAAATCCAAAGAGATAGTGGTTGAGAGATTAGTGGTTGCCAGGGGTGGGGGCAGGGGGATAACAGGGTGTAACTGTTCTCTCTTGGAGACTGACCCCCTCCCCGACCCAAGAGAGGGCCCTATAATAAAGACCTAGGAGGGCCAATCGTTTACACAACGTCTAAAAAGGGCTTGGATGTGTCCCAACTGAATGACTTAGTGGATTCAGTCTCTAATACCAGAGGACAGTACTGTCAAGCAATTTTGTAGACAAGCTTTTGGGTAAGTCCCTACTTTTAGTCCTGAGACAGCCCCAACAAAGCAGCTAAATAAAGTCTCAAAAGCTCTCTGAAAAGCCAGAAAAGCAGTGAGCCACTTGTTCCCAATGCCTGCCACCAAGTGGCTAGCTGGAAAATGTTTGTGTGTGTGTACATGGGGCATGAGTTTTAGAGCATGCTATGTACTCTATAGCAGTATTCAAATAAAAATCTGATTGGTGCCTCAGGTCATTTATAAAATGTAGTCATTCAGAAGTGTGTAAGGTCTCCGTTAGGGATTGAAGTATAAATGTTAAATTGGCTATTTCTTAATCTGCTCTAACTCTCTTTCCTCCTTTTATTCTCATCAATTCTTGATGTAATAATGAAGAGTAGGAGGAGGCAACTTGTGTTGCCAATAAACACAACTTAACACTCTATTGTCTCTCCAGAAAACAGAAAAAAAAAAAAAATTGGGGACAGGGAAAAAAGTATTTGTATTTAAATGATAACATAAATTTAAGCCTTCTACGCTTTAAAAGCATTAATTGTAGCCTGGAGATAACTCATTCACTTAACAAATATTCACATGTACCAGGCACTAGGCTAGGGGCTGGGACTGAAGTTAAATGTTATAGGTCCCCAGGAAATTACAACGGAGTGACACGTGCAAATGTAAGATATTATGAGTGCATACACAGGAGGAGCCTAATCCAGTCCTGGGAGGTAAGAAAATGTTTCCTGGTGGAAAGGTATCTAAACTGAGGTGAAGAGCCAGGCAGAGATAGGGTGACAGGAATGGGTGATTTTTCGGGCAGTTAGCAGCAAGTGCAAAAACAGGAGACCAAACACCATGAAGAGGGATGGAACACACACTGTTGGAGGCAAGGCAAGCACATTTCCCTGTGAATCATACCCTTCCTACTAAAGTTTTTCTTGCTGACTTTCAGCAAAAGGACCCCTCATTTTCGGAGGGCTCTGACAAGTAGGGTCAACTTTTACTTTATTTTGCTAATCTTACAGTATTGTGTTTGCCTGCTTGTCTTCTCCACTAGACTGTTATATCCATGAAGAAAGTGAGAATGATTCTTATACTGTATTCTTACTGCTTACACTGGGTCTAACCAGGCACTCACTGAATGAATGAAGAAGACTCTAAAAAACATTCATAGAGAGATAATATAGTGCAACGTGGTTAAGAGTGCAAACTTCAGTGTCAAACTGCCTTGGTGTGAATTTTGCCTCAATCAATTATTTGCTATGTGGACTTAGGTAGTTTCCCTATCAGTAAAATGGGTATAATACATGAATATTGATGGTCCCAGGATTGTTATCAGGATTATATGATATAATGCATATCAAGTATCTGGCCTATAGGAAGTGCTCAATCAATGTCAGATATCATTCTTTATCTTACAAGTTAAAAAAGTCAGAAAGTTATAACTGAGCATTTTCTCTATCACTCCATAATATAAAAATTTACCTTTGATGCTAGAAATTCCTGGTAGGGAGACAGGCCTTAGCTGGGCAGCTTTCTCAATCTGGCCTCCAAGAGACCGTGGGAATTTTGGCAATGCTGATGGCTTTGATGTGAAACTCTGAACTTGCTCTGTAACAAACAATACAGTTTTAGATTACTAATGTGACACCAAATTAAACCAGTATTGAAGGTCCTAACCTTTTAGGGCAAATTCATATTACTTAATTTAAGAGAAACAGCTGAGAATTAAGTAGCATAATGACTACATGAAGTTAAAGATACGAATTGAGATGTTTTGTGGATAAGTGAAGATCAATCAATATTATGTAACATTAAGGTTTAAAGCCGTGGTCCCACTGGATGCTCTTATAGTACAAGTTAGCATTCCACATGTTTAGAGGTTGAGAGTTCAAGCTGCAAGTGAGAAAAGCATTGGGTATTTGACAGCCTAGGAGCTGTGCTCTGAGCCTGATCTGGGAGTATCTGCCACCAGACCAGCTGGTGCTGAAAGAGTGCTAATATACGATTATGCAGCACAGTGTTAAGGCAAGGCCTCCCACTGTACTTTGTCTCTCACTTAAAAGAGAATCAAAGAAGTTGTATTGCTTTCCCCAAAATGAAAAATACTTGTGGGAGGGTAGGGGTCAAAACCAACATAATATTAATGCCGTGGTTACATCCTCATAGAGCAGCACCAGCAGAGGTTGACGCACCTGCTAATACTGATTAGGTTATGTCCCTGACTAAAGCCAAAGGCCCTTCCAACCCAATGATCCCATTGTTATTTGTTAATGGTTTTTCAGAAGGACTAATACTTATTTTTAAGTAAATTTTTATGCATTTACAAAACTGAAGACTCCCATAAACAACATTTAGGGCTGGTTTAATACATGCTACGACAGTAATGTTTTTGCCTATAATTGGATGCAGACAGCATGGAGAAGTCTATTTCCAGCTAAACATTACCCATTTTTCCCTTAATAGACTGGAGTACAAATCATGTGCAAAATGGGCTTTTTCTAAATGAAAGCAAAGTGTAGCAGCTTCATCTCAGTGCGCTCGGGCATCATTCACTCAGTGCCATCAGTCCTGCTGGAACACCTTTCCCCACTCTCTGTGTGGGAGGCGAGCTGCCCAAGCCTGCGTGAAATATTCAGAAGCCAACCCTGAATATCTCACCTTCATCGGCAGTCTCTGGAGGCCTGCTGCTCTCAGGTTTGTTTGTGAGAGCACTGATCAGCTGCAGTTTCTCTCTGAGCTTGGATACCTGAGAATCTGCACTATCTTCTTTCTGTCCAAAACAAAGATCACAGAAGGTTTAAGGCGGAAGGAAGACCTCATCTGATTCTTCATGATATACCCAAAGCCTATTTAGCCTGTAGTGCTTGACCCCAAGTAGGCTTCCTCTGAAGGCAATGAAGGAATGAATCAACAATTACTAGAGATATCTTTAGTACTCAGTGTTGATTAGGGCCTGGCTGGATTTGAGCCTAGACCATCAAAGGAACATTATGCTACAGATGATCTGATTCACTGTGTGCTTTTGGCGGATGGGCAAAGCAAGCATGTGTCAGCAGTAAAGGAAACATATACTTGCTCAGGTGCTGTTGTGATACCCATTTCCTAAATGGGTAGGATATTGTTTTCTAGGTACTATTTCACACTAACTAAATAATTTTCCTGAATAGCTTACTTCACCTTGTGACTAGATCGCTTTAGGCAGTTTTATGCTCTTATAATCTTAAAAAAAAAAAACAACCAACCAAACCACAAGTATTCCCCCTGATCTTCCTTCTCTGCCACCATGGTAATGATTCAACTGGTGGCAGGAACTGTTAGGAACATAAGGGAGCTACAATATTTTTTTTTACTGTTCTTCATTCATTTATTTGTTTATTTTTTAACATCTTTATTGGAATATAATTGCTTTACAATGGTGTGTTAGTTTCTGCTTTATAACAAAGTGAATCTATTATACATATACATATATCCCCATATCTCTTCCCTCTTGCATCTCCCTCCCTCCCACCCTCCCTATCCCACCCCTCTAGATGGTCACAAAGCACCAAGCTGATCAGGGAGCTATAATATTTCTAATTCAAGGCCTTACTTGTACCTTAAAAAAATTTTTCTCCCCTACCCTGCCTCATTCCCAGATGATATAGTGGCATATAAAAATACAATTAATTATAAAAAGAGAGAAGTCTGGTTTCTGTGAGGTCAGTTTCTAACTGTGTAGGCTAGTGTGAAAGGTCCTGAGCCCATGTTTAGTTAGAATATCGACCATTACACATTTCTTTTATTCAATATATATTTACTTATTTCTCTCATATCCTTATTCTACCCTAACAGCTAATGTACAGTAGATCACTCTTAGTTTATTTAGGGAGCTAAAATATGGATGTATATAGCTAAAACTAGGTACTAAATGCTTGAATAATTTACGGCAAGGAGAAATTACATTTCTTTTGGACACTTAGATGAGGTAGGACAAAGGGACTAATACATTGGGGTAAGAGTTAAAAACACAAAGTGTCAGAAAGTAAAGCCAAAAAATTCAGGCAAAAATGTGTACTAGCTCTATTTTATTCTGGTATTTACTGTCAAAATCTGAACTGTTGCTGAAATCACTACTGTTTTCCAATAGTAACCACCTGTTACTTTTTTTGTGCTTGAACATTTTTATCTGGATCTTAAATTCTTCTTTTCATTCTCTAGGTGAAGATAAATTTTTTTTGGGGTAGCAGCAGTTAGAAAATTCAACAAAAGCCTAGCTTATAAAGCACTAAAATCTTAATTTTTATCCAGAAAAAATAAAAAAAAATTTATCCAGACAATACAAAACTGTTAAGGAAGAACAAGTCTAGATGCAAAGCATTACACTGAAAACTGCCTGACATATGGTTCATTTCCTGTGAACCCCATCCTTGAGCTCATCGAATGCAATGTGCATCTGAAATTATATTTTAGTCACTCAGTCACAATCTTTCTGGCTTTTCCTTTTATTTATTTATTTCTGGCTTTTCCTTTATTTTAGCCAAGATCTTATATTAAACAGTACTCTAATCACAGAGAATGCTGAAAACAAACTTTCTTTCCTGGGATAACAAAGCAACATCACAGACTACTTGTCTTATCTTGACAATATGTCTGGGAAGAACAAAAAAAGGGAAGGTACAAGGTGAAGGGAACAGGCTGAAGCTTAAAGGGACTATGTATGTACTGAGACTGCAATCTTTCTTTTCCCCCTTCCACCCCCCAAGAGTCTGTAATTTTAAAAATAAGAAATAATTTTTAGTTTAGATGCCATTTTTAGATTATCTATGCCTCTCGTCATTAGTACAGATAACTTACTGTCTTAGCTTAAAAGTCACTTCCTTAGGGAAGCCTTCCTGTTCTCTGTTAGCACTGTTATACCCTATACCTTTCCTTTGTAGCACTTACACTCGTGATTATCTGCTCAATTATGTGTTAATGATCTTCTGGCTGATGGACTTCGAGCTCCACCAGAATAGGTGTCAGGTGTCTACCCTGCTCACTGTGGTCACACCAGCTCCTAGCAAAGAGCTGGGCAAGGGGCAGGTTCCTGATAAAGTACTTGCTTATTTACCAATATACTAATTTACTAATTACTTTGTCTTGAAGTTTCAAAAAAAGACCAAAGTGCTCCCTTTGAGAAAGAAGCAGGTGCTCATGCATTTATTCTTACTTCAGAGAAAGCCTCCTATTATTTACCTTTACGCTCTGGGATTTTACTGACTCTGTTCTGTTGGTCACTTGATGCAAAGACTCTCTCTTCAGAGTGGCAGCTCTATCATTCATCTTAAAGGGTAAAAGGAACAAAACAAGAGAAGATTAAAGGAAAACATTAAAACTTAAACAACATCCAGCATTTTAAAAACAAACTGGCCAAACTTATTTAAAGGGTCTCGATATACAACTGATTCACTATGCGGTACACCTGAAACTAACACAACGTTGTAAATCAACTATATTCCAATAAAAATTAAAAAAATAAATAAATAAAGGGTCTCAGAACACTTTCAACAGAAAACCAGCAGGAGAATGAGAGGAGAGAGGGAGAAAGGCCTCACAGAGACAAAGCTGAAACTGGTGCTTCTAGTTTCTATCACAAACTTTAAAACCTTGAAGTATAAAAGGCGAGAGGACTTCTACCCAAAACCATGCTGGGTATGATGCTGCTGGAAGAAACAGTAGGACAGATGGCACTATTAGCAATTTCCTCTTCTGGAAAAAAATAGGGTGAGGAGGGGAGGGACAGTATGGAGAGTTTTGGGGCTGGTGAGTTTTCACTATAAGCCTTGAAAACCAACCTTCAAGACCTAATACTCATCAAATCGTCCAAAATTCCCAGCCTCTACTGCACTCAGTTTAGCTAAGTTCAAAAAGGCTTTTAAAAATGAGGCTCCTTTGATCTTCACAGCTTTGTAGTAAATTACACACCCCTGTAAAAGAGGAAGAGGAGCAGGTCCTCTTACTCTACCCTCAAAGCCAAGGCCGGGCAACTTGCCAGGGCTCCACTGTAGCAGAGCCAGTTCAAAGGCTGCTTCATATGTGCCAGAGCTTGACTTGACTTGTAGGCTTGCTTCCAGCTTTGGTAGTTACTTGATTTATACAATTTATAAATTTATACAATTTATACAGTTACTTGACTTATACAATTTATACAATCTCCTGTATTTGGTTTCCATTTCTATATGCCTATGTCTTTACTGTAGGAAATCTTTAAGAGTGGGGCTTGCATCTATTAAAAAATAACCCACGTGGATTCTAGAACAAGTATATGTGAAAGGTGATTAAAAGAAACAACCAGCACATCTTATTTGCAATAACATGAAAACCAGTAAACCATACGGTATGTCAGCATCAGTGACTTAGTACGTCATTCAGGTTCCTCTTATGTAAAATGAGAGGACAGACTCAATGATCTCTTAAGGGGAGGAGCTGGTCTGACTGATTTGTCTTAAATAGCTTTCCTGACATTATCTGCAAGGGGATCTCCCTCATATGCCCATGAAACAGGACAAGTCTGAAAGCCGAGTCTGGGCTTAAGGACATGACAAGAGATTCTCTAGTTATTGTCACTGTCATTGTTCCCACCCTTAATAAGTTCAAAAAGTAAAGATCAAGAAGACCTCCCTTGGAAATATGTGCCAGAGCTTCCCTTCCAGATGAGTCACTGGTAACATAAAAGGAAGCTTGTCGTCTCTGCCAACTACTTGTGGTGAGGCCTTGGCAAGCAACTGAACCTCTCTACATCTCCCTTCCAAATCAGGACTGACATCGTCTGTGCCATTCATATCACACAGCTAGTGTAAGAACTAAAGGAGACAAGGATTAAGCATAACACAAACGTGGAGCCTCTCAAGTATCCTAGAAGTCGTGGTCTGAAAAGGTTGTGGAATGTCATCCATGTACAGACAAAACACACTGCAACACAGAACATGTCACAAAAGAAGTGAAGAGGCTTACCATGCTGAAGGACAGGTTCGCTCGCTTTTCTACCTCGCTCATAGCAACCAGATCTCTTTCTATCAAGTTGACTCTCTGGGTAAGATTACTGACTGTCTCATTCATTCCCTTGAGTTTAAGATCATTCTCTCTCTGGTACCCCACTAGGGCACTGTTTACCTCCTCTAAAAAGTTGTGGAGGTACAGGATATCCTGGAGTGGAAATAAATCAAGTTGTGGAATCCAGCTAAAGACATGTACTAGACAAGCAGGCCAGCAGCACTGAACAACCATTATTATGTCAACTTATTAAAGTAAACTCCTTTTCCTGCTCTTGACCATTGATCGTCAGTCTCTGTTTTGTCCCTCCACTCTGAACTGCTCCCAGTTTACTCCCTCTGGAATTGTCTGACCTCAGTTAGACAGGAGGGAGAAAGAGGGAAGAGACTACCAACATGATTCACTCTCTGGTCCCAGAAAGCTGAGAGCTTGGGAACTGATTTCCCAATGTTTACCTCACCTGCTGGCGAGAAAGCCTGCTGGGTTATTGACTGAAACGCTCAGTAACCTAATTTGTCAGAACAAAACTACGGTAGAAACAATACCAATTACTGAATTGGCTCATGTAGCAAAACCATAATAGGTAGTGCATTATTTAGTACAAGATTCAATTACTTTTGACATTCTCCAGTAC
The DNA here is from genome assembly GCF_000442215.2 of Lipotes vexillifer. NCBI lineage: Eukaryota > Metazoa > Chordata > Mammalia > Artiodactyla > Lipotidae > Lipotes > Lipotes vexillifer. Next base: position 1,142,085 of record NW_006790761.1, on the reverse strand, counting down.
TGACTGTTATTTAGAAAGGAATGATGATTATAGGCTTTAAAGGGCATTAAACTCAGGACAGGAATTCTTCGCAGTGAAGATTTCTTTTATTCTTTTTAATGTGATTCTGAACTCATCCTTTTCCCTCCTCTGGTCTTTAGAAAATCTTGATTTTCAAGGATATGCTTTCTAATGTTCTTAGTATTTACTGTGACCCCAAACAGCCATCACTTTGAATTAATCTGCTATCCATCCATCTTTAACTTGCCCAGATTGCTATTCAAAAACTGTTCAAAAACAGTTTCAGGATAATCTGGTCACTTTATGACTTTCAAGATGTGAAAAGGAATTTACTCCACTGATCGACATGCAGGGAGAAAAAGCAGACTGCCAAGGAAGACACAGGCAGCACGCTGGCTCCCTGACAGAGCCACACAACCCCCAACTCTGCTCAGCTCTCAGGCAGGCACAAGATGCCTGCTCAGGGCATGGAGCCTACACTACTCAGGCCGCCTCCAGAGTTCAATGGTCACAGGGAGTTAAGCCAGAGACAAAAGTACCTGTTTCAAGTTCTCACTGTGGGTTTTACTGTCAAGTTCAGATGTAGCTGACGGTGATGGAATGATCTGGTTGCTTCCACTGGTTTCCTTTAAGGCGTGCTGATTCTGTGAACAGGAATGAAGGTTGGTATAGGCAATAAGTAATTAAGTTTGCTTATCCATTAGAGACGGTCCTGGAACATTCCAGCTTCTCACAGGTGGCATCCACAGATTAATCAACAATTATTTCCCAGGAGCCTTGGTATGACCAATCCTGTGCTAGGTCTGAGGGCACCAGGTACTTCTGGGGATCCCCAGCCTAAAGCCTGGACTGGATCAGCAGCACCCAGACTGCGTCAGGGAACTGAGGTCCTCTGTTTCTCAGTCTCTGAATGCAATGAACTCCCTAGAAACCAGGCCTCCTCTCCCTGTCACCTGTACTCGCAGAGAAACTATACAACCACTGTATCTCCCAGGACCAATTCAGTCTGAACCTGGTTAGTGTCACTGTTTCCCCAGGACTAAAGAGATTTATACATTCAAAGAACAGCCAGTCGGGCTTCCCTGGTGGCACAGTGGTTGAGAGTCCGCCTGCCGATGCAGGGGACACAGGTTCGTGCCCCGGTCCGGGAAGATCCCACATGCCGTGGAGCGGCTGGGCCCGTGAGCCATGGCTGCTGAGCCTGTGCGTCCAGAGCCTGTGCTCCGCAACGGGAGAGGCCACAACAGTGAGAGGCCCGCGTACCGCAAAAAAAAAAAAAAAAAAAAAAAAAAAAAAGAACAGCCAGTCAAGGAACCACTGGCTTTGGGCACTGAGCACAGTAACCAACCATGCACATTATTAGTTTTTCAGTTTGTACAGCACATGCCAAGAGTTATGAGGGTTACCCTTCCTTTCTCATCCCCTTCCCACTGCTCAAGCCTCTCCTGGTGGCGACTGAAGTATAACATGCTTTTATATACACTTTTCCTTCTAATGGAAAAACTTTGTATGGCTTATTCAGTAGGAGGATTACCACTGGAAACCATGGAAGTTTAAAAGACGCACATTTAATGATAACAGGATGCAACTGGTCAAAATAAATTGTTTTCCTTGAAATCTGAAATCCTAGACATTTGTCAACTCTGCTTTTATAGGAAACAAATGGTAACAACAAAGAGAAAAGGAGGAGAGGATGAGAAAAAAAGAAAAAACCCCATATGGTTCTATAAAGTGTGAATGTCTGAGTTAGTAAAAAGTATTTTAGAAAATAAGTACTTTGAGAAAATGCTCAATCTATTAAAATAATAATAATAATAATAATAATAATAAAAGAACTGTTGAGTTAGAGAAGTCTTTATTATTATGGATCACATAGTTACTCAGTGGCAGAGTTGGAATTAGAATCCAGGGTGTCTGGATACCTAGATCAAGGCTTTTTCCTCTGGGTCAGCCCTACTAAATAAAAGTGACGAGTATTTGTTCTGAAGAAAAATGAAAAACCCTCCTTTCTAGAGCTCTAATATAGCCCAGGTCTCCTTGGCACAAACTGCCCAGTTTAAACTTGAAACTCCAAAGCTTGAAAAGAGCATGTAGGGAAGATCTAGAAATTGGGGGAGAGGCTAGGGAACTTCTGTGTGCCTTGAACTGTCCTGATTTCATATATGTATAACTCATCTCTCCAGCAGGACAGCGAGGGCTGTGCCATCCTTTTTCACCCTTCATAAATCTTTCATGGAGCTGAGTATCCGTTAGGAGATTAATTAAGGCCTCTGAATGACTGCAGACAGCTTACATCTGCACAGCATTAGCAATGTTTGAAAACAATTCCTGAGCACTGCAGGGGTTTGCTTCTGTCTCAGTTATCTGCTGCTGTATAATAAATCATCCCCAGGGACTTCCCTGGCGGTCCAGTGGTTAAGACTTCGCCTTCCAGTGCAGGGGGTGAGGGTTTGATCCCTGGTTGGGGAGCTAGGATCCCACATGCCTCGCCGCCCAAAAACCAAGGCATAAAACAGAAGCAATATTGTCACAAATTCAATAAAGACTTTTAAAACAGTCCACATCAAAAAAAAAAAAATCTTAAAAAAAAAAAAGAATCATCCCCAAACTTTGTGGCTTAAAACAAGTTTATTATTTCTCATGATTCTGTGGGTTGACTGGGCTCAGTGGGGGTGGGGTGGCTTCCTGTTCCCCGTGGTATAGGATGAGGTCACACATGTGGCTGTATTCGACTGCGAGACAGGCTGAAGCTGGAACACCCAAGATGGCCTTTCATCCTCTGGAGCTCCTCTTTGCTTTGCCTCTAATCATTCCCAGTCTAACAGCTCTGCCCAAACTCCTGATCCACAGAACAGTGAGAAATAATAAACTGTTGTTTTAAGCCACTAAGTCTTAGGGTGATTTGTTATGTAGCAATAAATAGGACACTTCCCCACTCCCCTTTCCTTCTTTTCCATTTTCCTTCCTACCCATTCAACTCTAAGGACAGTGTCTTAGTGCTGTATCTCCTCTACCACGTTTGCAAAAGACTCAGCTTTTAATCCTATCTACCTCAATTTATAGATCGTAGTAAAATCAATCAACACTGCTTATTTTATCTTTTAAAAAGGTGCCTGTGGGGCCTGTTTAGGTAAATGGAAAGTTGGTATCACAAGATTACACAGAAAAGGGTAGTTAGGAGTATGCTGACTTTCTGTAGCATTTGTAGATTTCCATACCATATCACTCTGCAGTGACTCCATGGTTTTCTTGTGTTCGTCCACAGTCTTCTGTATTGCCTCCACAGCAAGATGGACGCTGTTTAAAGTATTGCCAATGGAAGCTACACTCTGAACAGAAACATGTAGTAGGGTCAGCATTTTTTCCTTTTTACAAAACTTTAATAACTTTATTTATAACTGAGAAACAATAAACTGCACGTATTTAAAATGTATAACTTGATAAGTTTTTACATATATATACATACACACACACACACACATATATATATATATATACACACACCTGTGAAACCATTACCACGATCAAGATAATAAACATCCATCACCCCCAAGTTTCCTCATGCCTCCTTGTAATTCTTCCCTCCCTGTTCCCAGGCAACCACTGATCCACTTTCTATCACTATATATATGTGTCACTATCTATCTATCTATCCATACACTTATATATATCAGTTTGCATTTCCTAGAATTTTACATAAATAGAACAGTGAGTGAGCATGTACTTTTTTTTTTTTTTGGTACGGCTTCTTTCATGCAGCACAATTATTCTGAGATTTATGCATGTTGTAGCTACTCAGCATGTTGTGGAGTAGCATTCCATTCTACAGATACATCACCTTGACCTGCTGATGGTGTTTTAGATTTTAGGTTGTTTTCAACATTTGACTATTACAAATAAAGCTGCTATGAACATTAATGTACAAGCCTTCATGTGGGCATATGCTTTCATTTCCCTTCATCATAAGCTTTCTTGTTATCACAATTCCTATGACGTGAGTGGCTGATCACATGGTAGATGTAGGCTTAACTTTTGTACTCCGTCTCCTCATCAACACTGGTATCCTCAATCTGTTCCATGTTAGCCATTCTAGTGGGAGTGTAGTGGTATAGCATTGTGATTTTACTTAACACTGACCTAATGGAGGATTATTTCAAATATCTTTGAACTATGAACTCCATGTAGTTTATACTGACACAATTAACCAGAAACTACACATACACACACACATAATTTTCATAGAGGAAAGCCAGATCTTTCCTTAAAAACAAAACAAAACAAACAAAACAAAACCCCCCCCAAAAAACTAGCTTATAAATCTGGGATCCGTAGGTAAAGTTCTCCCACAAACTGCCTCTATCAAGCCCTGCAGGCAGATGGCCAGAGCTATCATTGTAGACTGCCACTCTCAGGAGCAAATGATGACTTTTGAGTGAAAATGGGTGGAACCATTTTTGGCCTTGGAAAACCCAGCATTGCAGAGATGAAGGGAAAATTCCATTTGGCAGCATGTGTTCTTCTGCTTTAGAATCCCATCAGTAACTACTGAGTAGAGTTAGATATAGCTAGTAGCTTACTTGCTTTCATTAGGTCCAAGGAGCCCAAGTGGATTGCGGACTTAGGAATATAATTCAGAAATGATCTTTTAAAACAGTCTTGTCCTACAGGAACATCTAAAAGAGTGTTACTAATTTGATAGGTTTTGGTCTTTCATTAAGATATACTGATAATTTTATAGTGTCCCATTAGTATTTTTAACCAAGGGTGTTTTTATTATACTGATAGCCAAGAATCCAAGAGAAAAAGAAATGACATTTTCAACATTAAAAAAAAAAATTACATGAGATACATTGAAGTTACGTTTTTTGAGATGACCTACCACTTCAAAACTGAGCCACCTGTAATAAAAGTAGTGCCTGACATTATAAATGCACAGATTTGCAGAGACAACATACTGGGTAGAAGTCTCTAAGCTGGGATTTTGTCTGTGTAAGGTCTGTTGTTACAGCAGCTACAAGCATTCAAAGACATCCACTGTTAAGAGAATCTTCACTGGCCTGATGCATGAGCCCATCAGGACGCAAGAAGATAGTAAGCTCTTGTTTAAGACTTTTTTTTTAAGGAAGCAGCTGACAGAGCCATGTGAACTCTAGAGCAAAACCCTGAAACTAGTATTCTCACCAACTGCAAAGTGCCTGGCACATACTGGAGGAAGCCCCACAAATGTTTGTTGAATTAACGAATGCAAGAATAAACCAATTTCCTTTTTGAATGCAAGACTGCCAGAGTTGCTTCTGTATTAAAGGTTACAGAGGCCTACCTTTTTCCCCACTTGGCCCTTGGGAATAATGGCAAAAACAGTCTGGTCTCTGTATTAAACGCTACAGAGGCCTACCTTTTTCCCCACTTGACCCTTGGGAATAACGGCAAAAACAGTCTGGTCTCATCAAAGTTGTCCCTACTTTTTTTTTTAAGTTGTAAGCAGATGACCATATTGGACAAACAGCAGACTATAGAGACTGAGCACACACAGGTGGTGTGGCTATAAAATAACAAGTTTTGTTTCTGGCTTAGGAATTTCTCACTCCTTTGAGGAAACAATTTATACGTTTATGGAGCCTGGTATATAATCAAATCAAACTCAGCACACACTGACTTTTAAAAGCCAAAGATTCTAGATTTGATACCCATTGTTTGGGGTTCCCTGCTCCAGAATCCTTCTTCCACTTCCTGCTACAGGGCCTCATGTTGCTTGTGTGCCCATTAAGCACACTCTTTTCCTTCCATTCCCTACCCACTCTCCCCACCCAGCTCTAAAGATCCCAATATATTCTTCATCTGGTTGGTTACTGCCTCCTGCTCTAGGCTGAATCCTAGGGATCAAGTAATTGATCCCTAGAACAAACAAATCCCTAGAACTTTAGAACAAATTCTAAAGTAATGTTTGCCTAGGCCCTAGAGTCTAGGGCATATACCTAAGAGTGATTTGCTTAGAGGGTGTGTCTCTCTACCTTTATAAAATAATATATATTGTTTTCCAAAATGCTTTTTACCAATTTATACTCCCAGCAGGAGTGTTTGGAAGTTTCCCTCTATCCACATCCTTGCCAGTACTTATCACATCCTGAATTTTTATTTTGCACTTCCCCAAATTATCTTTAAAAAACAAAACCAACGAAAACAAACAAAAAATCCTCTCTCTTTCTCAATCATGGAAAATAATAGCAACTTAGAGCAACTCTCATGTACAATTGCTCTGCTTTCATAAAGACGTTGTGGATGATGAACTGAAAAAGGCAAGTAGTGAAAAGCAAACCCACACATGTTAACACAAGAGTCCCAGCAAAGCAATCCCGGGACTTGGAAAGCCCAATAAAAAGGTGTGAATCCATATAAACCATAGCTAAAACCACCTGTTGCAAATTAAAGGCCCAACCAACCAGACCAAAGCAGAGATGTCTTGAACTCTATTACTGTCCCCTTGGAGTAGCTGATTTCAAATGCCAGCCTTTCAAAGAGAATTTGTAAGAAGACAGAATTACAGTAGGTTAATTTCAGTGCCCATACACAGCACTTACCTTCTGAAGTCCCTCTACAGTGGCAGGCAGGCTAATTAATTCTGCAGCTGACTTGACATTGGCTTTGAGGTGGTTTACTGCAGAAGTCAGCAGAGAAATCTAAAAGGAAATGAGTAATAAACAATGAAAACAGAACTTGTAGAACAATGCTCCCTTCACACACTATACAGCTGATGGTGATGTCAAGCACCTTTGGACATCACGCAATTCTGTGATCCAGACGTTCTGCCCGGTCAGGTCACAGGAGTAGAAGAACTCTGCAGAGTACCTTGGAGAGACTTGAGATGTGGAAGGAAGCAATAACACCCCTTCTCTCCCTGCCCAGTTTAAATACCAGTGCCAAGAAGGGAAAGGCAGGCATTATTCTTTACCCCACTCCTGGCAGCTACAAGATGCAAAAATCTTAAATTACCCAAAAGATGCAGTAATTACAACACAGTCCTTCAACAACTGGACAGGAAGAAAGCTAATGATCAAGGACCTCTGAAAGATTCTATTTTGGTAAAAAATATACCACCTCAGTTATTTGCTGAACTTTTGTTTCTGCCCAAGTGGGAACATATATTATAAAGTAAAAGCCCAACATCACAATATACAGTTGACAGCAATTGAACCCTGACAACTTGAATGGCACTTTCAACTACTTGGGGATTTAGTTTTGGTTTAACAATGTGATTAATATTTCAAACTCAACAGCTCAACCAAAGCACTACTTTGTACCCTGAAGGGGCTCAATAAATACCCACTGACCTGCTGGCTGACTGATATACTGAATGTATTAAAATAGGAATTGAATCAAAATAAAAAGTATCTTCCCTTCTGCTATTTATGGGTAAAATTCTAAATAGCTGGACTTCTCTCTAGAATGAGGACTGGTGGAACCTGTGTAACACTCAGTTTCAGGTTGCAGAGATCATATTCTAAAAACCTTGTATTGTGGCTCAAAACTTGGTTCCATACTGCTTTCCTGTCCCAAATTCTAGGATGAGGACACAGATCTACCAATAGCAATTATATTCAGAATGGCCTCACAGAGTAACCATGAAAGTTTCTGGGCACTTGTGACATGCCTAACCCTGTGGTAGGCATCAGATGGATACAAGAAAAAGTAAACCTGACCCCTTATTCTTTTCTTCAACAAATGCCTGGCACCTTCTCTGTGCCCAGAACTGTGGAGAAAGTGGCAAATAAGACCGTGAGGTTTTGCTTTCATGGAGCTTACATCCTGGTAGGAGGTGACAGAAGAACAAAGAAGCAAAGTATTAGATAGTAATAAGTACTGTGTACAGTATTTCAGGAGAGCTCCTGGAGTGAGCAGCAGCGTGTTCTGAACAAGGGAGTGCAGTGAGGAGCCCTGGAACTCTTCTCCCTCTTTCCTTTTAGGAGGGATGTGTTCAGGGGCGTCAGACCATTTTCCTTTCATTCACCCACTCATTCATTCATTCCTGCAACAAATATCTTTTAAGCCCTGTTTTATTCCAGTGGTGAACAACACAGATGTCAGTGATCTTTGGTGTTTACATTTTAGTACAAAGAGACAATTAGATATAAGAAAAATTAGATAGCGGGATACATTAGAGGAAAATGAAAATAAGGTGACTTCTGTTTACAACAGCCAGGACATGGAAACAACCTAAATGTCCATCAACAGATGAATGCATAAAGAAGATGTGGCACATATATACAATGGAATATTACTCAGCCATAGAAAGGAATGAAATGGAGTTATTTGTAGTGAGGTGGATGTACCCAGAATCTGTATACAGAGTGAAGTAAGTCAGAAAGAGAAAAACAAATACTGTATGCTAACGCATATATATGGAATTTTAAAAAGCGGTACTGATGAACCTAGTGGCAGGGCAGGAATAAAGACGCAGAGGTAGAAAATGGACTTGAGGGCATGGGGAGGAAGGGGAAGCTGGCATGAAGTGAGAGAGTAGCATTGACATACATACCCTACCAAATGTAAAATGGATGGCTAGTGGGAAGCTGCTGCATAGCACAGGGAGATCAGCTCGCCGCTTTGTGACGACCCAGAGGGACGGGATAGGGAGGGTGGGAGGGAGGCTCAAGAAGGAGGGGATATGGGGATATATGTATACATACAGCTGATTCACTCTGTTGTACAGGAGAAACTAACACAACATTGTAAAGCATTTATACTCCTATAAAGGTGTGAAAAAAAAAAATAAGGTGACGATGAGTGACTGGGTAGCTACTTTAGATTGGACTGCCAGAGAGGGCCTCTATTAGAAGATGAAATTTAAACTGAGATCTAAATAATAAGGAATTAACCAGAAAGAGAGATCAAAAGAAGTACATTTCAGGGCAGAGGGAATTGCTAGGGCAAAGGTCCCAGTGTGGGGAAGAGCTTGGCATATTTGAAGAATAGAAAGAAGGCCTTGGGGGGCAGGAGCAAAATATGAGTGAGAAAAGGAGAGGGAGGGGGGAGGGGAAGAGAGAGTAGGGGGGAGAGGCAGAGGGAGGGGAGAGAGAGGGAGGGAGAGGGAGAGGTACAAGTAGATAGGTAACATTAAAGAAACAAGTACTAAATGTGATACTGAATACAGTCTAAGAAAATATTAGTGCAGGTTGAAAGGGACAGGCTTCACTGAAGCAGGACTCAAATCACGCTCTGATAGAGAAGTAAGAGTTTTATATATAGAAATAAATCAGCTATCCTTTCTAGGTTAGAAGGGTGAGTGTGGCATCGGGGAACAGGTAGGGAGCAATAGCAAGAATAGGCCCAGGAATACTTTTCCTTCACAGCATTTCTCAGAGTGACAATGATTTATTTATGTGTGTGATTTTAAATTAAGGTTTCTCTCCTCCACTAGACAGTAAGCTCCATGTCATCAAGGACCATGTCTGTTTTATTTTCCATAATATGCCTGACACAAAGACAGGCATTCAATAAGCATCTACCAAATGAATGAATGGCTAAAAATGAACACTCTGTGTCTGGGATGGATGCTGAGAAGGGTAGTCCAAGCAGAGTAGAGGGTAGAGTCTAGGAAGTAGGAGATAAGGCTACATAAGTGTGAACTCATTCTCCTCACTGGTAGCATGGTATAACAACAACCATCTCATAGGGACATGTGATGGTTTTAAAATATGTCCACAAATTCTTTGATAGTCCTCCCTTCAAGAGGTGGACACTAATTCCCTTTCCCTTGAGTGTGGCCTGCACTGAGTGTCTCAATTTTGGTCCACAGAATAAAGTGCAAGTGACAACAGGCAACTTGGAAAACTAGGTCATAAAAAAGCACTGTCTTACTTTTTGCTCTCTTTTGGATCACTCACTCTGGATAAGCCGGCTGCCATGTTGTGATAACACTCAAGCAGCCCCATGGAGAAGCCATGGTGGGACAAACTGAGACCTCCTGCCAACAGCCATGTGAGTGAGGATGCTTCAGTCCCAGTCAAGCCTTCAGATATGCAGCCCTGGCCGTATATCTTAGCTGCAACCTTAGAGAGATCCTAGCCAGAACAACTCAACTAAGCTGCTTCCAAATTTCTGACCCAGAAAACCTGTGAGATAATAAATGTTTGTTGTTTTAAGTCATTAAGCTTTGGGACAAATGTAACACAGCAACAGATGACTAATACAGGCTATGAGGCTTAAATGAGATACATATCTAGAGCTCTCAGCACAGTACCCGATACAAACAAAATACCAAGTAAGTGTTAGCTCTTTAATAATGAAATTTAATGAGCACTTAAAAATGCAATTCTCCATAAGTGCTCCAAAATACTCAGACTAATCTTCAACATTCCAACTCTATCCATTTAAAAATAAAATGGGTGAGAAACTTCAGCTCCAGAGAGATACTCTCAGCAAACTATAAACCTCTTAAGAGCAGCAGTTACATCAAGGAGGTTTTAATACATGCCCTTAAAAAGATATGAATAACACTGATGTTTGAAAAGCACATACGGAAATAGGTATTCTCATGCACTGTTAATGGAAATGTAAATTGGAGACTTGTTAGATGGTTATCTAGGATTATCTGTCACAATTTGAAACGTTTACACCCTTTAATTCAGCAATTTCATTTCTAGAAATCTATCCTAAAGGTTACTTGCTTAATCAAAAAGAATAAAATACCCAGGAATAAATCTAACTAAGGAGGTAAAAGACCTGTACTTGGAAAACTGTAAGACCCTGATGAAAGAAACTGAAGATGACACAAACAGGTGGAAAGATGGATCGTGTTCATGGATTGGAAAAATTATTGTTAAAATGACCATACTGCCCAAGGTAATCTACAGATTCAATGCAATCCATATCAAAATACCAATGGCATTTTTCACAGAACTAGAACAAATAATTCTAAAATTTGTATGGAAGCACAGAAGGCTCTAAATGGCCAAAACAATCTTGAGAAAGAACAAAACTATAGGTATCATGCTCCCTGATTTCAAACTATACTATAAAGCTACAGTAATCAAAACAGTATGGGACTGGCACAAAAACAGACACATAGATCAATGGAACAGAAAAGAGAGCCCAGAAATGAACCCACACTTATCTGGGTAATTAATCTACAACAAATAAGGCAAGACTATACAATGGGGAAAAGACAGCCTCTTTGATAAATGGTGTTGGGAAAACTGGACAGCTACATGAAAAAGAATTGAACTGGACTATTCTCTCACACCATGAACAAAAATAAATTCAAAATGGATTAAAGACTCAAATGTAAAGACCTGAAACCATAAGACTTCTACAAGAAAACACAGGTAGTAAGCTCTTTGACACTGGTCTTATTAATACTTTTTTGAATATGTCTCCTTAGGCAAGAGAAACAAGCGAAAATAAACAAACGGGATTTCATCAAACTAAAGTGCTTTTACACAGTGAAGGAAACTGTCAACCAAACAAAAAGGGATCCCACTGAATGGGAGAAGATATTTGCAAATGATATGTCTGATGAGGGGTTAATACTCAAAAATATACAGAGAGCTCACACAACAACATCTAAAAAACAAACAACCCAATTAAAAAATGGGCAGAGGATCCGAACAAACTTTTTTCCAAAGAAGACAGGCACATGAAAAGATGTTCAACATGACTAATCATCAGGGAAATGCAAATGAAAACCACAATGAGATATTGCCTCATACCTGTCAGAATGGCTACTATCAAAAAGACAACAAATAACAAGTATTGGTGAGGATGTGGAGAAAAGGGAACCCTCTTGCACTGGGAATGTAAATTGGTGCAGCTGCTATGGAAAACAGTAGGGAGATTTCTCAAAAAAATAAAGAACAGAACTACCATATGATTCAGCAGTTCCATTCCTGGGTATTTATCCAAAGAAAATGAAAACACTAATTAGAAAAGATATATACACCTCTACGTTCATTGTAGCATTATTTACTATAGAAAAGATATGGAAGCAACCTGAGTGCCCATCAATAGATAAATGGATAAAGAAGTTGTGGTGTGTATGATATATACACACACACACACATGCACACACACACACACACATATACATACACACAAAATGGAATATTACTCAGCCATAAAAAAGAATAAAATCTTGCCATCTGTGACAACATGGATGGACCCAAAGGATGTTATGCTATGTGAAATAAGTCAGACAGAGAAAGACAAATACTGTATGATATCACTTATATGTGGAATCTAAGAAACAAATGAACAAACATAACAAAACGGAAACAGTTACAGATACAGAGAACAAACAGGTGTTCGCCAGAGGGAAGGAGGCGTGGGGGAAGGAAAGAACTAAGTGAGGGAGATTATGAGGTACAAACTTCCAGGTGAAAAATAAATGAGTCACAGGCATGAAATGCACAGTGTTGGGAATGCAGTTAATAACTATGTATTATCTTTATATGGTGGCATAAGTAACTAGACTTATTGTGGTGATCATTTTGAAATGTATATAAATATCAAATCACTATGTTGTATAACAGAAACTAACAGTATTATAGGTCAATTATAGTTCAAAAACAAACAGATTCATAAAAAGAGACCAAATTTGTGGTTGGTTACCAGAGCTGGGGTGGGGGGGAATTGTGAGGGGAGGGGGAGTGGGAGGAAGGTGGTCAAAAGGTACAAACTTCTTGTTGTAAGATAAATAAGTACTAGGGATGTGATGTATAACATGATAAACATAATTGACACTGCTGTACGTTATATATGAAAGTTGAGAGTAAATTCTAAGAGTTCTCATCACAAGGACAAATATATGTATTTTTTCTACTTTAATTTTGTATCTATATGAGATGATGGATGTTCAGTAAATGTACTATGATAATCATTTTATGATGTATGTAAGTCAAATCATTATGCTGTACACCTTAAACTTATACAGTGCTGTATATCAATTATATCTCAATAAAACTGAAAGAAAACAAATTAAAAAAAGATTACTTTATGCTCACCAGCATAAAGATGTATGCTCAAGACTATTCACTGCTTTTTTATTTGTAATAGCAAAACTCTAGAAACATCTAAATGTCTAACACTAAGGAGGTAGATGTATTGAGTAAACAGAGAAAACTGTAGAATATATACCTAATGACTCCATTTAGTCACACACACGCGTGTGCATGTGCACACGCTAACCTAAAAGCTAATTCATATTAAAAGCTATTACAATTCTGTAAATGCATATAAAGGGGACTGTAAGAATGTAGCCCAGACTATTGACAGCGAAGAACTATGGGGACAGGGAATGTGTGTTATGTGTGTGTATCTGTGTGTGATGGGGGCACATACAGAGATGGGGTTGAAGGGGAGTTTTTGTAAGAGTTCTATGTGTATTTTACTATTAAATCTTATATAAGAACACATTCACATATTACTCATGAAATTTTAAAGACAAAAGATGGGAAAGAAACATACACATAGGAAAACACATCACAAAGCTTTGGAAGGGGTGTGACTGGCCCTTTCCTTGGCTGGCCCTTTCCCCATGCCCTCCACTGGGCCTTCCAAGACTATCTTAACACGCTCAATCATAAAGTACTTGGAAGGGGTCTCCCCTATGTGTGTTTTACTCAGTGCCCCAAATCATGTACACAGTTGGCTCTACACCAACTTGATGGGCAAGGATATGATTATTCCAAATGACCTATCAATTGTGTGGTTCCCTTTTTTTCACCTGAGGGAACAACTCCTTCCACTGACAACTGGCCTGATCTTGAAGGGACAACAAGCTGTGTTCTAGGTGGAACAATCTGGGTAGAAACTACTCTCCCAGGTACGGCTCTATCCTGAGGCTGTGGCAGAGCCTGATGCTAGTCACAGGTATCTCAAGAATGGTAATGGCCTCACGAATGGCCAGTGTGGCTGGTTGACAGCTATCATTTCACCCAAAACCAGAGGAGCAGCCTGAGAGCCGAGGCAATGTAAGGTGAGGTGCTGTTCCACCTCTCCCCGTGCCCCAAACGCTCTAGGCCTAGGGTATCAGCTGCCTCACAGAAAGAGTATGCTCTGGAGAGCTGACCACTAATGCTCCAATTACCAGGCAACACTTAGGACTTCTTACTCACTTATAAGACCTGGACCACACACTGTCACTAGGACCCAGCTACAGTCCCAGCAACTGCAAAGCTGGATTCCATTTTTCAGCATTCCTCTCTTGGGTGGAATAATGCCCAAATCTGTGGAAAACTACAGCAAAGCTACATGTTTAACTAGAATAGAGAGACAAGGGGCACTCTCCCATTATTGATATCTGGGACTGCTTTGGTCTCTGATAGACACATTCTAGCATGTCAGATTGGATTCAAGTGTTATAGAACTTATCTCTAAAGTCACACATTGCAATTCAAAGAGTCTAAAAAGTTGAATTACGTACAAACCATTATGGAAAAATCCCCCACATTCCAGCCAAAAGATGAGTCATGATTTTCATGCATATTACATGACTTTTCATTAGTGAAATTAAAAATAGCTACTGTAGACCATTTTATTAGACCATTTTACACTATAAAGCCTGAAATGCTGCTTTTCTGCTTTGGGGTTAAAATTAAGTGCTCTTTAAATAGTAAGTAAAAAAGTTACTAAAACAGACAATCATCAATGATGAATGATTATGAGCCCTGATAGGGACTTGACTTCACATCCTTTCAGCTTTATCTACTAAGCACCTACTGTGTCCTTTAGAGGTTATAAAGATGGAAGGCAGAGTAGAAAATTGGAAAGAAAACAGGTTCCTACAGCTTGAATATTTTGTTAGAACTGCTACACGGCTGTTGACCTTGGGCAAACTACTTAACCTCATTGAGCCTTAGTTTTCTTATCTATAAAATGGAGATAGCACCTCCTACTTCATACAGTCATAGAAGCGAAAAAGGAGAAAGGAGATCTTATATGTAGGACATCTAATAGGGGCCTGCATAAAGAAGGCATTTAATGAGTGGCAGTTACCATCTTAAGTGCATCATCATCAATACTGTGCTCAAAGCTCAGAACACAATATACAACCTTCTGGTGTCATTAGATGCCTCAGAACGGTAAACTCCATGACTGGCTAATATAAAGAACCCACAGTTTGCCCCAGAGAGAGATGCTAATTGTCTCTCAGTGTTTCGTGGTGGTTTACTTTCCACCTGATGTACTCTCTGGACAAACTGCTCATTTGCTCTGTGAATACAAGCAAGACCACAGTTTATCCTATTTTTCTTGTAAAAACGGAGTGAATACCTGCTTTTCCCTTATAACTCTGAGTCCAAGGCTAAATGATAACTAGTAAATACTAGGTGCTGCAACCCATCAATTATTTCACGAATACTTTTTAAAAATGAAAGAGAACTGAATAAAAAATAATAAAATATCATAAGGCAGCATAATATTAAGGACAAGTGACTGTTTTCAGAAACTTTTATTTCAGTTACATACATGTATGCATGTGTTTACTGGGTAATGATGGAAAATATTTCTTACTGTGGGTTCCAGGAAAAAGTTTGAAAGCTTCCGCCCCAGGCCACTGATCTCTGGTCGCAAGTGCT
>NW_006790761.1:1116372-1126476 GCF_000442215.2 Lipotes vexillifer | reverse complement strand
GGTCGCAAGTGCTGAACCGCCCCACTCCCAAACTACTGCTGAAAGGAGGGGGTAGCTTCAAAAACATGGGCAAGCACTTTATTCTAGCACGGTGCTCTCTGCCCTGCCTGATTCTGAACTTTGTGACTCCACTCTGAGAATAGAATATCCTCTTAGCCACGACAGGGATGAAAAAACTATTTTTAAGCACTTTGTGCGTATGCCATTCACTTGGCACTTGAGTTTTCTCCTCGACGCACATGTCTTTCTTAACTAAGCCACAGAAACTGAGAACAGGGGCTATAGTTACCAAGTGGCAACTGCAGCACCTTATTCATATAAGCACAAGGTTTGACCGTTGAATCCTGACAGTGCTGCATCAACATCTTCTGAATATGCTCTTTTCCTCTGGCAGAGTCTCTCTTTCAGAATGAATGTGAGATCTGGCCAATTTAGGGACTGGAAAAGTTTTGGCTCTAGTCCTTCTTGCCTGGTCAAGGTTTTTAACCAACTCCGCCATTTCCTCCAATGCTATTCGAGAATAATACTTACCATTAGCTGCTGGTAAGTTTTTAGTACAGCATATAGCACTACACCCCAAGGCTGTAAGTTTGTAAACTATATTAAACAAAATAAGCTCTCATTATCTAATAAAAACAATTTTCTTGGGCGTTAGACAACACTGTTCTTTTTTTTTTGCGGTACGCGGGCCTCTCACTGTTGTGGCCTCTCCCGTTGCGGAGCACAGGCTCCGGACACGCAGGCTCAGCAGCCATGGCTCATGGGCCCAGCCACTCCGTGGCATGTGGGATCCTCCACGGACTGGGGCACGAACCCATGTCCCCTGCATCGGCAGGCGGACTCTCAACCACTGCGCCACCAGGGAAGCCCGACGACCCTGTTCTTAAATTTAATACCTACACTGTTCTTTAGGAAAAGTTGATTCAAGAATTTCTAACTTCCTCTAAACTGTTCTACTTGGTAAAACTCTGTTCCTCTGCAGAAAGGGTTAACATTTTAAATATTGGGTAAATGCATAACTATTACCTATTTTACCTGACTTTAATGTGTTGGAATCACAGTATGCAAAGCACCATTTCAAAAAATAAAACAATCTGAAGTGAGTTCCCTATACTTACAGATACATACTAAACAGACAAAATGAAATATTCATAGCTTACACAGAAATAGAATCATACTTTTGCTACCTGCTTATTCATTTCTGTGATGTTTATCCAGACTTTGTTCAATCCCAGCTCTCCAGATTCAATCTTCTCAAGTTGTTTCTGTTTGCTGAGTAGTTCTTCGTTAAGTTTGGGAATTTCTTGGAATGAGCTTTTCTGATTAGATTCCACTGAAAGCAAAAATAATAATAATAATAAATAGCCATAAAGTTCCCTCATGGCTCCAAGATGAAAAAATGATCCTACAGCAGGAAAGGAGATAGATTAATGAAAGTTAATTCTGGGAGGATAATGACAATTCATATCTATCAACTCCACTATTCTTTTATTTACATAAATGTATATCTTTAACACTAAAGCTCCATTTAACTGGGGCTATTTCACTACTGGCAATACAACTTTTTAAAGTCAGGTGGCTAAAAATGATAACAAACAACATCAGCAGAAAGAGTTAGATTTGAATTTCAACTCTGTAACTTACTGGGATTTTGAGCAAACTTACTCAAATTTTTTGAGCTTAGTTTCTTCATCTGTAATACAGTGATAATTCTAACCACCCTGTGAAGTATATTTTAAGTGAAAGAATGGCTGTAAAGCACTACACACAGCTGGTCAGGCATACAATACGTGATAAATAAATGTTAAGTACTGACCTGCTCAATTAAGAAGCTTTCTGACTGGTCAATGAAGATTTATAAACCTTACTCCATTAATGCTCAAGGTGACATCCTAAGTTATATCTCTAAATGTTTAAATCTATTTTTTTTCTATCTCAAATTGATCAAGCGCAAGATAGATTCTTACCACCTTTCAAGTACTATTATGAGAGCGAAGATTTTAAATCTTTTTCATAAACAGCAAATAGTGTTTT
Organism: Lipotes vexillifer; assembly: GCF_000442215.2. NCBI lineage: Eukaryota > Metazoa > Chordata > Mammalia > Artiodactyla > Lipotidae > Lipotes > Lipotes vexillifer. The sequence continues at coordinate 1,124,442 of NW_006790761.1, read as the reverse complement.
CTTAAATCAACCCAAAAGCTCAAAGTGAAACAGAAGATAAAGAAAAATGTTAGGTGACGCATAGGGTATTTTTTGGCCTTTCTTTTGGGAAACAACATCTCATGGATGGTTTAGAGATTTGCCAGCCTGCAGGTAGAGGCCTGAAAGAGTGCTTTCTCTTCTTTCTTTAGAGTATTCTTTCCTTCTCATGGAAAATAAAATACTGACTGATAGTGGTTGGTCCTCTAGAATAAAACCTATGTCTTTCTTTTAAAGCCACAGACGGCCTGATTAGTTATCATATGCTTTCTTTAAAACCAAAAACTGGCATAATGGACAGATAAAAAATAATTCACTAAAATGTAAGTTCCCAGACTTTTTTTGTTCATTTCTGTATAGCTGGCATTTAGAATATACCTGGCACACTTCAGGCACTCAGTAAGTATTAGAGACTGAATAAATCTGGCCTTTGCTTACCTCCCAACCATATTTCTCGTCACTTTAGCTACCACTTCAATCTACTTTCTAGCGAAGCTGATTTTCCTGACACACCAACCTCTTCAAGCCTCAGTGACTGCACACACTATTCTCTCTGCCTAGATGCCCTTGGCTTGCCCCTTCTTCATTTCTGCCACCTTAGCCTAGTTAATTCCTTTCAAGATTCAGCACAAAGAGCTGGCCCCCACCTTGGACCACCGTTACCTCTTTACCACTCCAAACTCTCCTGAGCACTGAACACACTGTGCTATACTTATTTACTTGTCAGTCCCCTCCATCAGACTGTCAGAGAGCTGCCTGAGGACAGGTCTTATTGGGTCCTGTATTCCCAGGGCCCAGCACAGTCCCATGTACACAGAAGCACGCAAATGCCTATCCAGTGAAATGACTGTATGGTATAAAATGGAGTTAATGTTACCCTATTAAGTTAAACAAAGAAAACTCAACAAATAAATAAATTCAACAACAAAAAAATCCCCCCCAAAATCAGGGGGTGGCGGTGGTATCCTCACTGTAAGCAAACCCACTACCTGAAAATTCAGAACTATTAAAAGAAATTAGATATTTTTATTCACTTTTCAAAAATATGTGAATGATTTCTTTAAAAATAGCAGACTTGGCTAAGTGCTTTTAATGTGACATTTGATCTGCACACAGTTTGCAGGAATACATTCATCTCATATGGCAGGAATATTTTACCAGTCAGTCGAAATTAATGTAGCACTTATAGCACCCAACTGAATTTCGTATACATATTCAGTTAGGTTATAAAGAAAAACTTATCCCATACACGTCTGCCATTCTCTGGTGGTAAAACATCCTAAGGCTGGGGGTGAGTTTCTTTTTTTTCCCTGCAATCTATATGAATTAAGTAGAGGAGGAAGTAAGACAGACACATAAATAACTTGGATTAAAATTATTAACTAATAAACATGTGAGTCTGACAAGCCCTGAAAACACTCTGGATCCTGAGGATTGTATGAGCTAAGAGGGGATTATATTTATGATCTGATTTGGGGTTTTTTAGGAGAGATAAGACGAGTAAAGGCACCCTGATTACATAAATGGAATGAAGTATAGTAAGCAAACAACTTATGATTTTACTAATTCATGTTCTTTCAACATGGAAAGCAACTTATTTAAAATTTACTATAGTAATACTCAAAAGAACTTACTTAGCTCTTTTCCTGATCAGGAAATGGAGATTTTTGCCTACACCCTTTAGATACAACATATAATGCCAACAATACTTTATAATTATACATCCTTATAATTTGCAATAAACTTCTATGTAATTACTCATCTTGTGATCAAGCCCCTACTATGTGCCCGGCCCTGTACTTGGCACTAGTGCATACAAAAGACCCTGAAGCTCTCAGTCTAGTGGGGAGCAAGGCGTCGCCCCAGAATTACTATACAGTATGACAGATGTTATGACAGAGCAATGCCCAAAGTGCTTTCGTAGCACAAATACATCTTTACATATTACGGATGGGAAAATGAGGCTCAGAAAGAATAAGTGACTTGCCTATGTTTCATAGCTAGTAATGAGCAAGTCAGAATTCGACAGTCAAACCTTGTGCTCCTAAGACCGATACTCTTTCTAGTATACTTCAGCCGTCACAGATGCTTATAGCCTAACAAGACCATTTTTAAGTTCTGCACTGAATGACCAAACTGCTACTCTCCCTGTATGACCAGCAATGAAGATGTCTGATTTATCAATACTGTCCTTTTCTTCCAAATTCTTTCCCCTCACTTTAGCCTTGAACAATAGGGAAGATTGCTTGGGAATAGAATCTTCTTTATAATAACTGTGGAGGTCTTCTGGAGTACCTGCTTCTAGAAGAAGAATACTGAGCTGAGAGTTTCAGGCCAGCCAGCAGTTCAAGCTTAAGGATCAAGTTACTCCTTGGCCTCAAGGGAAAAATACCAAGCCTATCTGCTTTGCTTTCTGTTCCAGATATTTCAGCAATCCTGCCTCCTTTCCTCACAAGTGTCTTGGAAGATAATGAGATAAAGGACAAGGGGCTCTGAATTTTTCAAAAAGGTATTTAAACCAGGTCAGCAGGTGGTCTTATTTCCACTTGTCCTCTTGAAAAACAAGAAATAAAAATAAACTTATTGAAATATATTGAAAGTAGAAGCATAATTCAAAGGAAGACAATTTAAGTTTAACAAGATTAACATAATTTAGCCAAGAAAATGGTTTTCACAAAACAAACTCTTGCCAAGTAGTCCACAATGGTTCAGCCTGCGGATTGATTTATGCCCCAGGCCCTACCCCGTCCTCCTTCAGGAAGTCCTGCTTTAGACTGTATAGGTGCTGGTGTATCTATTGCAGCAAACCAAAGCCCACAGAGCAGCTGGACTGACAATCCCAAATCTGCTTCATTCAACTGGCTGACAAATGCAGTCAGGGTCCCGGGGAAGGCTACTCAGTGATAGAAAGTAGGTCTCACAGTCCAGGGTACAACTCCTGGCATCTCCTGAACAGAGTATTTCCAGGTATTAACATGTGCTCAATAAATATTTGTATTAACATGTGCTCAATAAATATTTGTTGCCTGATCGACTGTCAGGTCTATTACATGTATACACTTCAAATATGCATTTCTTTTTTTTTTTTTTTTTTTTTTGGGGTACGCGGGCCTCTCACCGCTGCTGCCTCTCCGGTTGCGAAGCACAGGCTCCAGACGCGCAGGCTCTGCGGTCATGCCTCACGGGCCCAGCTGCTCCATGGCACGTGGGATCCTCCCAGACCGGGGCACGAACCCGTGTCCCCTGCATTGGCAGGCGGACTCTCAACCACTGCGCCACCAGGGAAGCCCAAATATGCATTTCTAAACAAAGAAATTTCCTGAAAATGAAAAGCTCAGCTAAGGTACAAATTACACTGGTGTTCTAAAAACACAGGCACAGAGCAATCAGAGAAATGAATCCCTGGAAGGCAGAACTGAGCAATGTTTTGAAATGTATAAATAAATAATTGCTATATGTAACCAAAACAAGCTGTAGTACAAACGGAGGAGGCCCAACTAGTTACGGAGAGATGATGGCACAGACAGGTGTTGTCAGTGGTTATTTATAGTTAAAACACTGCTTCTCAGAACCTCATTTCCAAGTTATGATTACTACTTACCAAGAAAACACTGGCCTTAAAAACACCTTGTAATACTGCTAAGGACAACATTCAGGAGGGAAAATAACTAGAGTACAGATCTCATTTTTACACTGTACTCTGATCCCACCAATTGATAAAACATATAGGTCAGGATGATCCTGGCAGAGAACTGTGGCCTACCCAATCCCATTCCCTGAATCACAAGCTCAGAAGAAAACCAAAGTTAGTATTTCAATATATTTTTTTCAAGCAACATCACTAGGAACGTCATTAACATACTCACTAAGGATTAGCTGTCCCTAGGTCAGGTTTGGAACTTAACTAACTGCAGGCAGCAAAGAGAAGCTGGGGTGAAGGAAAGCTAGGATGTTGTGATCTCCTATGGCTTAAGAGAGGAAGTAAGGAAACAACTCTAATTCTAGTTCTGGGGCCAGATGTCTTTAGGACTTTGAGAAAGCCTGGTGGTCAGTTTCCTGGTGTGTTAAAGCTGCTAAAGTTAGGGTATTTTTGATTAACCTGAAACTGCTTCCTTAGCTTAGAAATTTTTTTTTAAATTAATTTTATTATTTATTACAAAATTCAGGTTGTAATTGTAGCTATGCACTAATTGTTAGTTAAAACAAAGACTGAGTAAAGCATCTTTTGGGTATAACTTTACTTTCTTTTTTTTTGTACATTGTTTTTGTTGTTGTTTTTTTAAAAATTTTTACTATCTTTAGAAAATTAACCCTTGAAACCTAGAACTAAACATCTCAGTGTTGCTAAAGGAAGATCTTTAGGTTAAAACAGGTTGAAGCTGCCATGCAAACACGCCTTCCAGAAAAAGTACTTTGGATGCGCAAAATACAACTTGACAATTTTGAATACATAAAACTCTTCCAAGTTTCTTAAACTTTAAAACACTCATGAGACAAATATTTATTTCTGACTTGGCATACAGTAAGCACTCCATACGTGCTGGCTATCATTATTACTGCTCAGTCCTATGTTTCTATATGTTTTTCTTAAGGAGGAAACTGTCTGATAGACACTCCCACATGCTTTCTCAAATGTCCCTGTGAGGAGGAAGGAAACAGCCTAGTGTTGCTATTGCCACTTTATAGTTGGGGAATATGAAGTGGCAACAGGTGGAGTTTAACCAAGATTCTAGACTTCTGGATCTTAGCCCTTGCCTTCTGCACTGTAAGTGTTGACTCTGCAATACCATTAGTTCAGATGCTATTTGTCCTAGTGGTGCATAAGCACTGTTTTTTGTTTGGGGATTTAAAAATGAGTAACTGTTACTGCCTTCAAGCTGACAGCTAAGAAAGAGTTTAAAAATGCTGACAGGGGCTTCCCTGGTGGTGCAGTGGTTGAGAGTCCGCCTGCCGATGCAGGGGACGCGGGGTCGTGCCCCAGTCCGGGAAGATCCCACATGCCGCGGAGTGGCTGGGCCCGTGAGCCATGGCCGCTGAGCCTGCGCGTCCGGAGCCTGTGCTCCGCAACGGGAGAGGCCACAACAGTGAGAGGCCCGCGTACCGGAAAAAAAAAAAAAAAAAAATGCTGACAGGAACATATAATTGCTTCATCAGAGTGAGCAAAAATCTTAATTCAGTGTGGTTCCCTTTGTCCTAGAACCTGGAAAAAGAGTCCAAAATTATACTCTGAAAAGGGTGACCACTTACTTGTTCTAAATTTTTCCTTGAGGGCATCCAGATCCTCCTTCAGAGCAACTTGCATCCACACCAAGCCAACGCAGGCCACGACACAGGCGGCAAGGATGACAAAAGCACAGAGGGGATAACAGATCTTGCAGCATCGTAAATAGTCTCCCCTGATCATAAGAACAAATTCAACCAGGAGTACAAAAGAGATTTGAATACAGCTTTATTCAAAATAGCACGTTTCGCCATGCAATTATAATCTCTAATGAATACCAGTTAATTCACCAGGGAACACAGGGGTAACACACTTAAATCTGAACAGCAGGTTGAATATGTCTAAATAATATGACCTATAAAGAGTTCATCTACAGGGGACAAAGGTTTCAAACTCCACATGAAACAGAGGGAGTTCCTGTGAGCTACAGGAAGCACCTGTGGGCACTGCAGCTCACTGCCATCATCAATTCATCATCAGTTTCTTTGGAAACTGGCTCAGGTTAGGGAAGTGTAAAGACCAGAGCTTCTCTGCCATTCCATCACTGTACTGTAATTCACTTATCTATTTCTCTCTCTTAAATACATACTCATTCCAGAGGACCTCGTTTCAGTTTACTGAAACTTCATAAACTTCTGAGTGAGTTTTACTCCAAATAGAATGAAAAAAAGTAGACAGTGGGTTTAAGTGGACACCTGGTACACTCCAGCTTATTGGCTCAGAAGTAAGGGAAACATAGAAAGGGGTCAGATTTCACACCAAACTTCAACCAGCACTCAAGGTCTAAACTAACCCAACAGGACAACTATTCGAGTTAACTATTTCACTTCATCAGATCTTCACAGCCCAAACCCAGGATTTCCCTGAACTACCTCACCTGGCAAAGAAACCAATCTCTTCCTTTAACATAAAAGGACACAGACATTCTAAACAAACAAACCTCAAAGGATTCAATCTCTTTTCTTTTAGCATCCCAACCTTCTGCCTAGCTCTTGCTTCCACAACCTCAGCAGCATACTCTTCTTTTAACGTGCTCCTTAAGAGAGTCCAAGGGCACCTTCAAGGTTCCCTTCAGCCCTTTCCTACCGTAACCCCCAATTCGCAATGTCTTTGTGCTCACTACTGGATTTGTCTAGTGGCTGCACCATCTAAAAGTGGTTTGAGAAAACCTGCTTCTTTTTGTTTCCCACCCGTCATTTCTCTCAAGGCTCATGCTTTTTACAGAATGTCCTTCACCATATTCCCCCATCACCAAGATTCAGACCCATCAAGAGTGCAAAAAAAACAGAAACAAAATAACCCTCAACAACCCCCCCCCTCCGAAAACAAGAACCAAAAAAATCCAACCAACCTAACAAAAAAACCTGCAGTCCTAAGGTCCCTGTCTCTCCTATACTTAACAAAAGGTCTAGTCCCCCAAATTTCTCTGTTCTTAGTTCCCTATTCTTAGCTTCTTTGCTACTCCCCCCTTGGTGTCTCTGGGCTCTTAGCACATTCCCCAAGTCCACCCTTCCACCCCAGATTCAGAGCTCTTCTTTGTATACTCAGAGATAGATCTCTAATTTATCCTTCATTCAGAAACTGAACTCATCTTCTCCCTAACATTCTTCCTCCCTCTGTGCCAAGGTCTACACACTTTTTTCTTCCTAAGAACTCCCTTCTCCTTCCCTTTAATTTGCCTCCTTGGTAGTGCAAGGAGATGCCTTTTCCCCATCCCACCCCTGAGTACTGCATTACTCACTTGACAAAGCGAGAGCGATTTCCAGCTACACCAAATTCCTCTTCCTCCTCTGAGCTGGACTCAGAGTCTGAGTCAGGAGGCTCAGTGCGAAGCAGGCGGTGGCCTGAGCCTTTCTTGGGCTTCTTTCTCCGGCTGTCCCCAGCCAAGCCGATCAGTGCATTGAGCTCTTTGCGCTTTTTCATCTTCTTGTGTGGGGTAAGTGGAGCACCCACTCCTGAGCTGCCAGGTTCGTACCCGAAGCCCACTTCTCTCGAGGCCTTGGAGCCGCCTTCCAGGTTGAGGAATCCTGGGCCAGAGCCCCTCTGGTCAGTCCCACCCAGGAGTGGGACTGACCAGATCCGCTGGGGGCTGGAGATTGGAGCCCAGAGGAAACTGTAACTCAGATGGGTAGGGGAAGTCACATAAAGATGGCTAGGGAGCTGGTGATCCAAATGGATAAAGCCCTAGGCATGCACTGTCAGTTACCGAAGGGGGTGTTGGACGTGGAGGAGGGGGGAACCTTTGTCTCCCAAAGAGAATAAAAAGTCAAGTCAAGAGATTCTCAGACCTGGTCAGTTTATAGTATTTCTAAGGGTGCTCCAGGAGCTGGGGAAGGACACAGATGGGTGTTTTGGACCTTCCGGGGTAGAATTTCCAATGCAGAGAAAAAAAGAAACTTGTTCTTCAATGGGAGGAGAGGGGGAGATGCAGAGCGAGACGATAGGAAGGCGCTGTTCCCTCCCTAGCTGGCAGCAGGAGGAGGCTCCCAGCCGCTACAACCCCGACAGAGAAAATGCCCGAGTCTGAGATGATCACCGTCCTCCGGCCTCCGGCCTGAGTTTGAAGGAAGCCAGGGGCCGAGGAAGACCCAGAGCCCGGCCTGGAGGGCTTGGCCTGAGAGGAGCCAGTCCCGCGCCTGGGCAGACCCCAGCCCTGCTGTCTGGGCCTGGGGGCGCGGTGAGGCGGGGCGACGGCGGCTCAGCCCACCTGAAGCGCTCCCACCCAGAGTTCGAGGTGTTCCGGCACGGGCGACTCTCGGCAACTCACATGCGCCGCCTCCACTCCAGCCGCGACTCCGGCCCCCGCTCCGGCTGGGGCCGCACCTGCTCCC
>NW_006790761.1:1109846-1116331 GCF_000442215.2 Lipotes vexillifer | reverse complement strand
TGCGGCGGCGGCGGCGGCGGCGGCGGCGGCCGCGGGCTCCAGCCCCGGGCCATCGCTCCAGCCCCAACTCACTTCCCTTTGGCAGCGACCGCCGACACCGCCTGCCAGTAAGGCGCGCTCCCATTGGCCGCCCATCTGGTGACGTCATGCGAGGGGGCGATGGGGAGGTGGGATGTTAAAGGATGCAGGCTCAAGCGAGGGCAGGTCCCACCTGCCAGTCGAGGAGGCCCCGCCCCCGGGAGGGTCTGGGACCTGTAGCTCACCTGACAAGGGCGAGTTTTTCTTGAGGAGCAGGGTTGGGCCAGGCAAAGCATCCAGCTGCTCGACCTGCTTGGGAAGTTCATCAGCCGCCCGGGCCCCCCCCAGTTGTGACTAACCCAGCCTAGAGGCTCCAACCCTCTGACTCTCATGCTGTTCATTAAAGGTTTAGGCCTGTTACAGATTAATGACCCGGTTGAACACGTTCATTCATTCATTCCGTAAATATTTACTGAGAGATTACCATATATCAGGAGCAGTTCTACCGCTGAGGATTGAGCAATAAACAAGATAACCACTATCCCTGCCTTCCTGCATAGGGTTGCCCAATTTAGCAAATAAAAATACAGGACACTCAGTAACGTTTGAATTTCAGGTAGACAACGAATATATTTTTGGTATAAGTATATCCCAGGCAACGTCTGGGACATCTTCATACTTTTAAAAGTTAATTCTATTTTACCTGAAATTACTTTTAACTGGGTGTCCTGTGTTTTATCTGCCAACTGTTTTCCTGCAGCTTATACTCGAGTGGGAGGACAGCAATAACATAAAATGTCAGGAGATGATAAATATTATGAGGAAAACTGAAACATGATAAGGGGACAGGGAGTGCCTCTGTGATAAGGGGACCTTTGGTTAGAGATTGGGAGGCAGTGAGGGAGTGAGCTGTGCAAGTGGCCAAGCGGAAGGAGTGACCTGGAAGACCTGCTGTGGCTGGACCTGAAGAGCAAGAGGAGAGCGGTAGAAAATGAGGTCAGACAAGCATCAGGGGCAGATGTTTTTTAAAAATTTTATTTATTTATTTATTTATGGCTGTGTTGGGTCTTCGTTTCTGCACGAGGGCTTTCTCTAGTTGCGGCAAGTGGGGGCCACTGTTCATCGCGGTGAGCGGGCCTCTCACTATCGCGGCCTCTCTTGTTGCAGAGCACAGGCTCCAGATGCGCAGGCTCAGTTTGTGGCTCACAGGCCCAGTTGCTCCGAGGCATGTGGGATTTTCCCAGACCAGGGCTCGAACCTTTGTCCCCTGCATTGGTAGGCAGATTCTCAACCACTGCGCCACCAGGGAAGCCCCAGGGGCAGATCTTGTAGGGCCTTATGGACCACTGTGAGGACTTTGGAAAACCCTTGGTGCTTTAAGCTCTGGCTTAGATTTTTAAAAGATCTAAGCCACTGTGTGGAAAAGAGAATCAGGGACCAGTGAGGGACAAATAAAGATGATGGCAGTTGTGGAGATGGTGAGCATTCCGGATGCTTCTTGACCACAGAGCTAACAATATTTGCTGATGGATTACAGAGAAGGTGAGCAAAAAAAGAAGAGTAATAGATGACTCCAGGGTCTTAGGGTGGAACAGCTGGAAGAAAGGAATTGCTGTTTACTGAGATGGGAAAGAACAGATTTGGGGCAAACTTGAGAAGTCAATTCAGTATTCAGATGGACTGTTTGGTATATCTATTTGGAGTTCTGGGCAGAGGTTGGGGCCTGAAATGTAAATCTGAAAGTCATCAGATGTAGATGGTATTTAAAGCAAAGTGCTTTGAACTACTTGGAAAAAAGTCACTTAAAGTAATTTTTATACCCACATTCTTAGTGTGGCAATCACACTGTCTTTGTCTAGGGATACCCACCCAAAGTCTGGGTCTGTCTCTTATTTATCTTTATGCATCTAAACCAGAGGTAGATGATCCAATATATATGTGATGTCTACATGAGTGGGCAGAGTTATACAGAGGTATGAGTGGAGTTTTGGGATCAAGAGATCTGCAGTGAAATCATGCTTTGAATATTTGCTAACTCTGTCAGCATGGAAGCCATATAAATTCTGAGCTTCAGTTTTCCTCTCTGCAAAATGAGGATTAATATCTATTTCACAGGACAGACAAATGAGAAGATGCTTGTGAAAGTGCTTTTGAAGCCCCCAAACATGGGCAGTTATTTTGGGGTTTTTTTGGTCTCCTTTTGTTTCTAGAGCTGCACTGCCCAATATTGTAAGTAGTCATTAGCCACATATGGCAATTTAAATTTACATTTAACTTAATTAAAATTAAATTAAAAGTTTAAATTAGTTCCCCAGTCTCACTGGCCACTGTGCTCCACAACCATATGTGGCTAGTGGCAGCACAGAACAGTACATTTCCATCATTATAGAAAGTTTTATTGGACAACTCTGCAGTAGCACTTCCCTGAAGGTCTGGGGATGGACGAGAAAAGGTCTTGACTTCAAGAACCATTTCACAAACAAACCCTATGTTCATAAGAAGACACAGGCAAAAGGGGTGACTGGCCCAGGATGGCCCTTCCCATGGCCCTCCTGTGCTGTATATGTTGCATGTTCACCAAGGGAACCAGGGGCTGAGGAACCCAAGGGAGTAAGGCGGAGCCAAGGATGTATCACCTAGTTACAGTGACATCTGGTCAGCCAGGCCCTGCCCTTTCATGCAATGGACTGGTCATGGGTGGGGAGGCTGGAGGAGGGTAGTTGAGAGCTAATGGGATGCTTCTGCTGGATCTACCATTCAGTCCCTCTGTCTAACTGTTTGTCTATTGGTCTATAGATAACACACCCTTCTGTGTTGGGTAAACAGCCAATGAGATGCTGAGTTGTCCTTTGAAAACTGATGGCCAGATGTTTTTTTCTCTCAGGAACTCTTGGTACCTCCCTAGCCTCCTCTCTCATACCTGGGACCCTCAAGGCCAACGATTAGATTAATCCAACCATCTCAGAGTGAGGGCTCCTGCACTGAGGAGCCCATGGTGACCTCCTACACCAGGACTCCTCAAGGTTGTAATCCATCTTTTCATTTGGGGATGTTCATATTATGATCTTGTGTCTAGGGAGGCCTGTTACCCATTCAAAACTTGCCTGAAACACAATGTGATCTTAGGTAAGTCACTTTGCAGCTCTGGTACTCCAACTTTCCTGTTTGTAAAATGAGAATAAGAATATTCCCTGCCCAGCCTTCTGCTCTGTGCTTTTTGGGGGAGGGAGCAGCATGAACATGTTTATATGCTGTGAAGTTTCATGTAGGGTGGGTGATGCCTGCTGAATCCTCCTAGCAGCTCTGTGGGGAGAGTGAGCAAGGGTGACTTCCCTGTGCTCAAAATTCCATCCTGTGTGAGTAGCAAAGCCTCTTGAGAGGCTGTGCTATCTTAGAAGACTCTACAGAGCACTTTCACTTGGGAAAACTGAGGCAGAGAGTGGGGGCCAACTTGCCTAGGGCCATGATCAGAAATGGGATCCAGGACTTCTGATTCCTGGGCTGAAGCTCTTTAAGATCTCAGAATCCTCTCTTCTCTGGGGTCGAAGTCCACATCTGAACTCTGCCACTTGGCAGCTGTGTGACCTTGGGCAAATGGCTGAGCCTCTCTGAGCCTCCACTTTTGTGAAATGGTGGTAATAAAAGTAGCCAGGACCAGCCATATAATTTGTGGGGCCCAGTGCAAAGGAAAATGCAAGGCCCCTTGTTCAAAAATCAGGAAAAAAGCTTTTTTCTGTTCTCTCATGATTTCTTGCTCAGCACATCATGCTGTTTATTGCTCACTAGTTAACGTCATGCTCCCTTGGGCGTGGGGACCCTCAAGGGGGGGGGGGCCCTTCCTTATGACTTGGCATGCACCGCCAACCCAGCCCTCTTTGTGCCTGCACCCAGGCCCCTGTCTAGGATGAGGCGGGGCAGGGGGACAGGCAGCTTAGAACCCGTCCTGGGGAGGGGGCGAGGGAGGTTAGGAGAGGCAGGACTATGTATGAGTGAAGCTTCCAAGTCCCCAGTGTATGCTCCATGTTCCATCAGACTTCACTTTCAAAACAGAAATTCCAAAATAAAATGATTAAGAATTTCAGGATGGCGACCACAGAGCATTAAAGCCCAATTGTGGGGCAAACTTCTGAGTTATGGGTTCTGTGCAACTGCACTGGTCACATACCCGTGAAGCTGACCCTGACAATACCTAACTCACAGACTAGCTGTGAAGAAGTAATGTGCCTGACTCATAGTAAATGCTCAGTAAATGTACCTGTTCCATTAATGTGATTATTAATTATTAAATGGGATTTATTACAGATTTACTAAGTGTGATTTTGATGATGACCCAGTTGTGGTAATACATCTTCATTTACCTAATAGAAAACGCTGCTTCCATCTGCTACAAGAACCCCCTTTGCCATCATCTTTCTTGGTGTTTTTCTATAGTTAAAGTGGAGGGAAGGAACAGAAATGAACATTTAAAAATACTCAGGTATTAGGCATTTTCATGTTAATTGTGACTGCAATAAGCTAATCCTCACTAGACAAGCATCTTATCCTTGCTCCAACTGAGAAGAAAATTGATGCTCAGAGATTGTAAGAGGCTTGCCCAGGGACACAGAGCACATCAGTGGCAGATACTGGGACTTGAATCTGGATCTGAGCCTCTGAAGCCTGAGTTCTGCACCTGGTGCCCAGCTCCATACTGGCGGAGTCCGCTGCCTGGGCCTTTGTCTGCAGCTCATCTAGGAAGGGACAACCAGCTGAAGCGTCTTACCTCTCCTGGGATGGCCTCATCTGCTCCCCCCAGCCCCTTCCCCATTCTTTTTGCTGCTGTGTCGGCAGCTGCTTCCTGTACCCTGATGAGAGGGCTAAAGACAATGGGAAGGGGAAGGATTGGGTGGTAGGAAAGGGGCCAAGCTCCAAGCTAAACAATGGTTTTTCTCCCGGTGGGTCCCAGGCAGCAGGAAGCAGCACTGGTTCCCAGCATTATTGTGGGCAGGGGTGAGGGCTGCCCCCGCCGGGTTTCTTCTTCTATTCCAGGCACAGTCTCCTTCAAGTTGCTGCAAGCTTTTGTTGCTGCAAGCCTCAGTTTCCCCATATACTGACTGTGTCTTAGCACCCAGAACAGGGTCCAGTGTTGGAGGGACCTCAGGGACTGTTTGCTGAATTAAATTATTGGAAGAGCAGAGGAGACTCTAAAGAGTTTCCAGGCATTGTCCTTCATCTTGGTGACTCCATCCATCCATCCATCCGACAATCCTGCCTTAAGGAGGCCCCTACCATGTGCGAAGTCCTGTGTGTGGCCCTGGAATACACGAGTAATATCCAGGCTCTGTTCTGTAAGAGTTCCCAGGAAGCAGGCAGTGGTCCCCAGCGTTTATATTGGGAGGAAAAAAAAGAAAGTCTGGAGTGACTGGGTTTATTTTAGGATGAGAACAATAATCCCAGGAGGAAAGTACATACACTATGGCCTCCAGACCACCTACTCACTCCTGCCCTCTTCCCTGGGGGCTTGGGCTGGAGAGTGTGTTGCAGCTGGACCAGAAGGAGCCCTGGACCAGTACAGTCTGGTGTTGAGTCTCAGCCTCTTCACCCACTAAACTGTGTGAACTTAGGTGAGTTCCTTTTCCTCTCTGAGTCTGTTTTCTCATCTGTAAATTGGAACTAACAATGCGCACGTCCTGGCAGTGGCTATGGTAGGATTAAATTTAAATGGTGGGCATTAAAGGACTTCAAGGGAATTGCTAAGTGCATTGAGTGGACAGGGAGGCCAGGAAACAGACCTCTGAGAAATCCTATTTGGAGCAGGGAACTTAAACAGCACAGGCTGAGAGAGAAGGTGGTGGGATTGTGAAGCGAAGGCTCTTCTAATTGAGGAAGGGCTCTGTGTGTGTGTGTGTGTGTGTGTGTGTGTGTGTGTGTGTGTGTGTGTGTGTGTGTGTGTGCACTCCCTCCATCAATGCTGGGTGTGGATGAAGGCGTAAATGGCAGGAGATGCTGAATCAGCAAGGGGTGGGGGTAACCAGGAGAGGCTGCCTGGGCCCTCCTGAGTCCTTTACTGAGGGAATAGCACTGGCTCTGTGTGTCTAAGTCAGCCTGAGGCTACAGTCCAGCTCCATCTGAGACCAGTCCCTACTTACCTGAGAAGACTGGCACTAGAAGACAATAGACATGCATGACCTCGTGCTGCCCTCTGCTGGTTTCCTGCACAACTGCACCTCTTGGATGGGGACAATTTACATTTAACACAAATGATAACTCTCCTGTGTCCAGCCCTGTGTAGGGAGATGGGGACACACAGATAGACATGATCACACTCCTGTTGTGTAAGAACTTATGGGGTGTGTGTGTGCGTGTGTGTGTGTGTGTGTGTGTGTGAGAGAGAGAGAGAGAGAGACAGAGAGACAGATACAGAAACAGAGAGAAAGACACATGAACAATAAAGATGTGATCAGCACCATGATACAAGATGCAGAATG
>NW_006790761.1:1066107-1109826 GCF_000442215.2 Lipotes vexillifer | reverse complement strand
AGGGAAAGATTTTGAAAGGAGGTAAGCTTTCATCCATCCATCCATCTATCTATCATATATTTATTGAGCACTTAATGTATTCTAAGCCCTAATCTTTGTGCTAGAGCTATAACAGAGAACAAAATATACAGATATCCTTGCCTGCATGGAACCTACATTCTAATGAAAGGAAAGAATTCATAAATAAGATGGTAAATATATACAGTGTTGTATGATGAGTACTAAGGAGAAAAATGAAGCAAGAAGGGAGGACAGAGTATTGTTGGAGTGATTACAACTTTTGAAGTGGAATTTGAATAAAAAGACCCAAAGGAGAGGGATTTTAGCTTCTGAACATGATTAAGTTGTACTGGACTTTCTGTCCTGCATAAATAACTAGAAAACTGGACAAATATATGAAATAACTTTTCAGTCATTGGACAACTGTTAGGACAGAACTATGATCCTTGAGAGAAGGAAAACAAATAAGATGATTCTCATGATCACCCTAGCTTTATGCCTGAGGCACTTTCTGGCAGAGCAGGGAGAGAAAACCCAAGTAGACCACAGGGGTATTTTTGTGTTGATGAGAGGCATATTGGAGTTTGGAAAGGCTGACACATCAGAATTTGCAGGGTAAGAGTACCAGAGAGGAATCAGCTACTCAGAAATGAGCTCAAGAAATATATATAGGGGGTCTCACTTGAGTTTTTATCTAAATGCTAAGTTGTGCATGCACAGGATGAAACTCCATGAGTGTGGGTAAAAAACTACTGGGGAGTTATACTTTCCAGAATTCAGACTGGGCTGGGAGACATTCACGTTCCATCTGTATAGAGTGGAGAGAACTTGTTGAACCAGGGACATTCAGTAGAGACCTCAAAAGAATCATAATAGTAGGGCTAAAGTAGCCTTAAAGACTACTCTAGATATCTTAATAAAGCTTGAAAAAGGATGGAACTGATCCACAAGTAACTTAATTGCCTGCCCAAACAAAACATACTTCAACACTATTTAAAGAAAGGAAACAAAATTCAGACTCTCAACAATGAAACATTTACAATGTCCAACATCCAATAAAATGATTAGACATGAAAAGAAGCAGGAGAATATGATCCATAACCAGAAGAAATCTTAATTCATAGAAATAGATCCAGAAATGACAGATGATGGAATTAGCAGACATAGACTTTGAAGCAACAATTCTAAATATACATTAAGAGATTTGAATGGAAACATTAACATAATGAGGAAAGAAGTTGAAGTTACCAAATGGAACCTCAAGAGTTTAAAAGTACAATATCTGAACTAAAGAATACATTGTATGTCTTTATAGCAGATTAGATACTAAAGAAGAAAATATCAGTGAATTTGAAAACACAGCAGTAGAAAATATCCAAACTGTAGCACAGAAAGAAAAAAGACTTAAAAAAATGAATAGAGCCTCAGTACCTATGAGCACTACAAGTAATCTAACATATTGTAACTGGGGTCCCAGGAAGGGTAGAGGTGAAAAACATTTGAAGAAATAATAGCCCCATTTTTCCAAACTTGAAGACTATAAACAACAGACCCAAGAAACTCAACAAACCCTAAAAGGATAAACACATAAAAAAAAACATAGCGGGCTTCCCTGGTGGCGCAGTGGTTGAAAGCCTGCCTGCTGATGCAGGGGACATGGGTTCGTGCCCCTGTCTGGGAAGATCCCATGTGCCGCGGAGCGGCTACGCCCGTGAGCCATGGCCGCTGAGCCTGCGCATCCGGAGCCTGTGCTCTGCAACAGCAGAGGCCACAACAGTGAGAGGCCTGCATACCAAAAAAAAAAACCATACCAAAGCACATCACAACCAATTTACTAAAAAACTAGTGATAAATAGGAAATATTAGAGGCAGACTGAAAAGATATGTATTATATACAGGGAAATAAAAAAAGAAGCATCACTGATTTCTCACTAGGAACAATGCAATGCAAAACACAATGGAATAACCTCTTTAAAGAGATGAGAGAGGGAGGGAGAGAAGAGAGAAGAGAGACAGAGAGATCAAACTAGAATGATACACCAGTTAAAATGCTCTTCAAAATCAAATGAAAATAAACACATTTTTAGACAAACAAAAGCTGAGAGAATTTACACAAACTACTTTGCACTAAAAGAAATGCTAACGGAAATTCTGCAAGCTGAAGTAAGGTGATATCAGATGAAAATTTGGATCTATACAAAGAAATGACAAGCACAGGGAATGTTAAATACAGAGTCCTTTCATCTCAGTTTAAAAAAATTTAAATTAACTATTTAATGCAAAATAATAACAAGGTACTGTGGTGTTTATCACATATGTAGAAGTAAAATGTATGACAAAAAAGGATAGGAAGGAGAAATGGAAGCATATTATTATTTCCTTCAATATGTGTGAAGTGGTATAATATTGTTTGAAGGTAGAGTGTGATAAGTTACATATGCATATTTTAAACCTTAGAGAAAATAAAATATGCATGACTGATAAGCCAATGGTGTAAACAAAATAGTAAAACAAACAAATAAACAAACAAAAACCCCTCTATCCAAAAGAAGGAAGGAAAAATAAAGGACATCAAAATTTGAGGGTAGTGACTAAAATTAAAATGAAATCCATAACTTTAAATTCTTGAATTAGAAAGAAACAAAGGTTGAAAAGTAATTATATAAAAGTTTACCTTAACATAATAAGAGGGACTTCCCTGATCGCACAGTGGCTAAGAATCTGCCTGCCAATGCCGGGGACACGGGTTCGAGCCCTGGTCCAGGAAGATCCCACATACTGTGGAGCAACTAAGCCCCTGCACCACAACTACTGAGCCTGCACTCTGGAGCCCGCTAGCCACAACTACTGAGCCCCTGTGCCACAACTACTGAAGCCCCTGTGCCTAGAGCCTGTGCTCCGCAACAAGAGAAGCCACCACAATGAGAAGCCCGCGCACCACAACAAAGAGCAGTCCCCGCTCTCTGCAACTAGAGAAAGCTTGAGCATAGCAATGAAGACCCAACGCAGCCAAAAATAAATAAATTTAAAAAGGCTTTCCTTAAAAAAAAAAAAGCATAAGAAATAATTTTTTAAAACGTAATAGAAAAAAAGGGAGCAAATTTAGTTAAAACCAATATGGTTGACCCTTGAACAATGTGAGGGTTAATCTGTGTATAACTTAGAGTGGCCCTCTGAACCCATGGTTTCTCTGCATCCACAGATTCAACCAACCACGTAGATCTGTGGTATTTACTATTAAAAAATATCCGCTTGTAAGTGGGTCCATGCAGTTCAAACTAATGTTGTTCAAGGGCCAACTGCAGAAGGAAGGAAATAATAAAGATATGAGTGGAAATCAATTAAGTAGAAAACAAACGATAGAAAAAAATTAAAACAAAGCTGGGTTCTTTGAAAATATCAATAAAACTGGTATATCTCTAGTCAGACTGATTAAGAGAAAAGAGAGAAGATGTGAACTATCAATAACAGAAATAGAAGAGATAACATCACTACATATCCTTTAGGTGTGAAAAGGATAATAAGGTAATATTTTGAAAAACTTTATGCCAATAAATCTGACAACTTAGATGAAATGGACAAATCCCTTGAAAAGTACAAACTGCCAAAACTTACTAGAGAAAAAAAATTCTGTATTGAATAGCCCTATATCTATTAAAGAAATTAAATTTGTAATTAAAATCTCTCCCCACTTCCCCCCAAAAATAATAAAGAGAAGAAAATCCAGGACTAAATAGCTTCTCTTGTAAGTTTTATTAAACAGTTGAGGAAGAAATAATACTAATTCAACACAAACTCATTAAAAAACATGGGAAGGGCTTCCCTGGTGGCGCAGTGGTTGAGAGTCTGCCTGCTGATGCAGGGGACACGGGTTCGTGCCCCGGTCCGGGAAGATCCCACCTGCCACGGAGCGGCTAGGCCCGTGAGCCATGGCCGCTGGGCCTGCGCGTCCGGAGCCTGTGCTCCGCAAAGGGAGAGGCCACAGCAATGAGAGGCCCAACATGGGAAGAGGGAAATTTCTCCAATTTATTTTTTGAGATGAATATTATCCTGATATTAAAACCAAACAAAGATATTACAAAGAAAATTACTAATTTTCTCTTATGAAAATAGGTACAAAAACATTTAACGATTGTTACCAAACTGTAACCAACTACAAATAAAAAGCATATATCATGACTAAGTTGGGTTCATCTTAGAAATGCAGGATTAGTTTAACATTTGAAAATCACCATGTCATAAAATAAAGGAGAAAAACAAAATTTATCACAATACATGCAAAAAAAAAGAGCATTGATAACATTCACCAGCTATTTATAACAAAAGCTCTAAGAAAATTAAGAGTAGAATGTGATAAAAAGCATCTATGAAAATCCTACAGCTAATATCATATGTAATGCTGAAAGAGAATACTTTTACTCTTAGATTAGGAACAAAACAAGGACATCTGCTCTCACTATTTCTGTTCAACATTGTACTGAGGTCCTATTCATTGCCATAGGAAAACAAACAAACAAACACATAGTTAGATATGAAGAAGTAAACTGTCTTTATTTACAGATCAGATGATATGATCATATACTGTAAATAAAAAATCCTAAGGAATCTACAAAAGAGCTCTTAGAACTAATATATTAGTTTAGCAAAGTCACAAGATAAAAGGTTAATGTACAAAAGTTAATTGTATTTTTATATACTAGAAATGAACAACTGGAAAATAAAAATTTTAAAGTACCATTTACAATGACTTAAAAACATGAAATATTTATGGATAAGTTTAGCAAATTATGTGTAAAATCAGTACACTAAAACTACAAAATATTGCTGAGAGACTAAAGTAAGATCTAAATAAATGAAGACATGTACAATGTTCATGGATTGGAAGACAATATTGTTATGATGTCAGTTATTCCTAAATTGATCTATAGATTCAATGCAGCCTTAAGCAAAAAACCAGCAGGCTTTTTTTTTTTTTTGATAAAAATTGACACGCTGATACTAAAATATATACAAAAATGCCCAAAACCTATAATAGTAAAAAAATATTTGAGAAAGAAGAACAAAGTTGGAAGTTTTACAATATTTGATTCTAAGACTAGCCCCAAGGTGGGAGCATGTTTGCACGTTTGAGGAACAGTGAGGATACCGGTATGGCTATAGCAGAATGGTTGATGCAAAGAGATAATGGATTTCATTCTAAGTGAGTTAGGGAGCTATTAGAGGATTTTGATAAGAGGGATTATATGATCCCACTTAATGTTTCAATAGGATCACTTTGGCTGCCATGTTCAGAACAGAATGAAAGGCAAAAGAGCAGAAGCAGAAAATCAGTTTAGAGGCTACTGCAATAATACAGAGGTGATGGTGATTTAGACCAAGTGGTAAGAAGTGGTTGGTTTATGGACATATTTTTGAAGGCAGAGCTGACTGAATTTCCTGATGAAATGGATACAGGATATGAAAGAAAGAAAAAGAGAAGTTAAGGCCTGGGCAACTGGACAACAGAACTGCTGATTACTGAGATGGGGAAGCTGGTAGGAGGATGAGACCAAGGGTTTTGTGTGGATGAACCACACTGACTCCATCTTGTCAGCTTCATCTTACACCTGAACTCCTACCCCCTCCCCTTTCTGCATGACTGAGCTTTAATCTACTCACAAGGAATGCGCCCAAGCCAGATAAGTTCTCTATCAACTTTTACCCTTGCCTCATTTCATATGAAAACTGGAAGAATGCTTTTTGCTGACGCAGATGGTTAATGGTCACGAGACCCCTGGGGGAGAGGAAAAACACCCAGTTCCATCTGGTGCTGACGTGCTTCTCACTTGGTAGTCAGGTTCTACTTTTGGCTTTGGCCCCTTTAAATCCTCCTGTACCCCTTCCGCAGTCCAGTGTGCAGCACTGCTACAAATGCCTCTGGATCATAGTCTGCCCAGTCCTGCCTGTATGTAAGTTACCCACAGTAAACTTCATTACTGCACTTTATGGAGTTGCCTGCTATGTTTTTCAATCTTAAAGTTCCTTCTCAATTCAGAGGATATTATTCCATATCCCTCCTCCCAACAATTTTGTTAGAGACGTAAATCTGAGATATCTATTGGTTACCCAAGTGGGGCTATCAAGTAGATAGATATATGAATCTGAAGTCTAGGGTAGAAGTCTAGGTTAGAGATGTATTTAAAGCCATGGGATTGGTTAAGATGACTAATGGGATGAGTGGAAATAGAAGAAAAGTTCCAAAGACTGAGCCTTGTGGATCCTCCAATATTTAGCATTTGGGGGGTTAGAGGGGTTCATCAGAGAAGTAGGAGAGAAAGCTTTGCTAGGAGCAAAGGTGTTAGGAAGAGAAGAGACTGATAATAGACATATGGGCAGCGGAAGTCATGAAGGGCCTTGAATGCCAGGATAGGGATATCATTGAAGGGTTTCTAAAAAGACAGAGTCATGATCGGATTCAAGACATAGAAAGATTGTTCTGGTAGCACTGTGGGGCTGGAATGGAGGTTAGGAAGTTGTGAGGCTGTAGGCAGGAGGACCAGGGAAGAGGCAAAAGCAATCATGAGGTCATCCAATCAGGCCAAATCAAGACTGATGATCTCCTGATCTGGGATTTCCCTGTCCTTGAGCTCCTGGAGCCCAGGGATTTGTCTGCCAAAGATTCCAGCTGGGTGTTCCCGGCTTGACCTGAACCCTGAGAAAAAATGAATAGTCGAGGCCTCTGTCCGTGGTGCTGATTTGTAAGGTCCTCTCGCCACCTCTTGAAGGCACTTCTGTGTTCCTATCTCAGCTTTCAGGACTGGCACAGAATCAACCAGTCCAGCAACACTCTGCATATAGCCAGAGGCTCAGAGCCTTGGGATGTG
The DNA here is from genome assembly GCF_000442215.2 of Lipotes vexillifer. Lineage (NCBI taxonomy): Eukaryota > Metazoa > Chordata > Mammalia > Artiodactyla > Lipotidae > Lipotes > Lipotes vexillifer. The sequence goes on along the minus strand of NW_006790761.1, from coordinate 1,102,963 downwards.
ATAAAAGATGTTTTTGCGTTGTGTGTCTGGCTCCACCTCTTTTCAGATCTCCCAGGGCATTGTTGCTTTGATAGAGTCTTGCTGGCCAGACAGATTGAGATAGGCCTCATACCTAGGGAATGGAGGGCACTGACCCAGTCACTTTTCTAGAACCCACCCCACCCCTGTGTTTGAGGTTGTTGGACCTGCATAGTTCCTTAGACTTTTTTCTTATAGGGACAGTTCCTTAGCCTATTTCCCATTCTGCTCAGCAGTTATCGTTAACAATCCAAGCCCAAACTTTCTGGCCTTTTATATTTGCATGTTGACTTTTCCTGAAAAGCCTTTTTATGCCTTCTTCATCGGACTCAATCCTAGGTGCTCTTCAATGCTCAGATTAGGGGTACCTTATTCCAGAAAGCATTCTCTGATATCCAGGTTGCTTAGGTGTCTCTTTCTTCTCCTACTCCTCCTCTTCTTCTTAATTGACACCAGTTACACAAAATTGGCTTATCTATAATTTTGTCTCATGACACTGCCATTATTAGTCTTTGCATAGACCTATTTTCCTCCCTCCTTCCCTCCTCTTCCCTCCTTCCTTCCTTTCTCCTTTTTTCCCTCTTTCCTTTCTTTCTCCCTCTCCCTCCTCCCTCCATTCCTCCCTCTCTCTCTCTCTCTCTCTCTCTCTCTCTCTCTCTCTCTCTCTCACACACACACACACACACACACACACACAGAGATACAGAAGCTCACAACCCAACCCAGCAAGTAACATCAACAATAATTACAGACATTGGTTCAAGATGGCAGAGTAGAAGGGTGGGTGACACAAACTGGAGAACACAAACTGGAGAACAATGGGTAGACAGAAGTCCACCCATTGGAGTGAAGGTTCTGAGCCCAACGTCAGGCTTCCCAACCTGGGGGTCCGGCAATGGGAGGAGGAATTCCCAGAGAGTCCGACTTTTAAGTCTAGCGGGATTTGATTGCAGGACTTTGACAGGACTGGGGGAAACAGAGACTCCACACTTGGAGGGCACATACAAAGTAGTGTGCACATTAGGACCCAGGGGGAAGGAGCAGTGTCCCCATAGGAGACTGAACCAGACCTACCTGCTAGTGTTGGAAGGTCTCCTGCAGAAGCGGAGGAGTGGCTATGGCTCACCAAGGGGACAAGGACACTGGCAGCAGGAGTTCTGGGAAGTACTCCTTGGTGTGAGCCCTCCTGGAGTCCACCATTAGCTCCACCAAAGAGCCTCTAGGCTCCAGTGCTGGGTCACCTCAGGCCAAACAACCAACAGGGAGGGAACTCAGCCTCACCCATCAGCAGACAAGCGGATTAAAGTTTTACTGAGCCCTGCCAACCAGAGCAACACCCAGCTCTATCTACCACCAGTCCTTCCCATCAGGAAGCTTGCACAAGTCTCTTAGATAGCCTCATCCACCAGAGGACAGACAGCAGAAGTGAGAAGAACTACAGTCTTGCAGCTTGTGGAATGAAAACTACATTCACAGAAAGACAGGCAAAATGAAAAGGCAGACGACTATGTACCAGATGATGAAACAAGATAAAACCCCAGAGAAATAAATAAATGAAGTGGAGATGGGCAACTTTCCAGAAAAAGAATTCAGAATGATGATAGTGAAGATGTTCCAGGACCTCAGAAAAAGAATGGAGGCAAAGATCAAGAAGATGCAAGAAATGTTTAACAAAGACCTAGAAGAATTAAAGAACAAACACCTAGAAGAATTAAAGAGCAAACAAACAGAGATGAACAATACAATAACTGAAATGAAAAATACACTGGAAGGAATCAATAGCAGAATAACTGAGGCAGAAGAATGGATAAGCAACCTGGAAGACAGAATGGTGGAATTCACGGCTGTGGAACAGAATAAAGAAAAAAGAATGAAAAGAAATGAAGACAGCCTAAGAGACCTCTGGGACAACATTAAACACACCAACATTCACATTATAGGGGTCCCAGAAGGAGTAGAGAGAGAGAAAGGACCTGAGAAAATATTTGAAGAGATAATAGTCAAAAACTTCCCTAACATGGGAAAGGAAATAGCCACCCAAGTCCAGGAAGTGCAGAGAGTCCCAGGCAAGATAAACCCAAGGAGAAACACACTGAGACACAGAGTAATCAAACTGACAAAAATTTAAGACAAAGAAAAATTATTAAAAGCAACGAGGGAAAAATGACCAATAACATACAAGCGAACATCCATAAGGTTAACAGGAGATTTCTCAGCAGAAACTCTACAAGCCAGAAGGGAGTGGCATGATATATTTAAAGTGATGAAAGGGAATAACCTACAACCAAGATTACCCTAGTCGGCAAGGATCTCATTTAGATTCAGCAGAGAAATCAAAAGCGTTACAGACAAGCAAAAGCTAAGAGAATTCAGCACCACCAAACCAGCTCTACAACAAATGTTAAAGGAACTTCTCTAAGTGGGAAACACAAGAGAAAAGGACCTACAAAAACAAACCCAAAACAATTAAGAAAATGGTAATAGGAACATACATATTGATAATTACTTTAAATGTAAATGGATTAAATGCTCCAACCAAAAGACACAGGCTCGCTGAATGGAAAAACAAGACCCACATATATGTTGTCTACAAGAGACCCACTTCAGACCTAGGGACACATACAGACTGAAACTGCAGGTATGGAAAAAGATATTCCATGCACATGGAAATCAAAAGAAAGCTGGAGTAGCAATACTCATATCAGATAAAATAGACTTTAAAATAAGGAAATAAGGAATGTTACAAGAAACAATAAAGGACACTACATAATGATCAAGGGATCAATCCAAGAAGAAGATATAACAATTATAAATGTATATATACCCAACATAGGAACACCTCAATACGTAAGGCAAATGCTAACAGCTCTAAAAGAGGAAGTCGACAGTAACACAATAATAATGGGGGACTTTAACACCTCACTTACACCAATGGACAGATCATCCAGACAGAAAATTAATAAGGAAACACAAGCTTTAAATGACACAATAGACCAGACAGACTTAATTGATATTTATAGGACATTCCATCTGTAAACAGCAGATTACACTTTCTTGCAAGTGCACATGGAACATTCTCCAGGATAGATCACATCTTGGGTCACAAATCGAGCCGCGGTAAATTTAAGAAAATTGAAATCATGTCAAGTATTTTTTCTGACCACAACGCTATGAGATTAGAAATAAATTGCAGGGGAAAAAACATAAAAAACACAAAAACATGGAGGCTAAACAATACATTACTAAATAACCAAGATATCACTGAAGAAATCAAAGGGGAAATCAAAAAATACCTAGAGACAAGTGACAATGAAAATATGACAATCCAAAACCTGTGGGATGCAGCAAAAGCAGTTCCAAGAAGGAAGTTTATAGCAGCAAAATCCTACCTCAAGAAACAAGAAAAATCTCAAATAAACAATCTAACCTTACACCTAAAGGAACTAGAGAAAGAACAAACAAAACCCAAAGTTAGTAGAAGGAAAGAACTCATAAAGATCAGAGCAGAAATAAATGAAATAGAAACAAAGAAAACAATAGCAAAGATCAATAAAACTAAAAGCTGATTCTTTGAGAAGATAAACAAAATTGAAAAACCTTTAGCCAGACTCATCAAGAAAAAGAGGGTGAGGACTCAAATCAATAAAATTAGAAATGAAAAAGGAGAAGTTACAATGGACACTGTAGAAATACAAAGCACCATAAGAGACTACTACAAGCAACTCTATGCCAATAAAATGGACAACCTGGAAGAAATGGACAAATTCTTAGAAAGGTATAACATTCCAAGACTGAACCAGGAAGAAATAGAAAATATGAACAGACCAATCACAAGTAATGAAATTGAAACTGTGATTAAAAATCTTCCAACAAACAAAAGTCCAGGACCAGATGGCTTCACAGGTGAATTCTATCAAACATTTAGAAAAGAGCTAACACCCATCCTCCTCAAACTCTCCCAAAAAATTGCAGAGGAAGGAACACTCCCAAATTCATTGTACGAGGCCACCATCACCCTGATAGCAAAATCAGATAAAAATACTACAAAAAAAGAAAATTACAGACCAATATCACTGATGAATATAGATGCAAAAATCCTCAACAGAATACTAGCAAACAGAATCCAACAACACATTAAAAGGATCATACACCATGATCAAGTGGGATTTATCAGGGATGCAAGGATTCTTCAGCATACACAAATCAATCGTGTGATACACCATATTAACAAATTGAAGAGTAAAAACCATATGAGTCTCTTAATAGATGCAGAAAAAGCTTTTGACAAAATGCAACACCCATTTATGATAAAAATTCTCCAGAAAGTGGGCATAGAGGAAACCTACCTCAACATAATAAAGGCCATATACGACAAACCCACAGCAAACATCATTCTCAGTGGTGAAAAACTGAAAGCATTTCCTCTAAGATCAGAAACAAGACAAGGATGTCCACTCTTGTCATTATTTTTCAACATAATTCTGGAAGTCTCAACCATGGCAATCAGAGGAGAAAAAGAAATAAAATGAATACAAACTGGAAAAGAAGAAATAAAATTGTCACTGTTTGCAGATGACATGATACTATACATAGATAATCCTAAAGATGCCAGCAGAAAACTACTAGAGCTAATCAGTGAATTTGGTAAAGTAGCAGGATACAAAATTAATGAACAGAAATCTCTTGCATTCCTATACACTAACAGTGAAAGATCAGAAGGAGAAATTAAGGAAATAATCTCATTCACCATTGCAACAAAAAGAATAAAATACCTAGGAATAAACCTACTTAAGGAGGCAAAAGACCTGTATTAAGAAAACCATAAGACACTGAAGAAAGAAATCAAAGATGACACAAACAGATGGAGAGATATACCATGTTCTTGGATTGGAATAATCAATATTGTGAAAATGACTATACTACCCAAAGCAATCTATAGATTCAATGCAATCCCTATCAAATTACCAATGGCATTTTTTACAGAACTAGAACAAAATTTAAAATTTGTATGGAGACACAAAAGACCCCGAATAGCAAAAGCAATCTTGAGGGAAAAAAACAAAGCTGGAGGAATCAGACTCCCTGACTTCAGACTATACTATAAAGCTACAGTAATCAAGATAATATGGTACTGATGCAAAAACAGAAATACAGATCAATGGAACAGGATAAAAAGCCCAGAGACAAACCCATGTACCTATGGTCACCTAATCTATGACAAAGGAGGCAAGGATATAAAATGGAGAAAAGACAGCCTCTTCAATAAGTTGTGCTGGGAAAACTGGACAGCTCCATGTAAAAGAATGAAATTAGAACACTCCCTAACACCATACACCAACATAAACTCAAAATGGATTAAGGACTTAAATGTAAGACTGGACACTCTAAAACTCTTAGAGGAAAACATAGGAAGAACACTCTTTGACATAAATCACAGCAAGATCTTTTTTGACTCACCTCCTAGAGTAATAGAAATAAAAACAAAAATAAACAAATGAGACCTAATGAAACTTAAAAGCTTTTGCACAGCCAAGCAAACTATAAAAAAGATAAAAGAGAACCCTCAGAATGGGAGAAAATATTTGCAAACGAATCAACGGACAAAGGATTAATCTCCAAAATATATAAACAGGGCTTCCCTGGTGGCGCAGTGGTTGAGAGTCCGCCTGCTTATAAGATCTTTTTTGTTCCACCTCCTAGAGTAATGGAAATAAAAATAAACAAATGGGATCTAATGAAACTTAAAAGCTTTTGCAAAGCAAAGGAAAGTACAAACAAGATGATAAGAAAACCCTCAAAATGGGAGGAAATATATGCAAACGAATCAACGGACAAAGGATTAATCTCCAAAATATATAAACAGCTCATGTAGCTCAATATTAAAAAAACAAACAACCCAATCCAAAAATGGGCAGAAGACCTAAATAGACATTTCTCCAAAGAAGATATACAGATGGCCAAGAAGCACATGAAAAGCTGCTCAACATCACTAATTATTAGAGAAATGCAAATCAAAACTACAACTCACACTGGTTAGAATGGGCATCATCAGAAAATCGATAAACAACAAATGCTGGAGAGGGTGTGGAGAAAATGGAACCCTCTTGCACTGTTGGTGGGAATGTAAATTGATACAGCCACTATGGAGAACAGTATGGAGGTTCCTTAGAAAACTAAGAATGGAATTACCATATGACTCAGCAATCCCACTACTGGGCATATACTCAGAGAAAAACATAATTCAAAAAGACACGTGTACCCCAATGTTCATTGCAGCACTGTTTACAATAGCCAGGTCATGGAACCAACCTAAATGCCCACTGATAGACCAATGGATAAAGAAGATGTGGTACATATATAAAATGGAATATTACTCAGCCATAAAAAAGAATGAAATTGGGTCATTTGTAGAGACATGGATGGACATAGAGACTGTCATACAGAATGAAGTAAGTCAGAAAGAGAAAAATAAACATCGTATTTTAACACATATATGTGGAATCTAGAAAATGGTACAGATGAACCGGTTTGCAAGGCAGAAATAGAGACACAGATGTAGATAACAAACATATGGACACCAAGTGGGGAAAGCAGGGGTGGGGGTGGGGATGGTGGGATGAATTGGGTGATTGGGATTGACATATATACATTAATATGTATAAAATGGATAACTGATAAGAACATGCTGTATAAAAAGTAATAAAGTAAAATTCACAAAAGAATAGCAAAAAACAAAAACATTTAAGTGTCCATCCCCTTTCCCCGTCCCATGTAAACACCATCCTGAAATTTCTATTTGTCATTTCTTTGATTTTCAAAACAAACACACATACACACTTTTTGTAGTTCTAGCTTTTTTTTTGAAATTTACAAAAGAATATCATGCTGTATACAATCTTCTGAGACTTTCTTTTTTCTTTTAATATAAATATTACCAATATTCAACCAAATTGTAATATGGGCTATAGTTCATTCAATTTTGCTGCTGCAGATAAAATATCCTTTTCTGAAAATATATCACAATTTACCGATTTCCTGTCAATGGATAGTAATGGAGTTGTCTCTATTATTTTGTTATTACAATCAGTACTGCTAAAAATATTATTGTACATGTATCCTGGTGCATCTCTCCTCATACACAGCCACACTTACATACACACACATACATATCTTGAAGTGGAATTTCTGGGTTGTAGAGTATCTGAAAATTTAAACTTATAAGATAATACTAAATTTTTAATCAAAATGGTTGTGTAAATTTACACTCCCGTGAACAGCGTATAGTAGAATAGCTGACCAACATTCTTTCTAACATTTGCTATTGTCCGACTTCTTTACTTATTTTTTATTTTTAACCATTTTTAATTGAAGTATAGTTTACAATGTTGTGTTAGTTTCAGGTGTACAGCAAAGTGATTCAGTTACATCTATATATATCTATATCTCTCTCCATATATACATAAATATATTCTTTTTCAGATTCTTTTCCATTATAGGTTATTACAAGATATTGAATATAGTTCCCTGCGCTATGCTGTCAGACTTCTTAATCTTTGTAAATTGAATGGGGTCATTGGGATTTCATTGTAGCTTTTGTTTTCCTTTACCTGATTACTAATGAGGTTCAGCAAATGTTTATTAAAGATTTGGTTTCCTTTTCTGTGAAATGACTAACTGTGACTTTAGTTCATTTTTCTATTGTTTTTCCTTCTATGAATGACTTGAGGCATTTTATACATTCTTGATATGTCCTTTGTTGGTTTTCTGTTACAATTGTATTTTTTCCAGTTTGTAAATTATTGCTTATCTTTCTTTAAAATGTCTTTTAATGGACAAGTAATTATTTTAATATAGCTCATTATTATTTTTGTTTTATGATTAGCTCTTTTATCGTAAATTGTTTAAGAAATTACTTCCCACGTCAAAGTTATAAAGATATTAACCTATACTTTGTACTAAATGCTTCAAAGTCTTATATTTTCAATTTTGGTCCTTAGTTCATCTTGAACGGATTTTTTGTGTATAGGGCAAAATATGGGTCCAGTTTCACATTTTTCATTTCTGTCATATTACATGATAGGTCTGCTTGGGGATTGTCTATTCTAATTCATATTGGCCAGTTTCTCTCATCATACTGTCTTAATTACCGTGATTTCATAATATATTCTGATAACTGGGCAAGTCTTTCCTCCCTTTTCTTCTTCAGAAATATCTAGGATATTCTTGGCCCTTTCCTCTTCCATATTAATTTACAATCAGTTTGTTAGGTTGAATTTTAAGAAAGCTGTATGGAGATTTTGATTGAGGTTGAATTGAATCTAAAATTAACCGTATTAAATATTTCTATTTGGAGATATGGGATAGACATGTCTCTATTTATTTAGATCTTTCATATCTTTCAGTAAGGTTTTCCCCCCAGCTTTTAATTTGGGAACAATAATCAGGACTCTATATATCCACAAGAGTAGTAAATCAATACCTGCGCACCCTTGAAATGTTTGCTTTAGCTGTCTATATTTATATAAGTATTAATGTGTTCTTTTGTTCTGAACAATTTGAGGGTAACTTACTCTCAAGTTATGAAATTGTACTCCCAAATATTTCTGCGTATAACTCCCAAGTACATAGATGTTCTTCTGCATGAGCACAGTGTAATGATCATATTCAGGAAATTTGACACTGATGCATTATTATTTTCTAATATAAAGTTCTTAATAAAAATTCTTCAATTGTTCCTTTAATGTCCTTCATAGCTGATTTAAAAAACATCAGGATCAAATCAAAGATCTCACACCATATTTAATTGCTTTGTCTTTTTTCTCCTTTAATCTAGAGCAGTTTTCCACCTGTCATTAACCTGTGTGAATTTTTGTCTTTTGTGATATTTTTGAAAGTACAGGCCAGTGGTTTTGCAAAAATGTCCTTCAATTTAGATGCAAAATTGTTGTCAAATATACACTCCCACCAGGAAGTGTTATATGATTGTTTCCTCAAGGTTAGAGTCAGGTAAAACATTTTTGGCAGGAATTCCTCAAGGTTAGATTCAGGTTAAACATTTGTGGCAGGAATACTATAACACTGAGATGTCCATCTCAGTGTATCACATTTGAGGGTACAGTGTCATCTGTGTAATTATTGGTGAAGTTAGATTTGAACATTTGGCTGAGGAAGCATCTCTCAGTAATTTATTATAATTATTTACATGTAGATCTTACACAACTTTTAGTTACTATTATGCCTAAGTACTTTATAATTTTGTTGCTATTATAGTTAGAATCTTTTAAATATTGTTTTCTATGGCAATTGTTGGTTGCTGGTGTATAGAAATGCAATGACCTTTGTATATTGCCTTTATGTCCAATTGCCTTGCTCTCCTAATAATTCTAATAATTTGTGGATTTTTTTTGTTTTGTTTCATTTTATGTGGACAATCATGTTATCTGTGTTTAATGACAGCTTTATTTCTCCCTTTCCAGTCGTTTATGCCTGAATGTCTTTTTCATTTATTAGGGTTGAAGTTTCTCCTTTGTGCTCTCTCAGCCCCAGTGCTTCCCTGTCATGCAAAAATTTTTCTCTTCTGAACCTAAATTCTAAGGAAGGACCAAATATGTGTGTTTCCCTGCCAGTTGGTCCCTGTCTGTTGTCTTAACTTCTTTCTGTCCCTGTGAGTCTTTGTCAATATCCACGTCCTAAGAAATTTCTATAGGTTGTGGGAACCAGGATAAATTTCTCTGGTGGAAACCCACCTGTGGAGTCTAACAAGATTAGTGGGGTGAAGTTAAAACAAAGCTTTGAAGGTGAGGGCAACTCCTTCAGGAGGTGGTCCAGGAATTCCAGTGAGAAGGTATTACAATGTGTGGCAAGGTCTTGAGAACCTTACCTGAATACAGGGTGGGCTTATACTCAGAGACAGCTGTGGCTTTGGCTGGTTGACTCTGTTGACCCCCTACCACATTCCCCTGTTCACTGCTTTGGGGGAGAGGGGATTGAGGAGCAGAAAGGATTATGCCAAGAGATGCTGTGATTGGAGACCTGTAGGTCATCCCGGGCTTGGCTCTATCCTCTGTTGTTTCAGGGCTGAACAACTGGGTCCTTGGGACAGGCTGGCACAATAGCAGGTCTTTCCTTGACTCCTCCAGTCATGCACAGTCCTCATCCCACCCCATCAATACCTGCCTGAAGCATGGCTGCCTCTCCCACCAGATTGGAGCTCCTCAAGGGCAGGGCCAACTTCTTATATCTTCCTGTGGTCTCTAGCACCCAGCATGTTGGGGAAGGGACATCAGAAAATGCTCGATCATTAACATTTGTGGGGTAGCTCAGATCATGTCTGTCCACAGACATTATCCAGGCATAATCTCTTTTCCCAAAAGTCACGACAATTCTTTGAAACATGGTAGGGATCATCACCCATTTTATAGCCAAGGAAACAGAGGTGCAGAGAGGTAAGTGATACGTCCAGTTTCACACTGCTGGTAAGTGGCTGGCAGTCTATATGCTGCTTCACATCTGCTGCCTCTGGAGGGATCCACATCTAGAGGGAGGCTGGTGTCCTTCTACTGGGGAATGCTCAATGTAGGGAGATTCCTACTATGGTTGGGGTGATAGGGAGCTCTGTCTGATTTCAGCCTCCTGTGATTCTTTCCCCGGTGGTGTCTGCTCCTTTTGGCCAGCAGAGGGAAGCACTGAAACACAGAACTTTCTAAAGCCCAGGACTGCTTTGGGTTCACCCTCCCTTTCCACGGTCAGAGCCTCGGCAGAGTTCTAGGAAAGTAATAATGACTGCCGTTTACTGAACGCCTACTATGTGCCACAATTATTATCATATATATTATTTTTAATCTTTAAAACAACTGCACGTGGAAGGGAGGACAGTCTTCATTTTCCGGTTGGGGAAACTGGCTCAGAAATTAAGTCACTTTCCTGTGGCCGTGGAACTGGTAAATGGTATACCTGGGATGTGAACCAGGTCTGCTGGTTCCAACGGATTGGTGTGTCTCCCTTAACAAGTTCAGGACAAATGTCTGTTGAACAAACTTGTTGAATGGAGTCAAGGCAGGGTCCTCCTCCCTTCCAGACATGCTACTCCTCCAAGCCATCCTACTTCTGGGGTTGACACCACACAGAGCTGAGTGCAGATCTCCAGCTTGAGGAGGAAATCATCCTGCTTCGTGCCTTCTACCTCCTGATCCTGTCACTGCCCAAAGTCTCCCATAACATCTTTTTCTTCTTTCTTTCTGAAGCTGCCTCCAATGCTTCTTTTCCATCCAAAGCTGGGACAGGAAACAGGAGCTTGAGGCTAGAGTCTGGGACACTGGACTGGACTGGACTGCTGAACTCTGACCTCTGGTCTTGCTGCTGGTCTTACACCCAGGTGATCCTCAGTGGCCACTGCCCTAGTATAAGCCTCCACCCTCTCTTTTCAGCCCTCCTCACTGCTCTCCTACCCTCTAGGCCTTTCCACCTCTCCACATTAATCCTACATTAGCCAGAGTGGCTAATGCCTCAGTTCCCTTCAAATCTTTCAGCCCTCCACATGGCCTCTCGGGTAAAGCCCCAGCTCCTCAGCCTGGCCTGCAAGGCTTGGTGTGATGTGGGTCTGGCCTGCCTCTCCAGCCTCTTCCCTCAGTCTGCCCCATCCTCATGCCCAGTGCCCCGGCATTACTCAACAACTCGCTGGCTGTCCCCTACCTCTGTGGCCTTGGCCATCCACATTATTTTCTCTGCTAGGGAAGGCTTGCTTATCGTTCCAGACTCAATTCTAGTGACTCTCTTCTGGGCATGCTTCCACGACCTCTCTTTCCACCCCAGCTGGAACAAATTCCTCCTCCACTCCCTTCCCTGTGGTTCCAGTAATGGGAAGCATTTCGCTGCCCTAATTCGCTCTGTGTTTTTCTCTCCCACCCCTCTGTGAGTTCCTCCATGTCTGAGATAGTTCTGTGTCCTCAGCACTCAGTATGGGGCCCAGCACATAGTAGTAGCTTAGTGGGTGTCTGTTGAAAGCATGATGGCTTTACTGCTCAGGCCTGCGGCTTCAGGCTCCTGCTGCTGCAATCTCCTCTGAAGTTATGGGAAAACTGGGCACAGTTGTATGAAGAAAGAGCTGGCTTCAGTGTCCCTGCTGGTCAGGCTCCCCCTTCCTCTGGACACCCTTCCACACTGAGTAAGCATCCCCCACCATATCCCGCCATGGCCAGAGGGAGATCCTGCCTTGGAGTTCTGCCTTGGCGTAAACCTTGAGGCACATTCCCTCCTTCTTTCTCTCCCAACCACTTTCCTCTCCAAAAGTCTGCCAGGAGTCTATAAAATGTGCAGCTCCTGGCATCCCCTGTTGCCTCCTGGCTTTACTCACCCTCTGTCGTCAATGGTCAGGAGAGAGGGTGAGGGAGCAGGTGGGGTTGGAGATAGGAGAGAGTGGAGGTGGAGAGGGTGAGTCATACCTTGATGTTCTAGGGCTTCCATCTTCTCGGCGAAGGGGCAAGGAGAAGTAACTCCTCTTTGGCACTTTTTGCAGGGAAGGGGATGAATGATTTAATATCAGGAACGCTGACATCTTCCCTGAGGGCAGGTCCTCAGAGGCACCTGGAGCCAGCAGGTGCCTGCTTTTTAGCAGAACCTGATTCACATTTTCTGCCCTTGTCTTGTCCTCTCCCACTCACAGACATGTTTGCAATACATAACTTCTGATTTGCTTTACTATTAGACAAACTACTATTTGTGGAGGGATTCACTTTTCAATCCATCTATGCTGATTTTTTTTTGCGGTACGTGGACCTCTCACTGTTGTGGCCTCTCCCGTTGCGGAGCACAGGCTCCGGACGCACAGGCTCAGCGGCCATGGCTCACAGGCCCAGCCACTCCGCGGCATGTGGGATCTTCCCGGACCGGGGCACAAACCCGTGTCCCCTGCATCGGCAGGCGGACTCTCAACCACTGCGCCACCAGGGAAGCCCCAAGATGATGCTCTTAACTGGAGCTTTTGGCTGCCCCAGGCAGCTAGTATGTCTGATGAGAGGTAGTGGGGGCCAGGCAAGGCTTGGTCGGTGTGTGGCTTGAACACCAGGTGAGGGCTTGCCCTTCTCTGGCTGCCTCAGCCAGACCCCTTCGGGCAAAAAGTATTGGGAACTTACATCTGGAAAATGCCAAGAGGGGTAGAGCTGGACAGGGTCTGAGGGGAGGGCTATAAGAGTCCACCCTCATGCAGAAACATGCCCTCCTACCTAGCTGAGGGAAAGCGCTGAGTCATCATCCCTAGTAGGAGAGGGAAGGGAAAAGTAGGAAAGAAGAGAGGAAGGAGAGAGGTTGAGAGACAAGCCAACTGGTCTTTTTGGAATATGTCAAATGGAGTTTCCTCTGATGTGCCAAACACACCCCTCCCCACTATGTGTTCTAAAGCAATTGAGAAATACTCATATCTCTTTTCTTGGTACCTGGGAAACTAGGTATTTACACAGGGTTCCCAATTTTCCTGACTCCCCAGGACCAGGCTGGTAGAGCTGACCATTGACTCAGGGTCCACTGAAATAATCAGGGCAATAAAATGGGAGTAGCACATACAATATTTATTTATTTATTTATTTATTTATTTATTTATTTATTTATTTATTGGCTGTGTTGGGTCTTCGTTGCAGTGAGCGGGGGCTACTCTTCCTTGCTGTGCGTGGGCTTCTCCTTGCAGTGGCTTCTCTTGCTGTGGAGCACGGGCTCTAGGCACGTGGGCCTCAGTAGCTGTGACACGTGGGCTTCAGTAGTTGTGGCTCGCAGGCCCTAGAGCGCAGGCTCAATACTTGTGGCGCACGGGCTTAGTTGCTCCACGGCATGTGGGATCTTCCCTGACCAGGGCTCAAACCCGTGTCCCCTGCATTGGCAGGCAGATTCTTTTTTTTTTGCAGAGAAGGTAAACTTGTATTTTATTTTGCCCAAGGAGGGGAACAGAAATCACCTAAATATAACATTGCCTTTCCTGTTGTCGCAGTCACAGTCATATCAGCAGGCCAGAAAAGCCATCCCATTCCTGCGGTAGGCACTTGTGAATGGGGAAAGGGGGCCAATCTTGTGGCCGTAGCATCGAACAGCCTCTCTGATGTGACAGGGCTAGATGGCATTGCTGTGAGCCTCAACACCACAGGTCGCGGTGCTCTTTTTCCTTTTCCTTTGGTTTTAGCTGAGTCTTGTCTAGCACTCCCGTTCCCTAGGGATCCTGATGTGGTTCTCCCTGAGAGCTGTGATCTAGATGATGGAGTGCTTGGTGTAGGAGGAGGTATGTTCTCAGGAGAGTCTGGGTAGGACCTCAGGCAAGATTCCCTCAGCAGATGTGATACTGGTTCTCCCTGAGAGCTGTGATCTAGATGATGGAGTGCTTGGTGTAGGAGGAGGTATGTTCTCAGGAGAGTCTGGGTAGGACCTCAGGCAAGATTCCCTCAGCAGAGCTGTGATACTGAATGAAGGTGGCAGAAATGGCATGGCTGAAGGGGTCTCCTGCCTTGGTTACCACGTCCTGCCTCATGAGAAGAGCCAGATCCACTAACTGTGCCACAGTTTCGTACGCTAAATATGCTAAAATTTCCATAGCGACAACATTGGGCTTTATCTCCATACTGCTGCAGTCCAACCAGTCTCGAAATTTGGAGGCTTTTCTGGAGAAACTTAATTGTCTACTTTCACAGAATTCTGCATATTGAGCTGAATCCATAATTCGAGTTTGTCTTTCTGCTCTCTCCATTCTTTCTTGTTTAACTTCATCAATTTCATCATCTTCAAACATTGCCAAGAATTCTCCTGTTTGGTCAATAGAGGTGAGAAAGTCTTGAGCGATTTTTTGTCTTTTGTTCACATTATTACTGCCACTCAATTTGTCTTCCAGAAGATCATCCTTGTCGATGCCTTTGACAATCTTTGATTTGTAGTCTCGGAAAAACATGTACTTTAGCGGTCTTCTAAGTTTTTTCTTATCTTTGTGCATCAAAAACAGAAGATCTTCAGCAGAGATTACTCTTGCTTCCCGAAGTTGATAAACCAGCAGCTTGCTGTAACAGGTTAATTAACTGAGTGTGTACTACGTCTAATACCAAAACTGCTGTTTCACAAAGAGGCCTCCTAGAATCACCTAAAGAAAACCCATATATTTTGGCAAGATGCACTTTCTCCAACCACAGCTAGATTCATCCAAATGCAGTGGCACTGGAGAGCTTCTGTCTCACATCATACTCTGCAATTCTGCTGCAAAGCTTATAGACTTCTCTGTTATTCCACTACTTGAAGTGGCAGTAGACATCGGGCTGGCTGCAGTATTATTCATCTGTGGCTTAAATGGACAGGTCACTTGCTGGCCTCATTCCAGATAGCTCATCTCTGTTCTAGGAACGCTTGTAGGCCCGGCTGCGCGTCGCGCGTGGAGAATGTGGGGTTAGAGATAGTTCGGTTTTGGCGGCTGTGGCGGAGGCCAGGGACACGCTTGGAAAGGGGCGCGGGGTGGGGGCTGAGCGTGTCTAAAGGGAAAGGGTGGCTGGGCGCGTCCAGGGGGACAAGATGGTGTGAGCCCGACTCTCTCTGTGGGGCGGGGGTGGAGGAGGTGGAGGAGGGAGGGCTACGAACGCCCCCACCACTCTCCGGCAGGCGGATTCTTAACCAGTGCGCCACGCCACCAGGGATGTAGAATTAACATGTAGGCCCCACCCCCTGCCTTCTGACCCGTGTCATCTCAGCCCTGCCCACGCACTCAGTTACATAACCAGGAGGCACAGAGCCCTAGGTCTTAGCTTGGGGCTCCCCAGAATGCAGAGCAGATGACTCACCCCAGAAAATAGGAGCGGTGGGTGGCTGGGAAGAGTGACCAGGGGAGGAGGCAAAGCCAATCGGAGCTGGTTACCCCTGGGGGCAAAGGGCTCAGCCCTGCCTGATCGCTGAGGGATTGTTTACACCTCAGTATTGCTTGCCTGGGGCATGGGAGGGGAGGGTATTTGTTTATCCACTAGCTCTTGTTCTTCATTGGTCATGTTGGGGTCCAGTGCAGCCCACCCCAGAACATGCCTCAGTGGCATACTGATTATTTTGAATTGAAGTTATTTAAGAAACAGTCCATATGTAAGGGAGCCACTTTGTCTCTTCTGTCTGTCTCCCTGAGAGCGGGAAATAAATCTTCCATGTGAAACTTGCCCTCCCTGTACGAGGAGGTAGAAGGATGCCCTTTTCCCCAGAGATAGGGAATTCAGGGCTGAGAGTTCACCTCTTTACTGATTTGCTACCCAAGCCCAAACTTGGCTTAAATCCTTTGCTAATAAAGCACCCAAACCTAAGTTTCTTTGTCCTGTCAACTCCTCTCAAATTCACTGTCTCTTTGTCTAAAAAGCATAAAAGCTTTGGCTTGCTTTGGCCACTTCTCAGGCCCTATTTCTATGAGACCTCTGTATGCACGCACGAATCATATTTGTTTCTTTTTCTCTTGTTAATCTGTCTTGCATCACTTTTATTATTAGTGTAGCCACAAGAACTCAAGATGGGTTGGGGGGAAATTCCCCTTCACCGACAGTCAAATGTTGCCTCAGAGGTGTCAACTGTCTGGTGCAGCCAGGTGTGTGCACCTGTGCTGGCATGGCTGTGCAGACCCCTCCGGGTGTCCCACATGGCAGCTGCAGGGATGTCCTAGGGCAGAAAACTGAGAGATATGAGAGAGGTGAGGTGCCAACAGGCTACACCTGTGTGCAACTGGCTGCTGTAGAAATGGTCAGAGCACAAAGGCGGGCTGAGAGGCAGTGAGATGGGGCATAAATGCTGCTGGAGCAGAGGTACCATCATTTGCCCCCTGGAGAGCACAGAGCATTGCCATGATCTCAGGATCCTCACCAAAGCCCCGTGACACCATCTGATTCACTGACAGGGGACAAACGGAGGTACCAAGGGCAGCAGGGTTTCATCTGAGGTGACCCAGTGAACCACAGAATTGAAAACAGAGCCCACATTTCCTGAGTCTCACCCAAGGGTCTTCAATCTACTGGGCTTACACAGAAGTGATCTTCCCAGGAACAGGGTTACCTGGCAGGCAGGGGAGTGCCTGAGTTCTGGACCCAGACTCCTGGGAATACTGGGAGAAGTCTTTTTTTTGGGGGGGGGGTGGCACAGAACAATGTTAGAATATGAGCTCCTTGTCTGTCTTGTTTATCATTTTATTTCAAGTACCCAGTGAAACATCTGGCACATAGTAGGCGCTCAATACATACATGTTGGTGAATGAATGAATCAGTTTGATGACTGATAGGAGAAAATTGGCACCACTGCTGGCTCCTCTTCTCTTGTACACAGATCTCCTCTTTGATGTCTATCTTCTCAGGCACTGACAGATCTTTGTTCACTTGTTGTATGTAACTTAGGTCTGCTGGGTTTTATCTGTTCTGCTCCCTCACCTCTTTTTCTCCTCCCATTTGCCAAGACTGTCCCCATATTTCCCAGGGATGCGTCTCTTACTCATTTCTTTCAGAGTGTTACACAGCTTGCTGTTTTACCCAGAACCTAAAGTACCACACCATCCCAGGTGGAAGGGCTGGGGTCTGGCATCCTTGGAAGATCAGGGATTCTAAGACAAGTCCTCCTCCATTATGTTGCATCCTTAGCTGTCCCTGTGGCAAAGCCATCCTTAGGGTGGATCAGAACACCTTGGAAGAAGACCCTTCCTCTCTCTGGTCAGAGCCTGAAGAATAACCAACTTCAGTCCAGCCTAGCCCCTTCCATGTGAAACTTGCCCTCACCATCCACACACTCCATACTTCCCTCCCCTACTTCTCACACTTTCAGGACCAAGGTACTCAGCCAAAGCAGGTTGGGATGACCCGTGAGCAAATACAGCCCAGGTAGAAGGAGCGGGGCTGACAAAGATCAGGAAGCCCCGGATGCCAAGGTGAGGAGCCATCTCCCCTGCCTCCCCCAACTCACTTTGGGCACTGACTGTAGCCCAAAGTGAGTAGCAGTGAAAATCGGCAACGTGCACAGAGCATTGCCATGTTCTCAGGAGCCCTACCACCACCCCACGAGGAAGGCCGTGTGAACAGGAGACAGAGGTGGGCAAGCTCAGAGGAAGGGATGCGTCGAGGACATCAGACGTTTCTGAAACTTTCTCGTTGATTCCAGCGTGCAGCCAAGATGGAGAACTATGGTTCTAGAGACAATTTTTCTTCCCATGAACGTAATCTGATCCCCCCTCTCCCCTATCACGAATTCACACTTACCACTCACTCTATTTGCCTGACATCCCCGGGAAACTGAGGTAAGTGTCAGGCTGAGGATGGGGTGAGCTCTGGCCTCCCCACTAGGCAGCGGCCACTGGGACCCAGCCACAAGAGTGGCCAAATTCACTGTCTAGAGGGCACCTGTATGGCATTTCCAATATATTTTGCCTTTGGTCAATCAACCTTTTCCCCCTTTCTCTTCCCCACATCCCCTACAATAATAGCCAATCCCTTCAAAGTACATTCAACAAACAATTATTTATTAAGTGCCTACTGTATGCTGGGTGCTGGGGAAGAGGAAAGAACCCTGATACAGAGCCTCCCTTGAAGATTTACAGAGCTATGGGTAAGAGTGGGGCAGTGAGGTGGGTGCACGTTGCCAATACTCTCCTAACTCCAGCAAAGCTCGGTGCCTGCAGAACCCTCCAGGGTATCCATCCTTTCACTCATCCACCTGAGCATGGGTTCACTGAGTGCTTGTGTCTTGTCTGCCTTTGCTCAGCCATGCACACGAGGGAAAAGACTAGCTCAGTCTCTGGCTTGCAGCAGAATGGGTAGATCTGAGGCTAAGGCAAGCATTCTTGATAAAACAAGGCAACTGCTGCAAGGGAAAAAGTGAACAAATCCAAGAAGAGCTGCAGACTCAGAAGTCTGGCTCTCATTTGTGTTTCTGAAGTGGAGGAAGGCTTTCCGGAGGAGAAGAGCTATTGGAAAACGTTTGGGTAAAGGCAGAGGCTCAATGTCTCCATCCCCTTAGCACACATGCTATTGGATAGGGGGTTATCTCCAAGCTTTTCTTTACAGTTGACATTTTCTACTGGGCTCTTGAGGACAGAGCCAGTAGGAGCTCCATGGAGGCACATTTTGTCTTCCAAGAATCACACTGCCAAGGTAGCCCGAGGGGTAGCTGGTAGGAGTAGGACTTGGGAATTGACTGCTGTCCAGTCTCTGATTCTGGCAACATGGTGACCTCTCTTTGGCTCTAGGAGTGTGGATGGCTGCCAGATTTCAGCCAGGCAGTGGACAGCAGGGTGTGTGACAAATAGACCATGAGTGCTGGGTTGTGCTTCTAGCAGGAGGAGGTATGCAGCACCTCCAAGGCCGTCATCAACATCCACCCTGCTGGTCCTCCCTCTGATTTCCTCCTCCTGATTGCCCACACGGGCTCCAGGCCCCTTCCATGCCAGGCTGGCTCAGAGCCACTGAACACACACGGAGGGGGAGATCTTCCTGGAACACACCTCCAACCACCCTCTCTCCTCACCCACTCTGTGGCTTGGAGCACAGAACACAAAGTTCAGTCCACTTTCTCCTCTGTCCAAGGCTCCATGTTAACATTTGACACGCCGGTTTCCCAACATGCTCCTCCTTGTGGTTTCGGCTTCACAATACCCCTAATGTTTTCTTCTCCAAGCCATGCCCTTCACCATAATCAGTTTGTTTCTTGTTCCCTCTTATGGAGCTCTGCCCAAGCTAACCTCACTTGTAATTCCTTCATGAGCCCTGGCTTGGGGAAGTAAGAGCTGCTGCTGCCTTGCTATGAGCCTTTGGACAATTCCCTGCCCCTCTCTGGGACCAAGGGCCTCACTCCATCAGTCCAGGGGTCATTGAGCTTGATGATCTCTCCTCATCACCCTGAAAATAATGTTCCTAAGTTCAAGTTTGTACTATGATCTTGGGAGTGGAGTTGGCATTTTTCCGACCCAAGCTCTCCCTTCTGGGGCTAGAATCTTGTCC
This sequence comes from Lipotes vexillifer, assembly GCF_000442215.2. Taxonomy (NCBI): domain Eukaryota; kingdom Metazoa; phylum Chordata; class Mammalia; order Artiodactyla; family Lipotidae; genus Lipotes; species Lipotes vexillifer. The sequence goes on along the minus strand of NW_006790761.1, from coordinate 1,082,990 downwards.
CTGAAGGTGCCTCACAAAAAAAGACTTAAGAATCATGAGCCTGGCATAAATGCAAGCTCTCCCAGTGGTCCATGTTGAAGGGGACAGCGGAAGCTCTCTTGCAAGAAAGCACAGGCAAGTTGAGCCTCAGTTTCATTATCTGGAAAATGAGTTTAAAGAGTGAGTACCTATGACCTCCTTGTTGGGGTTAAATGAGATAGTGTGTAGAGAGTGCCTGAAACATCCAAGGTAGCTTATATGAAAAGGTGGTCATTATCATGCTGATGATTACACCAAAAATCGCCTTCTGGTTGCTCCTCTAAGGAACCAAATAGGGAAACCCATTACCTCATTTCTTTGAAGCCCACCATCTAGTTTTTCTTCAGTTGAGTTTTGGTAGAAATCAGCCAGGCTGTCTCCTCTGTTGTCTGTGAATTTGAGGGCTGTTGTCTCTGCCCTGTGGAGCTCAGACTAGCTTGGGCTGCTGCCAACAGCAGGGCGTGGTTGGAGTGGGAGCTGGCAGGGTGCCTGGGTTCATAGTATAAGGGAACTTGAGGGCATCAGGAGGCAGGTGGGAACCTGGGTGGCTGCGACTCAAGCCATGGTGCCTGTTTTGCTCTCCCCAAGCCTCTCCCAGCTGAGCCTGTGGGCTTTTGGACTGATCTTGGTCTTAGGTTTCCTCAAGCTCATTTGTCTGCTGCTGGGGAGGCAGATGCTGGCCAGGGCTATGGACAGCTTCCCAGGGCCCCCCACCCACTGGCTCTGCGGGCATGCCCTCGACGTAAGTGACCAGGAGGAGGATGGAGGAAGAAAATGGCCTCCTTAGCTTCAGAGAATCTGGCCTAAACCCCTGGGGGCCATGGAGGGAGGCCCTATGCTTGGGCAGAGGAATGGGGTCCTTGGAGCTGTGGTTCCTATTCATCTTTCCCACTGGGTCTTCCCCTCACTCTTGTATTCCAAGCTGGCATCAGGTGGGGGTGGGGGATGGGGGCTCTTAAAAGCTGGGACCCAAATGGGCCATCATTCTGTCCCATCATTCTGAGGCCCAAGGTTCAGACAGAGCTCTGCTAAGGACTCGGGGATAACATGGGAAAAATACCCCTGGATAGTCTGATACAACTAGGCAATCTTGTTTAGAGCTTAATCAGTGTTCTCTTTGTTCTGTGCAGTATAAAGATTCCTTTTTTTAGGGCAGAAAATGGAAGTGAAGGCAGGGACGAGTGGTCTCACCTGAGAGACCTCCGGACCATTTAAACAGTCGGTGACTCCAGAGGTGGGGTCCTCCCTGCCATGCCTATGGACTGGGTCGGGAGCCAGACATCTTCCTGGGATCAGATTCTGACTCGTCCTTCCCACTTATCTCAGGGCAGTGGGGACCACTTTAGCACACATTGGCAGGAACAGCTCTTAGTTTCCTGCCTTCACGGGGATGTAGACCAGAGTTTTCTGAACACAGGGCAAGGGACAGCTGCATTGGAATCAACTGTGAGAAGCAGATTCCTTGGCCCCCAAGCTCTGAAGACCCTAATTAACATATTGGAAGTAGGAGTCTGAATTAAAAAACACCCTCAAGTATTTTGATCTGCAGCCGGGGTTGGGAACTCAGGTACAGCTGACAGAGATTAAGGCTCAGAGAGAGGAATAATGACTTCTGCTACCTCCTGAGTACACGTTTCCCACAAGCAGTCTAGAGAATTGCCTTTCCTCCATGATTGACACTAGTGGTGAGCTTTACCGCTGGGTGAGGACTGCCCAGGCTTATTCTTGCCCGTACAAATAACTACCCTCTCAGGATGGCCTAGTAATCGACCTGCATCCTGGAGCCACCCAGAAAAGGACAGGATGGGTCTGGGAGATGAATCAGACCCAGGCTCTACTCTCAAGGAGCTTACTGTCTAGGGGGGAAAACAGACACCAGAGCCTTCCTTGCCCACACGATGCTGGGGTGCCTCACAGGCATTTTGCATCAGCCCCAGGCTTGGTATCTCAGCACTTGTCCCATAGGGTTGTCATCTTCTGTTTACTTGCTCATCTTCCCCACTTGACCATGACCCCTGGAGGATGGAGATCCAGTCTGATTCTTCCCTGTCTCCTCAGGGTCCAGCACAGAGCCTGCCCAGAGTAGGCATCACTGGATGAACAGACAGTGAATGCTAGAGAGTAGGGCAGGGTACCGATAGAGGAGACAGTGATGGAGAAGACAAGTGGAGGGGCCAGGAGGTGTCTGGGGGGACTGTGCTAAGTACAGAGAAGTTCCCTTCCTGGGAAGGTTGAGGTCTGACCCTAATGTGGGTATGAGAGACATTTAGGAGAACTTTAATCCCTTTCCTCTCATGTCCCCTCCACTTGTCCTTGCCTCCATCAAAGTGGGATTTGCCATCAGCCTGTGGGATTCCCTGGGACAGAGACCTTGCTCCCCCACCCTCATATCAGAGCCAGCTGCCCTCTTCCCCTCAAATGCTCCTGTCCCCACTCTGAGAGTGCATGGAGGACCTGGTACACAGCTTAGTCCTGGCTTCTTGGCTCTGACACAAGTTAGAGGGCCTTTGCACCAGGAAGGGTGGGCAAGTTCTGGAGGGGTGGTTTCTCTCAGACACTACAAAGTTTTCCTGGGGAACCGTGGCGGACCCAACAGCCCCGCGTTCCTCCAGGGACTGTACCTCTGTTCTCAGCTGTATGGACTTGTGCCGTCTCATTCAGGATGTGATCAGTCTGTACAGCGTAACTGCAAGTTTGATTCTCAGACCTAGTGGTGGTGGAAATAGGAAAGGAAGGGCCCCAGCGGCCAGGAAGAACTGTCTGTCAGGATTAACTTCTCCCTTCTTGGCCTCCAGTTTCAATCTGTCCTCTACCTGTCAGTCTCCTCAATTCTTAGAATGTGTCACCTTGAGGCAGGGTCATGTTCTAGTCTTCCAGGGCCCGCATCATTCCACTCTGGGACCCAGGGAGGACCTTGCACAGAGTAGGGGCTTAGCCATACTGTTGGCCAGAAGATGGGGCCCCTGGGAGGAGCCCGTGACTCTGGCCTGTGTTGGGAAGGGGTAAGGGAGAATGCCAACTACAAGCCCAGGAAAGGTGATCCCCTGAGACTGTAAAGCCCTCTTCCCTGGCCTTGCTCATTGCTGGGACAGTTCCCTTGACCTGGTGCTAGGTAGTGAAGAGCACTGGTCTGGGGGTGTGGCTTATTTTCACTCAGCAGACATTGATCATGGGCCTTCACTGTGCTTCCTCTCTGTGTTTCCCTTTCCTTGTCAATAGTGTGGAGAGAAGCATTTTTACCTTGCTGGGTTAGAAAAGGATCAAAAGAGATAAAGTACAGGTACCGCCTTCCCGCAGGACTCTATGTCTAGCCTGGCCTGGACATTTGGAGCACTCGTGTCCCTCTGACTCTTGGGTGTGTGATGGTGGTGAATGGAGGAGCTGGGGCTGGGCCCGCCTTCCCGCAGGACCGTGTTGCTCGCAGCCCGGAAAGGCCTGGCTGTGTTGCTGGCAGCGATGATCTGAGGAAGATGACCTACCTGACCATGTGCCTCAAGGAGAGCTTCCGCCTCTACCCCCGTGTGCCCCAGGTGTACCGCCAGCTCAGCAAGCCCGTCACTTTGTGGATGGTCGCTCTCTACCTGCAGGTGGGATGAGGTGGATTCTGGGTGGAACCGGAGTCCTTGCGGGTGCTCTCTGTACCCTCGCACCAGTGGGGAAGAGCCCAGGCTTTGTGTTTGGCCTGCGTCCAAGTCCTAGCTCCATAAGGTAGGGGTAAATCCCTCTACCTCTAAGCCTCTGCTCTCTCTTCTGTAACTGGGGATGAGAAGGGTCCCTGCCTTACTGGGTTGTTCTCAGGAGGAAAGAGACAATATTCGTCAGGGCTGTCATGTACCACCATGCAGGCTGGGCCCCGAGCAACTTCAGGAGGCATCATTCACTTCAGGTACGATGCTATGCCATGTACAACCCGTATGACCGTGTGTGGTAGCTTTGTAAGGAGTGTTGCTGGGTCTGAGTGTTGCTGGGTACGATGCTGGGTCTGACACCTAGTAAGCACCGATGAATGGTAGCTGTTACTGCTGATAGCATAATTTCATGAACAAGTACTCCCCTTGAGAGTCAGTTAATGGAAAGCAGAAAGTGTGATAGTCCTTGCCTGTCCTACCTCATGGTGGGGTGGGTGCATCAGTCCTTTGCTCCTTTTCCTTTCTACAAATGTCTGTGTCCAGTGTTGTGGTCAGTGAGCACAGGGGCTACAGGAAGTAGGTGTGATGATGATCAGAGGCACTTTGATGTGTTGAGGGTGGTCATGGACCCTCTGTCACTGGCAGTGCTCAGGGAGGGGCTGGTACCCAGTTAGGGGGACGTTAGGGGATTCTGGCCCTGTGAGGAGGTGGGCCTGGCTGCTTCATGACCACCTGGTCACCAGGCCTCTGCTCTGCGCACAGGTAGCCTGATTTCTCTGCACATCTATGCCCACCGTAGGAATAGTGCAGTGTGGCTTGAACCCGAGGTACGCCATCCCAGGGCCCAGAGGTCAGATGGGGTGGGTGGCTACGGGGTCAGCCTGCCCTAGGACCTGGAAGGTATTTAAGAAAGGCCTGTCCCCTCAGGTCTTCGACCCCCTGCCCTTTTCCCCGGAGAATGTGGTTGGATTTTTGCCTTCATTCTGCTCTCTGCTGGGCCCAGGTAAGGAGCGCCTAACATCCCTGGACGTCTGGACCAGGGAGGTGAGGATGGAGGATGTCGTTGGGGACGCATCCTTTGGGGGAACTCTGGGATGAGGGGGACCATGCTGGGTGTGCGGTGACCCTGATGCAGGGGAAGTTCCAGGGACCTTCCTCCTACCATTAGCATAGTCTTGTCCTTGGCAGGTGGGTGGGTGAGTCATTCCAAGAGAGACCCCCTAAGCCACAGCCCACAATGTGAACCTACCTGGTCTGGGACCCTCACCATACTCCCAGGATCTGTTTCTTAAGCCCAGGTCAATCAATCAATCAGCCAGTTATTCATCCAAAAAGAGCTACTGATTTCTGCTGGTCACTTAGAGCACTGGTTTTCATCACTCTGGACACCCTGTAGCCTGATGTCATTTTGTGCTGCTCATCACAGGAACTGCCTTGCACAGCAGTTTGCCGTGAACAAGATGAATGTGGTCACAGCCCTCTGCTTGCTCTGTTTTGAGTTTTCCCTGGACCCCTCAAGGCCACCCATCCAGATACCCTGCTCTCCAAGAATGGCCTCCGCCTCCACCTGAAGCCTCTGGGCCCCGGCTCTGGAAAGTAGATCTGCTGAGAGAAGGGCCCGAGCCAGCCCAGGCTGTGGCCTCTCCCTGGGTGCTGCCATCTCCAAGCTGGGCTGCAGAGTAGCTGTGTTCCCTTGTCTTCCGCAGGCTTGTGGATTAGAGGGGAATAGGCACCTGCATAGACGGTCACCTCGAGGGCAGTGCCATGGAAACATGTGTGTCTAAAAATGCGTACTATGCATGTGTTCCAGAGCTCACTCATTCATTCAACAAACATATGGTGAACACCTGCTTGCTTCTAGCCTCTCCCTGTATCTCTCATAATTGTTCATCTTTCTAAAATTTACACAGCGTTTGCTGCAGAAGCTCTGCCTTGGGGTCGGCGGTTATGAGCAGGCACTCGCCCACTTCACGTGATGGATGGATGGCTTACGGGCCTGCCCCTTCACCGAGATCTGTCTCTTTGTTTAACTTTGTGTGTATGTTTTTGGAATATAACAGACATAAGGAAAAATTGCTTAAACCAAAAATACACAAGACAATGAATTTTAAAAAATATTTTGATTTATTTATTTTTGGCTGTGTTGAGTCTGTTGCTGCACGCGGGCTTTCTCTAGTCGTGGGGGCTACTCTCCGTCACTGTACGTGGGCTTCTCATTGCTGTGGCTTTTCTTGTTGCAGAGCATGGGCTCTAGGCACTCGGGCTTCAGTTGTGTGGCACGCAGGCTCAGTAGCTGTGGCTCGTGGGCTCTAGAGCACAGGCTCAGTAGTGGTGCATGGGCTTAGTTGCACAAGTGAAGAAATGGTTTCAACAGGCATCATCAGGGAGCAGAGCCCAGTGTCCCAACCATGTCTGGCCCACGGGTGGCTCTCGAGTCTAAGATGTGTCTACTTCCCTGATCTCTGGATCCTCAGGAGGCCAGTGAGGCAGGACTGAGGTGGCTGTTATCCCACTTAAATACTAAGGGAAGGAACCTGCCAAGATGCTCATTGGGGAGGAGCTTGAGCGGAGGCCTTCTGACACTGGCCTCTTTTGACTAAGACTCCATGGGTAGAATTGCCTTTCTCTCTGAGGACACGTGTCTGTGGGAGCTCTGGAGCCAGAGGGAAGGAGGAGGCTCCATGTGAGAGGGGAGCTGGGAGCAGCGGGCACCAAAGATGAATTCCACGTAATCCTACCTGCTCGCAAAACAAACCCTGCTGCCTCCTGGGATCCAGAGACTGTGTGCATGTGTGTGAGCAGAGCGTGGAGTGTACGAGGGGCACAGATAGGTGAGGCTACACAGAGGTGACGGTCTATGTATGTGTCTGGGGGGTGTGCATAGGAGTGTGGACATAGTTGGGGTTTTTCCTACTGCGTGGAGCGAGCAGGGTCTCTGCTTAGTCACTCTCTTCAGCTCCTGTAAAATCCTGTGGTTAGAGCTCATGTCCATGGCTGGCACCCAGAAGACAAAGTTCCCATCGTCCCATGCTCTGAGAGTGACCAGCCCGAGCCCTTCTGCCCCACCTAACGCCGGGGGACCTGGCAAGCTTCCTGTCCAGGACGCTCCCAGTGAACTCTCCTGCCCCACCCCCGGTCAGGCACAGAGAGTCCTCGTGGCCCCATGTTGGAGCAAGCCCGAGCCCTTCTGCCCCACCTAACGCCGGGGGACCTGGCAAGCTTCCTGTCCAGGACGCTCCCAGTGAACTCTCCTGCCCCACCCCCGGTCAGGCACAGAGAGTCCTCGTGGCCCCATGTTGGAGCAGAGTGAACTAGCCCTGTGACCTAGGAACGGGGAGGGGCCGAAGGTGAGGCCCTCGCGCTGAGCCAAGTCTGTAAGGCTTCTTTGCTCAGGGCAGGATGGGCTCTGGCTGGGCCCCTCTAAGGATGTAGCGAGGACGCTACCACACAGCAGCAGGGAGGCTCCTTCCCCGACAGGTGCCCGGGCTGAGCTTCTGCCCTCTGAGCCTTTGGAGACGAGCCCTTTCTCCTGACTCAGCTGCCGTGGGCACCTCAGGTGACAGGCGGGTTGTGGGGCGTGAGCGACCCCAGAGTGTGAGGCTGCAGGGGCGCTGGGACACGCTTGTCCTGCTGGGGTTCTGGGCCCACAGACCAGGGGTCGTGTCCCCTCCTCGTCTGCTCTGCCTTCCCTCCCCTTCTCTCTCTCTTCCATTCCATCCAGCTCCTTGCAAGGGAAGACACACACGCTCCATATGACATTGTGAATTTATCCAGGGAGTGGGCAAGAGGGGAAGCCAGGTGAGTGACAAACGAGCAGACCCGTAACACACGGGAGCGATCGGGGGCCCAAGGCGATGGTAGCGACGCAGGACTTAGCAGCTACAGTAACGGCTGCCCAGGGTGTCCGTGTCCTAATCCCCGGAAATCAGAGCAAGCCTGTTTTATCTGAGTGGGCCTGTGTAATCACAAAGGTCTTATGAAAGAGAAGGCGATGTGAAGACGGAAGCAGGGGAGCATTTGAAGAAGCTGATGGATTTGAATATGGAGGAGGCCCAGGAGCCAAGGACTGCAAGGATTGCAGCTCTAGATGTGGGAAAACGCAAAGAGAGGGATCCTTCCCTAGATCCCTGCACCGGGGGCCCTGCCAACATCTTGGGTGTGTCCAGGGAAACCCACTTCTGGCTTCTGACTCCAGAGCTGTCAGAGAATAACTCTGTGTTGTTCTAAGTCCACAAGGCTGTGGTCAATTGTTTTATCAGCAAAAGGAAGTGAATTCAGGGACAGACAGGCAGGCAGAAGGGGCAAAAGACAAGGAGAGAGTAGACAGAGTGGAGGAGGGCCAGCGATCAGGGTTTAGGTGGACAGTCAGAGGCACAGGTGGGTCAGAGACAGATGGAGAGATAAGCAGATAGGGAGCCTGGAGAAAGGTGAGAGGAGGAGGGCAGAACGTCTGATGGGCAGGAGGCAGGAGATGAGGTAGGCCGGCAGGTGGGCAGATAGAAGCAGGAAGTGGGCACAGAGGCAAGGACGGGCGAGAGTGACAGCGAGACAGGATGGCAGGCAGGGGCCCTCAGAGCTCGTCCTTGTCTCCAACGAGCGTTACAGGAGCTTCCTGAGCTGCAAGTGGATCCCATTCTTGGGCTTCAGCACAACTCTTGGAATGGGAACAGGGACCCTGGAGGGATCGGGCGCCAGCTCAAAGCGAAGCAGGGTCAGGGCCACGGCCACCTTCATCTCATTCATGGCAAACTGCTTCCCGATGCAGTTCCTGGGTCACGGAGGGAAAAGGAAGTGAGCAGAGGCTTCTAAGCCCCGCCGGGCACAGGGCGTTCAGGGCGCTCCTCCCCGCGGCCCAGCCCCGATCCCTTCCTTACGGGTCACACCGAACGTGCCGCCCAAGCCTCGGTCCACCCTCTCCCGCTGACCTTTACAGAGGCCACCTCTCTCCAGGACTAGCTCCTAACTCCTCCTTCTGCTCTCAGCAGCAGCAAGTACTGCGGGGGAGGGTCGGCGCTCTAAGCCACAGGGTCAAGTCACGTGAATCAGTACTTTGTTCACTCGTCCACAGGCCGTTTCTGGTTTCCGGCCAGGCCAGGGCCCTGTAGGGGGTTGTGGGCAACTCTCGGGCCCTCACCACCCATGGCAGACAAGCAGGGGCCCCAGTCCCCAGACAGGACAGGACAGAGCTGTGTCAGGAAGTCGGGATGGCAACCGGGAGGCTTCTTGGAGGGGCCACGGGTTAGCTACCCTCGACCTGCTGGACCGCTTGCCTCCCAGTTGATGCTCCGGCCTCCTGTCTCCCCACAGCCCCTCGGTCAACCCGCCCCTGGAGCCTTCCCATTCTACTCCAGCAAGGCCCCTCCTCCCATCCCGTGGGCTCCTCGCTGGCCTTTTCAGTCTCCTTGCCTCCTGTCCCTCTACTGCAGCCACAGCGGCTCGGGGCCTGCTGTGCCCTCCATCTCAGGGAGGACACGTCGCGGGGCCTCAGCTGGTGTCACAACGCTCTCTGGGCTGCTCCTCACTCACCTCGCGCCTGTCCGGCCCCTCTTCCTCGCTCCGCTCCTGTTGAGGTCCCCTCCCCCCGCCTCTGCTGGCCACAAGCCCAAGACTTAGTCTAGTGACCGCCTGGCCTCCCGCCTCTGCCGCCTGCGCCTCTTTCTCCCCCACATCCCCAAGCAGCTTTAGTGTTAACTCAAGGACACATCACCATCCCGTGACCAGGACAGTGCCAGAAACATGGAACATTCCACAATCTGCTCAGTGAATGAATGAATGAGTGAAAGAGTGGATGAATGCATGATGTCTGTCTTGTAAGGCAAACGTACTGACCACTACACTATGGAAATGTCACATGTCTGTCTTGAATAGCGGTAGTTGTTTCTTGACTGTGAACTGTTGGAGCAAGGAAAGTTCCTTTCGTCTCTGTCTTCCCATCTTGTAATATATGGTTTGGCACCCAGAGGCAGGCTTAATAAATAGCTTTCTATTTGAACAAAGTTAAGTGAATTGAAAAAAAAAAGGAGTGGATTAAAATTAAACATTAATTCTGACCTCGGAATTGAGTTGCCAGGTACCCCCTGTCCTCTGGTGGCAGCCACATGACCTGTAGCCACTGTCTACAAGGAAGAACAGGACCCTGGCACAGACCAAATCCTAGAGCAAATTCCGGGAACGTGTTGCATCAAGCCTGTTTTGTGAAGGTTGATTCACCAACTGAAAATTTCACAGAATTATACACTCATAAAAATCTTGTATTACTAAGTAGTTCCAAAGTTATGGAAGTTACTATTTCGGGGAGGATCTGTAGCCGTTGAAGATTTTCACAGGAGTCATTTTCGAGTGTATCATCCAGCTTAACACCTATTTCATGTGTGCTTTATATTTTACACGGCAGGAACCTCTCAAATGCATGTGTCCAACACAAAATAATGAGTTTTCTCTCAAAAGCACTTGATTGCCTTCAATTTCATCCTTTTTTGCCAAAGTTAGACTCTGTAGATTGCGGGACTATGGTATATAATCCCCACTACATATATAGAATTTTGGCAACCAGAAATGGTGTCATGTTTATATGAATATGCTGTCACAACTGTTAGGTTTGACTACAGAAATCGAAAAGACACATGTGGCTATGTAACTTTCTTCAAACGGCAGCTGTAAGTGATCACATACATGGTTTGAAGCCTCAGGAGAAGAAAAGCAGCTGGAAATCTAAATCCATGCAAACACAACTGATGATACAGTCAGAGGTGCATTGTTGAAATAAGTAGAAAAGGCAGTGGGCTGGACTAGGGATGTGTGAAGAGAGAAAACCATCTTTAAAGATGACTGATAATTGTGGAAAGCAAACATCTGAAGTTTACCTTTCATGAAAAGTTCTAAAGCTGAAAAGTCATACTCCTAACGTGAGGAGAACCCTGGAATACTTTTGAGCGGCCACGGCCGTGGCAATGTGGCTGGTCGTTGCGAAGTCAGGAGGTCAAGGTCTCCATGGTGTGCCCTGAAGGCCTTCTTGTACATGGGGACACACGCCTCCTTCTCAAAACGTCAACATACAGGGACATAACTGCATACACCACATATGAATGTAGACAGCTACACACATCAGGTAGCACCCAGTGACACCAGATGCCCCAGGTACAGAAGGCCTCACCTGGATCCTCCTGAGAAGGGCAGGAAAGCATGGCTGTGTTGAGAAGAACCTGGTGCAAACCGGGATGGGTCAAACACCTGCAGAGAGAGCACCGGGGCCAGGGCAGGTGGGGTCAAACTCCTTGCACCAATCTACCAGGGGACGAGAATCCCCGAGGGGGAGCAGGGGAGGTGCTGGTCTGGAGAGAGCATCCCATCCCCTCCTCCTATGGCCATCATACCTCTGGTTTCGGCCACACCTTCGGGTTGTGGTGAAGCCCATAAAAGAAGAGGGAGATGGGGATTCCTGTGGGGCAGGGAGGAGAGAGAGAAGACTGATGGTACCCATGGCAACAGCGGCAATGTGCACAAAAGGCCTGGGAGCCACCATGAGAGCTACCCTCCATCACTCTGAATGAAATGGTACTCTTGCAGAGCAGGTGGGCTGGAGGTGACAAAGCACATGAGCACAGATTAGGAGTAGGTAACCATGCCCAGGACTGAGAAGGAAAAGAATTGGAGGCTTACATTTAGGAGCAACTCATGTGACAACTCTCATTTATCAGGTGCCATCATGAGTCCTCGGGGAATGTGCATTAACTCATTTAATCCTCACAGCAGCCCTCAAGGAAGTCACTCATATCCCCATGTGCAGATGACTCACCTAAGCTTCTGGGAGATTAAGGGACAGGACGATAATCCCACAGTTAGGAGGTGGCAGGGCTGGGATTCAGACCCACTGAGCCAATTGGTGGCCTACAACCATGGCAGGGCTCTCAGACCTGATCATCAGCTGCTCTCTGCCATCCACCTGAGGGATCCTCAGAGACTGAACCATCTGACCCATGACAATGGATTCTCTGAGCTCCCTCATTTACTTAGACCCCATATGGAAAGAACCACATTGCCACCTGCTTCTCTCCTAAGCCTTGATGTCTCAAGGAATTAGAATTTTAGGGCTCTATTACAAGACCACCTTCAGGGGCTAGCATTTGTTTATTGAGCTTTTGCTGTGTTCAACTTCTATGTCAAGCATTTTACAAAACTTGTCCAAACTACAGAGTAAACATTAATTATCTTAAGGTGGAAATGAGTCGGAGCATCCCAGAACTGGGAAAGCACATGTGTATTTCTGATCTCCCATGTGGTCTTGCAGAGTGCTTAGTTTAGTGGGTGGGGTGAAGCTCATACCTGCAGGTAAGGAGCGTCCATCAGGGAAGGTGATGGGCTTGCTCAGATCTCTGAAAATGAATGGCACTGGTGGATAGAGTCGCAGTGCCTCCTTGATGCACATGGTGATGTAGGGCATCTGTTCCAGGTGGTCCCTGAAAGGCAGCCCATTTGAGAGCGGCAGAGCCAGACAATCAGGGGTTCTCCATTAGCAGAGGGGCAAGGTTCTCCCATCTGTTGGGCACTCACCAGGTGATGGAGGCACCATCCCTCAGGAGGCTCTGGATCTCTTCCCGGCACCTCTGCTGATGCTCAGGGTGGGAGGCCAGAGCATAGAGAGTCCAGGAGATGCCGCTGGCTGTGGTGTCGTGACCCTCAAACATGAACGTATCCACTTCGGCACGGAGCTCCCTGTCAGACAAGCTGCTCCCATTCTCCATCTGCGGAGGCAGGGAGAGTGCAGGGTCTGCCCTTCCTCTTTGCTTCTGGGCAAAAGCCTCAGGCCTCTCCTGCCCACACTCACTCTGGCGAAGAGGAGGATGTCCAGGAAATCCAGGTGCCTCTTGCTCCTCACCTTCTCCAGCTCTCCCTCCTTCTGCAGGTGAGCCTTCCTCAGCTGGATCACTCCATCTGTCCCAGAACAGTGGTTCCCAGGCAGAGCTGAGGGCTCTGGGGAACCAGTTGCAGCACCCACCATACCCCTATCTGCCCCTCAGGCCCAATCTGGGTACCAGGTGGATGAGGGCGAGGGTGGGAATGGGCGCACATGTCAGGGCAGAGCTCCAGCATCGTCTGATCCAGGTTGGGAATCCCCTCAATAGCACAGCCCAAGGAGGCTCTGCCTAAATGATGCTGGGAGGGGGTCTCATTCCACCGTCAGCAACGTGGTGACCCATGTATCTCCCTGCACCTCACCTGACACCCTGACGTCTCAGTTCCCAACCCCGGCACCAGGAAGTACCCAGTGTGGATGTGTGCCAGCCCCTGAAGAGGAAGCAGGAGTCTGGGCTCTGCCTGAGGGGTCAAGGCCAGGCCCTTTTACATGTGCATGATGGGGGTGGGTGGGTGGGAGCTGCCCAGAAGGATCAGAAGAACCTGTGTGTTGATGGGTGAGCTGACAGGCGCGGTGGCTCCAGTGGCCTTCAGGGGTCAGCCTGTAGATGATGTCGTTCTGGTAGAAGAGATTCCTCACCCGGGAAAAACTCAGATTGCTGAGGTCCCTGATGGCCTGGATGTAGGATTGGATTTTCCTGAAGGGAGAGGATGCAGAGGAGACTGGAGTGGAGGGAGCCTCTGACCTGGAGACGGAGTGGGGCTCCGAGTGGGGATTCCTCAGTCAGTGGGGACAGGCAGCACTGAGGCTTTGTCATTTCTACCTCACAGCCCAGGAGACCCTCAGATCTTTACAAGTGGCCTGAGTTGCCAGGCTTCTCCATTTGCCAGGATCAGGGATTTGACTGTGGTCTATGGCTCTGTGCAGAATTTTGCTTTCTGTGCTGATAAGCATCCACGCTGCCCTAACTGCCTCTCAGGTAAGTCCTCCCCAGCTGGTGAGAACAAGGATCCTGTCGTTGAACGGTTGTCACTGACCTGTCTGTCTGGATGCTGCCCTGGTGGCTGAAGGCGCACTTCATGATGGTGTCCAGCGTCATCAAGGAGACGTGTCCAAGGACCTCCAGATGTGAGTCCAGGCTGATGAGCTCCTCCCACTTGTCCTGTGGTGGGAGGGGGACATTGACCCTGCTCTGCTCCCCCAGAAGGCTTGTGCTGACATGGCCAGGCTCTCTCTGTCTCTAAATCTTTGGATGAGATTTCCTCTCTTTCTAAGCAGATGTGTTTTAGCAATTTAAGGCTGTATCACACGTGTGTAATGTGATGCCTATTTTCTCAGAATCTTTTATTATATAATTAATCATCTTCTCTCATAATATTCTGTTTAGTTCCAAATTTTAGGAACAAGTGTTGATCATAACCACCTTACGGGAGGCCAGAAAGCATAGTTTCTCAGGGAACAAATGTGGAGTCTTTTGTGTCCTGAGATTGGAACCGGACAGGTGATGCCCACAGAGAAATGGGGCTTGACTGAGAGATGAGGTGGTGACAGGTTGCTTGGTACCTGCTGTTCTCCATTAACGAAAGTGGTAGCTCTTGGTAAACCTAACTGGTGGGTGGACTGCAGTTGTATTGAAATGTACTTACCAATCCAGGTAAATATTTCAAGGGAAGGAAAAGCTTATGGGGCTCTACTGGGGCTCCTAGGAAGGGACATGAGGTACTTCGATTCCTTTTATTCATTTAATGTTAGCTGAGCCCAGGTGGTGCCCAGTCCAGATGAGAGGTGATGCTTGTGAAGACCCAGCTCTCTGAGTGTAGACCTGGCCTCATTTCCTCCCATGAGTGGCTCAATTCCATGCAGAGGCCCTGGACTCCATGCCAGAGCCTATCTGAGTGACATCCTGGGATGCCCACTCTACCACCGAAGCTGCCATTTTCCAGGGCAGCCAGGGGCAGCTTGCACTGCTGTCCAGGGGAATAACCCTTGCTCTTTCCTTTGTGTTGAAGATGTGGAGATGAGAGGAGAGTGGGCCCTGAATACACCATGGCCCTGCTTTCCCTTTCCTTGGATCCAAACTGGTGCTGGGATACTCCTCTGTCCCATCCAGTTTTGGTGAGCACTGTCTCAGAGTACGTTCTGAATGCATAATTCTGGGGGCTGGGTCTGATGGATGCCTGAGGGACACAAGTGTCTGAGAGTGGACTTTTTTTTTTTTTTTTTTTGCGGTACGTGGGCCTCTCACTGTTGTGGCCTCTCCCGTTGCGGAGCACAGGCTCCGGACGCGCAGGCTCAGCGGCCATGGCTCATGGGCCCAGCCACTCTGTGGCAAGTGGGATCCTCCCAGACTGGGGCACGAACCCGTGTCCCCTGCATCGGCAGGCGGACTCTCAACCACTGTGCCACCAGGGAAGCCCCTGAGAGTGGACTTTGTCAGCTGTGCTGGATATGAGTGGGTCCAGGTGACGAGGGATAGACTCACCAGCATCACGTGGACAGAGTCGGCCATGAGACCCACGTAGGGCTTCAGGATGTCATAGTGGAAAGCTGGGGTCAGCATCCGCCGGTGCTGGAACCACGTCTGCCCCTCCAACACAAGCAAACCATTCCCTGGGCCACAGATGGGTGTGTGTGTGGGTTGGGGAGACTGGATCAGAGGGACGACTGGGGACAACTTGGGAGGAACCAGGGGTGTCAGGAAAAGACACATCATGGGCAAAGGTAGGAAAGGCCAGTACAGTTCAGGAATGTGAATTTCCGGAATGGCTGGTCCATAGGATGTGATTATGACAGCTGTGAGACAGAGGTTGAAAAAGAGCAGGGGGGCAGGTGATAGAAGTATTAATAGTCAGGCTGAGAATATCGCAGAGGACTGAGAAGTGATAAGAGGCTTAGCTTCAGGAGGGCTCTCAGCACCTATAAAAAGGGTGAGAGTTTCACTGGAAGGAGAGAAATGAGGCTTGACTGAGAGATGAGGTGGTGACAGTGTGCCTGGCACCTGTTGTTCTCCATTAACCAAACAGGTAGCTCTTGGTAAACCTAACTGGTGGGTGGACTGCAGTTGTATTGAAATGTACTTACCAATCCAGGGAATCAGCAATCTGTAGGAATCATGAGACTTTGGGTCTGAAAGGTAAGGAAGGAAAGTGGAGGGCACCAAACAAGGCAGGCAGCCCCCAGAGCAGCTGTGGTAACTTCCATTCCTGATGCTTGTCCGCGGGCAGTCTGTCTCAAGCCACCTCCCTCTTGCCTCCCATCCCTGACTCTCTCTGTCCTGATGGTCACTGTGGGCCCAGGAAGGCAGACTCAGTGTCCCAGCAGCAGAACACCCACAGGACTAAGATGGTGAATCGGCAAGAAAGATAGGCTCTGCTCAGTGCCACAGAGTAAGAAAGAAGCCCGTGGTTTTCCTAGTTTGTGGTGGTTTGGCCATTTCATGACCCAGGACAGGCAACAGTGAGAGGTGCCAGACCTAAGTCAGTGTGGACAGGGAATTGTCTTCCAGACCTAGGATTATCTCAATTGGGTTAAAACAAGAAAGAAAGTAAGACAGAAAAGAGAAGTCAGCCCCACCCGGGTGTTTAAGCATTCACTATAAGTGAATAATGTTGGCCTTAGTCTAGCTTGTGGGCTGCAAGGATGGCTGGTAGGGAGTCAGGTATTGATGGCTGAAGTGCCAGTTTCTTCTGGAATTTCACAGGTCCAGGGGCATGTACCCAAGAGGGAAGATTTTCTTCTGCTGGGATGTGGGGTTTCCCTCTCACCTGATCTCCCCAGGACCACCTTCATGTAGTCAGGGTCATAGATCAACACCACGGCTTTCGTCCCCCACAGCCAACGAGCACAGGCACTTGGGTATTTCTCTACCCTCTTCAGTAGGGGTTGCAGCTCGGTCTCATCTTGGAACTGTCCCCAAGGGAAAGATAAATCAATAAAACCCTTCTCTGAGTTCCAGTGCTGGAGTGGGGGTGAAGGGCAGGATGGGTACAAGGAGATCATTCTTGATCGATCAGCAGAATTAGGAGTTTGGAACTATATCTTCTGACCTGGGCTCTGCCCCAGACCTGCTGGCTGTCCACCTTTGTCCTAAGACCACATTCTGTCCCCTTGTCGGGTAGAGCCCTGGGCCACCACTACAAACTGCCTACAGAAACTTACACCAGAGATTCACTCCCAGGCGTAGAAAACTTAGGGAAGTGATTCGTACAACATTTGCATGAGCAATTTATGATAATTCGTATCACTTGGTTTTGTCATATAATTTTGTTTATTTAGAGAATAAAATATATTATAAAAAATTAAATTTATATATTAATTTCATTTTGCCATAGTGGTTGTTATATATTTTCAGTAGTACCCCAGCATACATATAAATGTTTGTT
>NW_006790761.1:1051137-1066097 GCF_000442215.2 Lipotes vexillifer | reverse complement strand
GTCGGATGTATATGGATAAGTGAGAAAAATTATATATTAAATTGTGTTTGTATCATATTATTTTACATATTGAGTGTGTACACAGATTCCGGATGCATATATGGAAATGGTATTGAACAAAGGTTTTGATATGTGGATTATTTTATCTAATTTTCATTTACCAGTGTCCAGAAACTCGTATGCACTTTCCACCACCTAGAGGAATCTCTTGAAACTCGTCAGCGTGGACCACAAAGGCCCTTGCTTTCTGGCTTTACCCTCTCTATTCTTGCCTCCTGCCGGGCTGGCGAGTCCACAGGACCCGCCGCTCTGCCCCCAAAGATGCTGCTGCCTGTGCGCCTTGCACTGGCCCCACCTGCTCACACTTCTAGGCCTCTGCCCAGGTTCTTTCCTCTACCTGGTGTGCCCCTCCTCTTTGCCAAAGAGCAACTGCCTCTGCTTAACCTTGGAGATTCAGCTTCCTTTTATCACCTCTGGATTTCTCGTCAACATGTGGTCCTAGGCATGTTCCACGCAGTCACCTCGTCTTTAATTCAATGGCTTCTGTGTAACTCAAAGCAACCATCCGCCACTTTGTTATCTAATCTCTGCCTGCATCCTTCTACCATCAGGACTCACCAGCTCTGAGGAACTTGCCTACTGTGGGATGGGTTCCTTCACTGAGCACATATTTACTGAGCATTTACTATGTGCCAGGCACTGGTTTAAGACACTGAATTATCTGTAGATGCTTGTCTGTTTGGAGCCTCCAGGAGGAGACAGCGAGATTGAGGACATGACAACCGTAGGGGCTCATGAATGTGTGATGGAGGGAAGACCAAGCCTCTGGGGAAGCTTTGGGGAAGGGGCCCTAACTCAGACCTGGACGTTTGAAAGCTCTTCGTCACGCACTTGCTCATTCATCGAGTCATCATTTACCAAGATGCTCTCGGGTTACAAAGATGAACCAGAGGCGGGCTCTCCCATAAGGAGCTCACAGCTATGACACTGCAGACAAAACTAGCTGAATCCGGTGAGCACTGCCTTATGAGAAGGGCAGCCAAGGGAAAAAGGGCTGTCCCCTCTGCTCCTGGGAGACCCAGAAAGACATCTTGGAGGAGGTGGCTTGGGGTTGGGCCTTTGTAGACAGACATATGAGGGACAAGATCATTCCAGGTAGAGGGCACATGGGAGCAGAGTCCCAGAGGCCAGAATGCCCAGGCAGGTGGGGAGGATGCTGAGTAACCTGGGGTGCAGGAGGTTAGGAAGGAGAGGGGAGAGAGGTACTGGGCCAGCCCACGTGGGGCTCGGGCTGTTTCCGGTTCCCGTCTTTGGCTCCACTCTACTCTAATCACACTGCAGAGAAAGGGAGGCCTCAGCTCTCTGCAACTCCTCATTTTCTCCCAGCATTTGTTCAGCCCACAAACCCTTGATGAGCCCCTCTCCACGTGGCCCCTGACTTGGCTCTGAGCCCCCCGCCGCCCAGGCTAAAGCTGCCAGTGTTGGGTGGGTAGGCGCTGCCCCTCCCCAGCCTGCAAGCCGCTCCTTCCCTCCTTCCTGTCCCTCCACACACTGGAATGGCAGCCCTCTGCGCAGGCTCTGTGCAGGGTGCTGGAGGTGAGGGGGATTTCACGCTCAGTTCCGAGAGTACATAGTCCAGTGAGGGAGGACACCAGGCGGGTGACCTCACCCTGTGGATGGTGCAACTCAAATGTCAGTTCTCCTTACCTGGCACCATCCTGGGAACCTCACTCATGTGTGCCAGCAACTTGTCAGGGTTTAAGCCCTGAAATCAGGAGACTGGAAAATTCCTCAGTCTTAACAAACTGAGCCAGTTTGTTCCTACAGCTGACGTAACCCCCCACCCAGCAGGTGGGTCTCTTTTCCTGTGACCTGACATCTTCCTAGATTCCTGTCTGTCATCTCCATGGACAGTGAGCCCACAGGGCAGCATCCATCAGACTGATGTCTGTGTTCCCAGGCAACCTCAGGGCCAAGCAGAAAGGATGGGATTGAAGGATGCATCTAGAAGCCTGTTCTATGAGAACAGCTGAAGCTGCTCAGCCTGGAGACGGGGGAGACTCAGGAAGGAACAGCCACTGTCCTCAAGGTGCAGAGCTGCTAGGACAGCCTGCAGACCTACCTAAGGAAGGAGTGTCTGACAGCCCCAAGGACACCAGCATGGGGTACTGGGAGGGAGGGAGCTCCCCGGACTGGGATGAGGAGCCAAGACCTGTGAGGTAAGCTGAGTCTTTTGTGAGGCCACGTGCTCATCCCACAACAAGGCTTTGTCCCATGGGCTTGCTCACCAGGACCATGGTCTGAGGGCCCCGGCCCTCCCTGCCCTCCCATTCCCGCGTCCCACTCCATCCTACCTCCTGCATGTGCCCATAGAGCCAGTGGGAAGGAGGAGACGGGAACTGCTGGAGGGCTTTGAGCAGCCACTGTCTGTGCAGGTAGAGCTGTGCTGCCTTGAGCAGAAGCAGAACTAGGCCGAGCAGGGAGGCCACCTGCAGGAGCCCAGAGACACCGCCCAGGGCTCTGGTGGGGCTCAGCACAGAGACACTCATGGTACAGCAGCTTCTGGATTGCTGACTGTCCCTGAAGGTGGCTGACCTCCCCTGAGCACCCAGCCTGGTCATGGAGGCTTGCCCCGCCCACCTGGGGGAGGGTGAAGGTGAGGGCAGAGCTCAGACCTGGGCCTCCAGAGTTGTCTTTTGTTTTTTTTTTTTAAAATTTAAACCAGTATCTCTTGTTATAAAATGTAAGTAATATAAAGAGACGATAATATTTATAAATAGAAATGGGAGTTTGGGTTGTAGCAGGATCCTGCAAACTATCACGTGCTTACATTTTTAAAAACTTATACAAATGGAAATAAAACAGAAAAATGAATGTTTTTTTTTAAAACTTCCTTGAATAACGTATCACTGTGATATCTTGTTTAACACTGTGATATTGTACAGAACCAGAGTTTAAGTCTGTAGTATCATCTAGCTGTGGACTACCCTGCATGACCACATGAATCATTTTCATTTGTCCAATGCAACTGAAAATTCCATCTCCCCCACTTTTTTTTTTAACTAACCAGTAAGTTCATGAACACTGAGGGTATGGATGCTTAATATTTTCTTAAGTTTGCAGTGATATGTCTGTGTCAATACCCCTGCCTTCCTTCTTAAGAAATGAGAGAATACAAGTTTGAAATGTAGTAAAAGATGGCTACTACTGAAATATGATAGCCTTAGTTTTAAAAAAGGTTTAGGATTATGTACTTAATATTTAAATAAATTTAATTCAGATCTTTTGCTTTAGTCACCTTTTGAGGCTTAAAGATTCTTAAAGCAAGATTCCTTTCAGAGTCATTGTTTTCACCTTGCAATTTATTAATTATTGACTTAATCTGCATCTCCCATTCTTTCTCTTCGTACGATCATGCATTCATCTCTCAGCAAACGTTTATGGAGGCTCTACCACGTACCAGACACTTTACTAGAAGCTGGAGATACAGTCACAGATAAACAGATACAGTCGCTGTCCTTGTGCAGCTGGGTCCAGGCGATGCAGGAGGGAACGTCTACCCTTCTGGGGTTGGCACCTTACCATTCTGCCACCATCATGTCTGAGTGGCACTGCTGAATCCTATTCCAAGAATCTGATTCTAATCTCATGGCCAAGGCGTCCATCTGCTATGATCAGCTGTGGTTGGTGGTGAATAGGGCTTTCGAAGGCCCACCCTTTGCGAGGGAAGAGATCTCAGAGCAGGCATCCAAAATGTTTCCACTACAGTGAATGTCAAATACATGAATGAGTAGATGGGTAGAAGGACTCATTTGTTTACCTGGTAACTCTGTGTTGAGTACTTACTTTGGGTCAGTTGCCATCCTAGGAGCTAGAGATCCAGCAGTGAACAACAAAATCCCTGCTACTGTGGAGCTCCTGTTCTAGTGGGGGTGTGGGCGGGGCTGACAATCCTGCCCTGAACTGAGACGTGTCCTGCTTGAACTCATTCTCGGGGCTGCTCTGTGTTCCCAGGTCACGTCCATCATTGGGACTGCCCTGCTCTGTTGATCCAGTGCAGGGACTGACTGGTGGGAGCCTCTTACCTCCCCAGCTGTGTTACCTGGTTTTCCTGGATCTCCTCTTGTTGGCCCAGAGGACTTGGGGTCCGTGTTTCCGCACAGGAGCCCGCCCCCTTCCTGATTGCTCGGTGCCCAAGCCAGCCGCCTGCAAATCCTTCTTCACTGGCACTGCCTTTGTTCTGCCCAATCATGTGTGTGGCATCTAATTCCTGACTCTGCCCATATTAGAGGGGTTGAAAGAAATCTCAGTATTATAAGAGCTAGAAATATTTGGCTGTGATTGCTATATTAGGCCAGTAGAAATTGAGAGGTGATTAAGCACCATGAGTAGTACAATTTACGTAAGAGAAATTATCTACTTATTGAGTCTATATATTCTCTGATGGCCATCAGTGTAACGGGAACATCACTGGAGGTGTTTTAGTGGTTCCATCGGTCAACTCTTAACTCAGAAAAGTGACAACTGCATCAAAAAAAGACCACAATTTCTCAAAATCAAAATAATCTGGAAATCGAATGCAACAATTTTCATGAACAAACTGGGCTTTGGCTGACTCTCTGTAGCTGATTCCAATAGGAGCCATCTTAGCTCCACTCTGCTGGTGATCACTCGGCCTCCTTCTCTTGAAAAAAGACTGGCTTTCACTGTGTGCCCTCACCCCCTGCATCCCCCCAGGGCTGAGTGCTGGCTCACTCAGTGGGTAGGCACTGCCCTTCCCCAGCCTGCAAGCTGTTCCTTTCTCTCCATCCTCTCTCACTCCACACACTGGGCAGAGCATCTCTCCAGGTCAGGCTCTGTGCTGGGTACTGGCGTACAGGAAGGGGATGATATCTCAGCCCCAGGAAGCTCGCAGTACGGGTATGAGGGAAGAGAGCCCAGAGATGAACAGACCCTGCTTAATGGCACAGTCAAACGTCAATACCCTTTGCCTAGAGGCCATCCTTGAGGCCTGATTGATCACTTTGCCTGGGAATATCACAGTTTTAACCACTCAGAGTCCTGCATTCCACCAAACCGAGCAAGTTGGCCCCCCTCTGGCTGACGTAACCCCCCACCCAGCAGGTGGGTCTCTTTTCCTGTCACCTGACACCTTCTTAGATTCCTGTCTATCATCTCCACGGACTGTGAGCCCACAGGGCAGCATCCATCAGACTGATGTCTGTGCTCCCAGGCAAGCTCAGGGCCAGGCAGAGAGGATGGGATTGAGGGATGGGGCAGGGAAGTATCTAGAAGCCTGTTCTATGAGAATCGCTGAAGCTGCTCAGCCTGGAGAGCAGGGAGACTTAGTAAGAAGAACAATTGTCCTCAAAGTGCAGGGCTGCCAGGACAGCCTGCAGATCTACCTAAGGAAGGTGTGTCTGACAGAACTGAGGACACCAGCACGGGGTCCTGGGAGGGAGTGAGCTCACCGAACTGGGATGAGGAGCCAAGACCTGAGAGGTAAGCTGGATTTTCCCAGGGAACCACCTGCTTGTTACCCAACAAGACTTTGTCCTGTGGACTTGCTGACCATGACCATGCTCTGAGAGCGCTGGCCCTCCCTGCCCTCCCACTCCCCCCGTCCCACCCCTTCCTACCTCCTGGCTGTGCCCGTGGCTAATTAGAAGCCCTTCAAGAACATTTTTATAAACACATTGGAGAGATCGGTATTGCAATATCAATAGCATAATCATTTCTCCATTCAAATACATGAGAATTTCAAGATTAAGTTTTATCCTTAATCTAAATTATGATATTTTCCTACTAATAGGTTTACTTTGAAATGCAACCAGGAGATGTGCCCAACTGGGACTGCATCCCTCACTTCCATCATCCATAGCGGGTCCACCAGTTTCAGTCCTACTTTACTGAAGTGCTACAGTTGTAGCAGGAGCAGTTTTACTAATTCCCTTTTATCCTTTGTTAGAATGGATATTTATTACGTTGAGGTTGGTTCCCTCCATGCCCACTATCTGGAGAGTTTTTATCATAAATGGCTATTGAATTTTGTCAAAAGCTTTTCCTGCATCTATTGAGGTGATCATATGGTTTTTCTTTTTTAATTTGTTAATATGGTGTATCACATTGATTGATTTGCGTATATTGAAGAATCCTTGCATCCCTGGGATAAAGCCCACTTGATCATGTTGTATGATCTTTTTAATGTGTTGTTGGTTTCTGTTTGCTACTATTTTGTTGAGGATTTTTGTGTCTATAATCCAGGAGCATGGTATATTTCTCCATCTGTTTATGTTTATGAAGATATTGGTCTGTAATTTTCTTTTTTTGTGATATGCTTGTCTGGTTTTGGTATCAGGGTGATGGTGGCCTTGTAGAACGAACTTGGGAGTGTTTCTCCTCTGCAGTTTTTTGGAAAAGTTTGAGAAGGATAGTTGTTAACTCTTCTCTAAATATTTGATAGAATTCGCCTGTGAAGCCATCTGGTCCTGGGCTTTTGTTTGTTGGAAAATTTTTAATTACATTTCAGTTTCATTAGCTGTGATTGGTCTGTTTATATTTTCTAATTCCTGGTTCAATCTTGGAGAGTTGTACCTTTCCAAGAATTTGTCCATTTCTTCCAGGTTGTCCATTTTATTGGCATATAGTTGCTTATAGTAGTCCCTTATGATGCTTTGTGTTTCTGCAGTGTCAGTTGTAATCTCTCCATTTTCATTTATAATTTTATTGATTTGAGTCCTCTCCCTTTTTCCTTGATGAGTCTGGCTAAAGGTTTATCAATTTTGTTTATCTTCTCAAAAAACCAACTTTTAGTTTTATTGATCTTTGCTATTGTTTTCTTCGTTTCTATTTCATTTATTTTTGCTCTGATCTTTATGATTTCTTTCCTTCTACTAGGGTTTTCTTTGTTCTTTCTTTTTCTAGTTGCTTTAGGTGTAAGGTTAGATTGTTTATTTGACATTTTTCTTGTTTCTTGAGGTGAGCTTGAATTGCTATAAACTTTCCTCTTAGAACTGCTTTCGCTGTGTCCCATATGTTTTGGGTTGCTGTGTTTCCATTGTCATGTTTCTAGGTGTTTTTTTTCCTTCTTCTTTGATTTCTTCAGTGATCTCCTGGTTATTTAGCAGTGCACTGTTTAGCCTCCATGTATTTGTGTTTTTCTACAGTTTTTTTCCGGTAATTACCTTCTAATCTCATAGCATTGTGGTCGGAAAAGATGCTTGCTACAATCTTAATTTTCTTAAATTTTCCAAGGCTTGATTTGTGACCCAAGATGTGATCTATTCTGGAGAATGTTCCATGTGCACTTGAGAAGAAAGTGCTTTCAGCTGGAATGCCCTAAAAATATCAATTAAGTCTATCTGGTCTATTGTGTCATTTAAAGCTTGTGTTTCCTTATTAATTTTCTGTCAGGATAATCTGTCCATTGGTGTAAGTGAGGTGTTAAAGTCCCCCACTATTATTGTGTTACTGTCGATTTCTCCTTTTATGGCTGTTAGCATTTGCCTTATGTATTGAGGTGATCCTATGTTGGGTGCATAAATATTTACAGTTGTTATGTTTTCTTCTTGGATTGATCCCTTGATCATTATGTAGTGTCCTTCCTTATCTCTTGTAACAGACTTTATCTTAAAGTCTATTCTATCTAATATGAGTATTCTACTCTAGCTTTCTTCAGATTTCCATTTGCATGGAATATCTTTTTCCATCCTCTCACTTTCAGTCTGTATGTGTCCCCAGGTCTGAAGTGGGTCTCTTGTAGACAGCATATATGTGGGTCTTGTTTTTGTATCCATTCAGCCAGTCTGTGTCTTTTGGTTGGAGCATTTAATCCATATACATTTAAGGTAATTATCAATATGTATGTTTCTATTACCATTTTCTTAATTGATTTGGGTTTGTTTTTGTGGGTCTTTTTCTTGAGTTTCCCACTTAGAGAAGTTCCTTTAGCATTTGTTGTAAGGCTGGTTTGGTGGTGCTGGATTCTCATAGCTTTTGCTTGTCTGTAAACTTTTGATCTCTCCATTGAATCTGAATGAGAACTTTGCTGGGTAGAGTAATTTTGGCTTGTAGGTTTTTCCCTTTCATCACTTTAAATATGTCCTGCCACTCCTTTCTGGCCTGTAGAGTTTCTGCTGAGAAATCAACTGATAACCTTATGGGGATTCTCTTGTATGTTATTTTTTGCTTTTCCCTTGCTGCTTTTAACATATTTTTCTTTGAATTTAATTTTTGTTAGTTTGATTAATATGTGTCTTGGAGTGTTTCTCCTAGGGTTTATCCTGTATGGGACTCTCTGTGCTTCCTGGACTTGAATGGTTATTTTCTTTCTCATATTAGGAAAGTTTTCAGCTATAATCTCTTCACATATTTTCTCAGACCCTTTCTCTTTCTATTCTTCTTCTGGGACCCCTATAATTCAAATGTTGGTGCATTTAATGTTGTCCCAGAGAATTCTGAGACTGTCCTCAATTCTTTTCATTCTTTTTTTCTTTATTTTGCTCCGCAGCAGTTATTTCCACCATTTTATCTTCCAGCTCACTTATCCATTCTTCTGCCTCAGTTATTCTGCTATTGATTCCTTCTAGAGTATTTTTAATTTCACTTATTGTGTTGTTCATCACTGTTTGTTTGCTCTTCAGTTCTTCTAGGTCCTTGTTAAACATTTCTTGTATTTTCTCCATTCTGTTTCTGAAATTTTGGATCATCTTTAGTATCATTACTCTGAACTCTTTTTCAGGTAGGTTGCCTATTTCATCTTCATTTATTTGGCCTTGTAGGTTTTTACCTTGCTCCTTCGTCTGTAACATAATTTTTTGTCATTTCATTGGTTTTTTTTTTTTTTTTTTTTTTTGATGGGTGGGGTTGTATTCCTGTCTTACTGGTTGTTTGGCTTGAGGTGTATAGCACTGGAGTTTGCAGGTGGTTGGTTAGAGCCAGGTCTTGGTGCCGAGACGAGGACCTCCAGGAGGCCTCACTCTGATTAGTATTCCCTGAGGTCTGAGGTTCTCTGTTAGTCAAGTGGTTTGGACTCAGCGCTTCCACCACAGGAGCTCAGGCCTGACCTCTGGCCTGGGAACCAAGATCCCACAAGCCAAGCAGTAAAGAAAAAACAAAAAAAGAAAAAAAAGAGCTGTACAATAACAAAGAATAAAAAATAAAATAAAATTAGAAAGATAAAAAATACATTAAGAAAAATAAAAATATTATTGAAACAACTGCAACAAGGTAAAACAAAACCACAACAGAATAAAGAAAAAAAAGTGGGTTGTGGGGGACAAGCCAAAAGGAGCAGAAAAAAAACAAAGAATAAAATTAGAAAAATAAAAGATTTATTAGAAAAATAAAAATATAAATGAATCAACAACAAGGTAAGACAGAACCCCAACCTAAAAGAAGAAAAAAAAAGAAAGAAGAAGAAAACAAAAAGGCCCTGGCTATCAGGGGTAGAGCTTATGCAGGGGTGGGACTTAGGCAGGGGTGGGGTTTAGGGTGAGGTGGGGCCTAGGCATGGTGGGGGTGGTTACTTTTAAGCATGGGGCGGGGCCTAGTCTTAGGGCCTGTGTGGAAGGGGAAAGGCAGCAAGTCCTCAGGGTGGCCTCCGGAATGTGGAGTTCCAGAGTTTGGAGGTAAGGCCCTCAGTGAGGGTTATGTGTGTGAGGTTTAGGCCCAGTGCAGTTGGAGGGGGTCTCAGAGGGGGGTCTCCGAGTGTAGAGGTAGGGCCCTGGGTGGGGGTGTAGGTGTGGACCTTGGGCTCTTTGTGGCAAGAGGGATGTTCTGAGGGCAGAGGCTTATGCCTGGGAGCCCAACAGGCTCCCCAGTGCCCACATGTGCAGGGAAAGCACTGGTCACATTCCCTTCCATTCCTCTGCCTCCCCTGAGGGTCTCCCCCATTCCTTCTGGACCCCTAACCATGGGTGGGTCCTGCTGGGTGTAGGAACTCCTCCTCTCCCCCAGCTGCCCCTCAGGGGTGCCGGTCCCATAGGTCTGGCCTTTACTTTTGTTCCCCCTGCCCTCCCTCCCACTCCCTCAGGACCCACGCAGCTGGAGGGGGCCTCTGTAGGCCCGGCATCTCAGCAGACTCCCAGGGGCCAAGTGGGCAGGGGAAACCCTGGCCACACTCCCTTTTTATCCTGTACCCTCCCAGTGGTGCCCCCCTTTCCCCCTCCAGGCGTGGGATCCCTTCCCCTCCCCCACCCACCCCTAAGGGGCACGGGTCCCGTCCCACCTCCACTTCTCCTCCCCCCTCACTCCCCCCAAAACCTCACGTCCTACCCGGTCGCTGAGGTTCCTCCCAACCCCTTGGGTGTCCGTGGTCCCCTACCGGTGCCTGCTAGGTGTCCTAGTTGTACAGAGACACGAATTCCACGTCCTCCTAGTCCGCCATTTTGACTCTGCCAAGCAGGCGGATTCTTAACCACTGTGCCACCAGGGAAGTCCTGCAACTCTTCTTCTTAACAATACGTTCATTATTAATCACTTGTTACAAGCTATTCCTATTTAATTATTCATAGCATTCCTAATGTTAATTGTACAAAGAGTTTTAGGGTATACACAACTTCAAAAAGGACCTAGTATTATTGTCTTCTATGGACTACTGTAACTAATAGCCAAAGCTGTAAAATTATTAAAGAATCATTATAACCATGAACTTCCTCTATGTTAATATTTATCATTATATCAGTTCTGCTGCTTCCCTTAATGTTAACAAATTGAATGCCCTTACCCATACCATATCCATTAATTAATATGAAATTAGGGATATGATTTATTATACCAATAGCAAGTTAGCTGTGTACTCCATCCTAAGATCAGGATAGGCTTCAAATTCAAAATATGCCTAAAATTGGTACATAGGAGCAGTTGCACAATTTCATATGACATAATTTCAGCAATCATTTTATTATCAGTTATATTAATAAGTGGGTCATGTGTACTATGTACTCTTATGATTACTCAAGAATATTTATGATTAAATTTCCCCTCATGGCCACTTACCATAATAGGATTTATTTCAACTTTAAAAGAAATGACTTGAGCTCCATTTGACTCGACTGAGGGAGAATCAGAACCTGTACCTGGCTTTCATGTTAAATATGCAGTTGGACCATTTCCCTGTTCTTCTTAGCTGAGTATGCTAATATCATCATGATCAATACTCCTATAAAAATTCAGTTTTTAAAGTTGAAGTATAGTTGATTTACTGTGTTGTGTTTCAGGTGTACAGCAACATGATTTAGTTATACATACATATATATATATACATGTATATATATTATTTTTTAGATTCTTTCCCATTATAGGTTATTTAAAGATATTGAATATAGTTCCCTGTGCTATACAGTAGGATCTTGTTGTTTATCTATTTTCTATATAGTCGTGTGTGTCTGTTAAACCCAAACTCCTAATTTAATCCCTCACCCACCCTCAAAATTCAATTTTTAGAAGCATTTCATACCCTCTGTATTCCAGAAATCTACACATTTGATTTTATTTTTAAGACTTTAACAATTTTATTTCTATGAGTGCAAGCATCTTACCCATTATTTTGTTACAGCCAACTCATTCATTTCCTATGAAAGAATTTCCTGCCACTAACCTGAGCCCTATTCATGTGACATGTTTCAATCTCCATTACATTATCACTATTCCACCACAAACATAAAAAAAAAAAAGACAGAAAGATACTGTAGTTTTAAGCCAATGATATTTGAGGAGATTTTGGACTGGAATTAATGTTGTAATGGGTTGAGGCTTTTGGAATGTTAGGATGGGATGAATGTGTTTTGCAAAGGGGATGAACAAGAATGTTTGAGAGCCAGAGGGCAGACTGCAGTAGCCTGATAAATGACCCCCAAAGATATCAAGTTCTCATCCTGAGAACCTGTGGATGTTATATGATTTGGGAAAAGAGTCTCTGTAGATGTGATTACTTAAGAATCTCAAGCCGGGGAAATTATCATGGGTTATCAAGGTCGGCCCTAAATGCAGGGAGAGATTTGGCACACACAGAGGAGAAGATCATGCATGCCAAGATGCAGAAGAGAAAGACTGGAAGATGTTGGCCTTGAAGATTGGAGTGATGCAGCCACAGCCAAGGAATGCTGGCAGCATCAGGGAACGGATTCTCCACTAGAGCCTTTGGAGGAAGCACAGCCCTGCTGACACTTTGGCTTTGGTCCAGGATGCTGATTTTGGGCTTCAGGCCTCCAGAACTGTGAGAGATTAAGTTTCTGTTGTTTTCAGTGACCATGGTTGTGGTAATTTGTCACAGCAGCCCTAGGGTTTTTGTACCAGAGGAGGGGGTGTTGTAACAAATACCTAAAACTGAAAGTGGCTTTGGAATTGAGTAATAGGTAGAGGCTGGAAGAATTTTGAAGCGCATGATAGAAAAAACCTAGACTGCCTTAAACAGATGATTAGTAGGCATATGGACATGAAAGACGCTTTGGTGAAAACTCAGAATGAAGTGGAAGCATGGAAGGAAATGCTTATAGTCTTAGAGAATACGCATTTCATCATAACAGAATGTTGGGCGAAATATAAACATTAAAGGCGCTTCTGATGATGGCTCAGAAAGAAATGAGGAACGTGTTATTGGAAACTAGAGAAAAGCAAACCTTGTTATACAGTGGCAGGAAATTTAGCCGAATTATATGCTACAGTTGTGTGGAAAGCAGGGCTTCTAAGAAATGACCTTGGATATTTAGCTGACAAGATTTCCAAGCAAAATATTGAAAATATAGCCTGGTTTGTTCTTGCTGCTTATAATAAGAAGTGACAATAAAGAAAGAAATTGAGGGAAGAACTGTAAACAAAATGAAACTAGTTCTTTATGATCTGGGAAATTGCCAGCCTATCCAGAATGCAAAAATTATGCTAAAATGAAGAGAATCACTATTAGGAAATCATGCCATGCAGAGAAGTCCAACGGTGTCCTCTGTAGGATCTGAAGAGGTCAAATGTGTGACACATAGATTCTCTCAAGAAACTCAGAAGGCAGGAATAGAGGTGGGATTATTGAGGAAAAGCCTTTGGAGGATCTTCCTGTCTAATGGTACGAAGCCCTGTGACATATAGGGGAGATCCACAAGATTTATGAGAATGTTCTATTAGCTGATCCAGCATGTACTGAAAGGGATCAAGAGAGGACAAAATGAAGGAAGGCTGCTGGACTCCAAATTCTACAGGAAAGAAACAAGCTAACAAAACTACTCAGCTGCAAATATGTGCTATCCTTCAAGAGAAAGGGAGAATGACTCCAAGACGAAACCTTAGTGTCAGAGGGTACAGTCATGAGCCCAGAGGATGGAACCTCAAGCCACAAAGGATTATTCCCAGACCTGAAATATAAAGACATTTGCTTTGCTGAATTTTGAAGTTGCTACAAACCAGAGACTCCTTTCTTCTCTTGTCTTCCTTTTGGAATAGGAGTGTCTATAACTCTTATACTAGGCTTTGTCGCCAGTTTACTTTGGGAACAGATAAATTGTTTTTTACTTTCACAGGGCCAAATATTTAGGGGAATTTTGTTCAAGGATGGCTTATACCCAGGCTCACACCCATACCAAAGTGAGATGATTTAGGTAATAAGCTTGAGGCTCATGATATTTCCATGAGACTTTGGACTTGAGTTGATACTATAAAGGACTGAGGTTTTGGGGATTATAGGATGGAGTGAATGTATTTTGCAAGTGGAATAGACATGAATCTTTGGCAGACAGAGGGCAGACATTCGTAGGCTGAATAATGACTCCCAAATATATCAGATTCTATTGATAATTCTAGGACCGTGTAAATATTACCTTACTAGAAAAAATGGTCTGGGAAGATGTGATTACATTCAGAATTTTGAGACTGGGAGATTATCCTGGATTATCAAGGTGGCTCCCAGATTAAATCATTTGTATCCTGATAAGAGGGAGGCAGAGGAAGATGTAACACATGTGGGAGATGATCATATGAAGACAGAGTGAAAAGAGATTTGAAGATGCTGACTTTGAAGAATGGAGATATGTGGCCATAAGCCAGGGAATCCCAGCAGCCACCAGAAGCTGGAAAAGAAAGGGAATGAATTCACCCTAGAGATCCCAGAGAGAGTGTGGCCCTGCCAATATCTTGATTTTGGCCCAGGGATACTGATTTCACACTATGGCCCCAAGAATGATGACATATTAAATTTATATTGTTTTAAGCCAGAAAGTTTCTGGTACATTGCTACAGTTGCCCCAGGAGACTAATATAGGTAGGATAGTAATCCTTTCTCTGAATACCTCATAGAATTATTCATTCATTCAGTCATTCATTCACTCAAAAATTACTATCTTTTGAGTTCACAGTTTAGTGCCTAAAGGCAGAAAAAAAAATTAGTACAATAAATTATGATAAAGGATGTCCTGAAGGAATGAACAGTAGGCATAAACCACCTAGAGAAAGAGAAAATTAAAAAATAAAGATATCTTGGAGGATGGATAGGAGAATACCAGTTGGCAAACACTAGAAAAGATTTTAAAGTATTAGCAAATCCATGGATATCATACAGAAAAAAGCCAGGGATGAGGACACCATCTTCAACCCAACACTTCTCTCACTTTTCTCATCATTATCTCCTTCAAGGTCATATCCAAGACCCAAAACACAGAAAGTAAAAAAAACTATGCATTTCAGGAAGAATTCCTTGGAAGGCATCCTCCAAGGGGCCCCATTTCCTACAGACCTGCTCTTCCACCTCTTACTCCCAACACCCTCCTCCTTTGCCTGTCCTCATGACAGCTAATTCATTACACAACCCATGGGGCCAGAGTTCTTTTCTTTCTCCCCTAAATCCTGGGCTCAGTCCAAACTACAGGGCATGTGACCACTTACATTCATTCCTCTCCACTTTCCCCCAGTTCTGTGGTTGCTCTCCATCCCCCTCTGGGCCCCGCTCGCCCCCACACACCCCCACAGGGACTCTTGGA
>NW_006790761.1:1009666-1051127 GCF_000442215.2 Lipotes vexillifer | reverse complement strand
CTTTCCCTTACTTGGCTCAGCACCAGCTTTTTGCCCACAGCATAGGGGCAGTAAGGGAAAGACCTTTGAAGTGGGAGAGCCTGGGTTTGAATTCTGGTTGTACCTCTTTCTTTCCCTCCCTCAGTCCTCGGCTTCTTCTATATAGGTGGGCTCACAATGCTCGGTACTAGTGAACACTAGTGAGCACTTCCTATGTTCTAGGCACTGAGCAAAGCCCAGTATATGGTTTCTCCCACAACAATCCTACAAAACTGATTTTTTAAAAAAAAATCCCCATGCTCTAGAGGAGAAAACTAAGGCACAAAGAGCTTAGCTGCTTGCTCGGGGTCACTCTGTTGATAAGAAGTAGAGCCAGGATTCAAACCCAGGGAGTCTAGCTCCAAAGACTTTGCTGTTAACCGTGAACGTAAAGAGATGACTAGTGGGTTGAGCCTCTGTTCCATACATGACAGCCCCCTAATTTTCCAGGGGCGTTTCATGCTTGGTCTGTTTTCCAGTGTTTCCAAGTAGCAGGAGACTGTTTCAGGTTATCAACTCCATGTACTGGTATAAATGCAAGCCTCACTATCCAGGGCTGCTTTTGTGAGAAAGGGTTAGGCAAACCATGTGCTTAGATGGAGCAGTCATTGAAAATGATGTTTATGGAGACTTTTCAATGAGCTTATAACAAAGTGATCAAAGCAGACTGTAAAACTCTCTGTAGCGTATGAGCTGAACTAAAAAAAACTGTGTCATCTGTGGTCAATATTTATTAACCAGTAAATATTTTTCCCATTCATTTGGTACCCACACAACACAACTAAGGACTCCTTGAAGGTTGTCACTAAGCGTTCTATATCCTCATACCTTCCATAGCCTGGACCAGAGGACTGTGCCTACTGATGATGTCCAATAAATACTGACTGATTTGATGAACAGATGAAGGAGGGACAAGCACAACTTTGCACTGGTTACATCATCACCTTCAACAGACCAGGGTCAGGTTTGAGTGTCATATTTTACAAAGGAAATGAATATTTTTTTTCCAGGATGCTTCCTGATTCAGTTCATAGGCAACAGAAAGGCAGAAGAGGGGATGTAGTCAATTCCCAAGGCAGCAGCTTGAAGCGATTACTGCTGTGGGGAGATCACTCCAGGCACTTCTTGTTTTCTGTGTTTGAAAAAGTTGGGTTTGATGCTGATGCAATTTATCATATCGTGATTACTTTTACTCTCCTACAAAGGCTGCAACTTCCAGGCAAAAGTTTTCTAAACCTAAATATTTGCTTGCTTTCCCCATCTAGTGCAAGGCACAGAACTATTCTGTTTATTTTCACCTGGGTCAATCTATATCATCACATTTTACCTGGAATGAGATACAGAAGTGATTCTGAGAAAGTGAGGTATCTTACTCTGTACCCTGCTCGACACAGGCAGTATAAGCAGGAAAGGTTTCAAACTATCTCCTCAACGTTTGCGTAGTGCTTATACTTTCCAAAGCACAGTCACAATGAGTCCTCAATTTACCAGGTGTTATTAACCTTGGTTTATGGACAAGAAAACAGGGCCAGAGATGTCAGTTGACTTTTCAAGGCACAAAGCAAGTAAGTGTCAGAGTTAAGACCATCACCTCAAATTTCTAACTCCAGGTTTGCTAATAGCATTGCTCTCACTCATTTTGTAGCTACTTGCTTTGTGCTGGCATGGTGCCAAGTGCTTTCTCTATGATGTCTCTTCATCCTTTCAATACTCTGTCCTAGAGCACACACCACCCTCTGGACAATCTCTCCAACCTTATCTCAGGCCACTGGCCTATGTAGTGGCAGCTCCTGGGAGACACCATACTTTTTCCTACTCCAGACTCTGTGCTTGCTGTTCCCTCTCCCTGGAATGCTCTTCCCTTACTCTTCACACGGTCAGCTCCTTATCATCCTTCCAGTTTGACCTTGAATGTCCTTTACAGCAAGAGCCCATCCTGGGTCACTCTATCTAAGCAGGGCCTCCCATTAGTCTCTCTCCCAGTGCTGTGTTTATTTCCTTCTTATGACTCACTACTTTCTGCAATCTTTTTACTTTGTTGTTTACTTGTTTATTATCAGTCTTCCCCCCATAGAAGGAAAAGGCAAGATCATGTTTCTCTCATTCCCCTGAGACAGGGCTCTGCACATAGCAGGTCCTCAATAAAAATGTGTTGCATGACATAACAGGGCGGGAATCAAGGTGGTTTCTGTATTGAACAAGAAGCTGGAATTCTCTTTCTAATGAAAAACTTTGATGCCGAAAAGAAATCTCTTTCTGGCTACAGTGGAGATCGGCTATTGTGGGCAGGCACCACCCAGATGGAAGTAAGTTGGCCAGTTTGGGGTTGCTGTGCTCACCCAGGGGCAATAAGAGGATGGCTTGGTCTTACAGCAGTGACTATGGGGCTGGAGAGGGGACTGAGCCCAGAGATGTGTAGGACAGGGTGACTAGCTGGGAGAGGGGGTGCAGGAGGAGGGAGGGGCGTTCCCTGGGCCTTCCTGGGAAGCCTCCTCTCTTCCCTGCTGGCCTGGCTGGTGACGCTGGGTTCCTGAGTGGCCTGGCCTTCTGTTGCCATTTCAGATCCAGCAGATGGGGAGTCTCGACAAGGTGGTGTCCTGGGCCCACCAATTCCCCTACACCCACCCACTGTGGTTGGGACAGTTCCTTGGCTTCTTGAACATCTATGACACTGACTCTGCCAAAGCTGTGTACAGTCGAGGAGGTGAGGGTTCCTGGGAGAAGGTGGAGCTTCCTGAGAGCAGCGGGTTCAGGGCACCATGTATGGAGGGGTCCTAGGCCTATGCCCTAAGTCTGGGCAGGTGAGGTCCCCACCCTATTTATCACCAGGCCTCATCTGGGAACCCCTCAGTCCCTGCCTGACTCAATCTTCTCTTTCTCCTGCAGATCCTAAGGCCCCATTTGTGTATAACTGCTTCCTCCAGTGGATTGGTGAGTGGGCACCTGCCTTCCCTTCCCACTTCACTTTTGTGCTGGGGGAGCAGCATGCTTCCCTAGCCTGTCTCTCCCTGCCCTGTTTCCACTCAGTCAGTTATCCCATCCATCAGACTGCCTGGTCCCTATGTTCCCCTCTTAAGGTCAGCTGCTCAGTGGGATTACAGGGAAGGAGGCAGGAGAGCTCCGGGCTGGCCAGGGAATTAGCCTTCAGGTACTGTCTCCTGCAGGGTTTGTCCCTTTCCCTGCATGGACATCTATTCTACTGGTTCTAATTCTCTGCTAGAACTCCGACTAATACAGATTTTGGTACCCAGAATAGTTGTAGAGGAACAGAATCTTCGGATGAGTTTCCTGAATTGGCTTCTGGGTTTTCCAGAATTGGTTCTCTAATAGAAGTTGTTGGAAAGATACTAATGACTCTGTGGTCAATGGTAACGAGGACACAGGCAGTCCAGGGCATCAGGTAGCAGTAGAGATACACGAAACATCATCCCTGGATGCTACTAACCAAATTTTTGTAAAAGGCAAGGTTCTGGTGACCATATATTTGATATCTTATGACATTTTAGTCAGACTAAAGGGTATAATGAGACTGGCTGGTTGCTCCTGGCTGCACTGGAGAAAGTGCGGAAAGAAATGGATGAGATGGGGGATTCGAATTGCCAGCCCAAGCTACAGGTAAAAGATCAGAAAGCTTCTTTGCCTATTTCC
Source organism: Lipotes vexillifer (assembly GCF_000442215.2). NCBI lineage: Eukaryota > Metazoa > Chordata > Mammalia > Artiodactyla > Lipotidae > Lipotes > Lipotes vexillifer. Next base: position 1,047,461 of record NW_006790761.1, on the reverse strand, counting down.
TCTTCATTTGTTAGGTCTGGTGGGTTTTTATCTTGCTCCTTCATCTGCTGTGTGTTTTTCTGTCTTCTCATTTTGCTTATCTTACTGTGTTTGGGGTCTCCTTTTTGCAGGCTGCAGGTTCGTAGTTCCCGTTGTTTTTGGTGTCTGTGCCCAGTGGCTTAGGTTGGTTCAGTGGGTTGTGTAGGCTTCCCGGTGGAGGGGACTAGTGCCTGTGTTCTGGTGGATGAGGCTGGATCTTGTTTTTCTGGTGGGCAGGTCCATGTCTGGTGGTGTGTTTTGGGGTGTCTGTGGCCTTATTATGATTTTAGGCAGCCTCTCTGCTAATGGATGGGATGGTGTTCCTGTCTTGCTAGTTGTTTGGCATAGGGTGTCCAGCACTGTAGCTTGCTGGTCGTTGAGTGAAGCTGGGTCTTGGTGTTGAGATGGAGATCTCTGGGAGATTTTTGTCGTTTGATATTACGTGGAGCTGGCATACAGAGTGAAGTAAGTCAGAAAGAGAAAAACGAATACCGTATGCTAACACATATATATGGAATCTAAGGAAAAAAAAAAAGGTCATGAAGAACCTAGGGGTAAGATGGGAATAAAGACACAGACCTACTAGAGAATGGACTTGAGGATATGGGGAGGGGGAAGGGTAAGCTGGGACAAAGTGAGAGAGTGGCATGGACATATATACACTACGAAACATAAAATAGATAGCTAGTGGGAAGCAGCTGCATAGCACAGGGAGATCAGCTCGGTGGTTTGTGACCACCTAGAGCGGTGGGATAGGGAGGGTGGGAGGGAGGGAGAAGCAAGAGGGAAGAGATATGGAAACATATGTATATGTATAACTGATTCACTTTGTTATAAAGCAGAAACTAACACACCATTGTAAAGCAATTATACTCCAATAAAGATGTTAAAAAAAAAAAAAAAAAAGAAAGCTGCTTTTTCTGACCTGAAACCTTTGTTTCCTGTAGCCAGGAACCTTTGTTTCCAGAAACCTTTTTTTCCTGTAACCAGGAACCTTTGTTTCCTGTAGCCAAAGACCTCAGTTAGGGCTGAGATTTGTGAAAACTAAACCCAGGATCTCATCCTGTCAGTGTCTGAATTATGATGCAAATTGATTTCCCAATCTTCTGCCAAAGTGTGAGCATTTATTGGGAAGTAATGGGAACCAGAAATTGGAATGGGGATATATAGGAAGATCCCAGTGAAGCCGGAGACATCAAACCCCTAAATTCAGCTGAGTCTCCTTGCCAGTTGCTGAATATATGTATATTCCAATCATGCATTCCAGAACCAGAAAAATAACCTTAGAATAGGTCTGGGTATATAGCACCAGCTAGGTGGCAATAACTCTCATGTCTGAGGTAAGGTTCTCCAGGAGGTTGTATATGTTATAAATCGATGCCCAATATATGGTGCTATTGCTTTTTTTTATTGACTTACAGTTGATTTGCAATATTGTGTTAGTTTCAGATGTACAGCAAAGTGATTCAGATATATGCTTATATATAATCTTTTTCAGATTCTTTTCCATTATAGGTTACTACAAGATACTGAACATAGTTCCCTGTGCTATACAGTAAATTCTTGTTGTTTACCAGTTTTATATTTAGTAGTGTGTATCTGTTAATCCCATACTCCTAATTTATTCCACCCCCGCCTTCTCCTTGGTAACCATGTTTGTTTCTATGTCTGTGAGTCTGTTTCTGTTTTGTAAATAAGTTCATTTGTATTATATTTTTAGATTCCACATATAAGTGATATCATATAATGTTTACTTTCTCTGTCTGACTTACTTCACTTAGTATGATAATCTCTAGGTCCATCCATGTTGCTGCAAATGGCATTCTTTCATTCTTTTTTATGGCTGAGTGGTATTCCATTGTATATATACCACATCTTTATCTACTCATCTGTTGATGGACATAGGTTGCTTCCATGTCTTGGCTATTGTAAACAGTGCTGCTATAAACATGGTGCTGTTTCTTCCACTGCCAAGATTCACATGTCCAGGAATCAAGGGATGGAAATATGAGTGGCACCACTCATTATTATTATAACGCCAAGGGATCCTATTAGCAAAATGTTTGCTTCTTGTCCCTGCAACTTTATGCTCTGTTAGCCTAGAGCTCCCTTAGTTCCAAAGGGAGGCAGGCTTCCACCCAGAAACACAATGATGACACTGAACTGAAAGTGAAGGCTGCCACTTGGCCCCTTTCGCCTCCTCATGCCTCATCATCTTACAGAAACTCAAAGGCAGTTTCTGTACTGGAATAATCCTGAATACTGAAGTGAAATTGGTAGGTTCCTTACCAATGAAGGTCAGGAGGAGTATGTTCGGAATAGAGGAGATACTTTGGGTGACTCTTAGAACTACCATGCCCAGTCATTAAAATAAATGGAAAAATGCCACAGTGCAGTTCAGGCAGGCTAGTAATGGCCCAGATCCTTCAAGAATGAAGTTTTGAATCATCCCACCAGGCAAAGAACCATGACCAGATGAGGTGCTTTCTGAGGGCAAAGAGAACATAGAGTGGGTGATGGGAGAAGGTAGTTATCATAGCTAGTTATGACCATGTGATCAGTTGCAGAAACAAGGACAGTAATTATTATGAGTATTTCTTCCTTATTTTGTTATGAATATGACCGTGTGTGCATGTTTGTGTGTATCAGATTTTTTTCTTCCTTCTCTCATTCCCTTCACATATAACATAAGGTATATTAATAATAGTTAACTTAACCTCACAGCATTAAAATTCCAGGATATCAGGGAAAAAAGTGACCACCATCCAATGACTTTCTGCTGTCTTGAGGTGAAAGGGTTAGAGTCTTTCAACTATACGTCAGATACTTGGCAGAGTATGACTTTATAAAGTCTTTATTTGCAGATTAAGTATGGTTTAAGGGGATTTGTAGGGATGCCAAGTTGAAGGGGTGGACCGTAATGTTTAGTTCTTTGTGTAAACTTGGATAAGCTGTAGATGCAGTTAATCAATTAAACAGAAGTCTAGCTGTTGCTCTGAAGGTTCTGTAGGTATGGCTAACATCTACAATCCACTGAATTTAAGAAAAGATTTCCTTGATAATCTGGGAGGGGCCTCATCCACTCACTGAAAAGCACTGCCAAGTTCTAGAAGCTGGGAATGCAGGAAAAGAGATTCTCCCTTAGACCTTCTGCAACGCCTTGGTTGTGGCCCAGTTAAATCACTTTCAGATCTGTGATCTCCTAAACTGTATGAGTAAAATTCTGTGTTGTTGTACATCACTAAATTCCTGGTAATTTTTTGTAGTGGAAAGAGGAAACTAATACAGAACAGACAAGCAGGCAGAAAGGAGAAAAGGCAGGGAGAGGGCAGACAGGCTGGAGTAGGGCAGGTGATGAGGAGCTTGGCAGACAGAGATACAGGTGGATAGGAGAAAGGTAACAGAAAAAGAAGTAGGAAGCCTGAGAAAGGGTGAGAGAGTCTGATGGGCAGGAGGCAGGAGATGAGGTAGGCCGGCAGGTGGGCAGATAGAAGCAGGAAGTGGGCACAGAGGCAAGGACGGGAGAGTGACAGCGAGACAGGATGGCAGGCAGGGGCCCTCAGAGCTCGTCCTTGTCTCCAACGAGCGTTACAGGAGCTTCCTGAGCTGCAAGTGGATCCCATTCTTGGGCTTCAGCACAACTCTTGGAATGGGAACAGGGACCCTGGAGGGATCGGGCGCCAGCTCAAAGCGAAGCAGGGTCAGGGCCACGGCCACCTTCATCTCATTCATGGCAAACTGCTTCCCGATGCAGTTCCTGGGTCACGGAGGGAAAAGGAAGTGAGCAGAGGCTTCTAAGCCCCGCCGGGCACAGGGCGTTCAGGGCGCTCCTCCCCGCGGCCCAGCCCCGATCCCTTCCTTACGGGTCACACCGAACGTGCCGCCCAAGCCTCGGTCCACCCTCTCCCGCTGACCTTTACAGAGGCCACCTCTCTCCAGGACTAGCTCCTAACTCCTCCTTCTGCTCTCAGCAGCAGCAAGTACTGCGGGGGAGGGTCGGCGCTCTAAGCCACAGGGTCAAGTCACGTGAATCAGTACTTTGTTCACTCGTCCACAGGCCGTTTCTGGTTTCCGGCCAGGCCAGGGCCCTGTAGGGGGTTGTGGGCAACTCTCGGGCCCTCACCACCCATGGCAGACAAGCAGGGGCCCCAGTCCCCAGACAGGACAGGACAGAGCTGTGTCAGGAAGTCGGGATGGCAACCGGGAGGCTTCTTGGAGGGGCCACGGGTTAGCTACCCTCGACCTGCTGGACCGCTTGCCTCCCAGTTGATGCTCCGGCCTCCTGTCTCCCCGCAGCCCCTCGGTCAACCCGCCCCTGGAGCCTTCCCATTCTACTCCAGCAAGGCCCCTCCTCCCATCCCGTGGGCTCCTCGCTGGCCTTTTCAGTCTCCTTGCCTCCCGTCCCTCTACTGCAGCCACAGCGGCTCGGGGCCTGCTGCGACCTCCATCGCAGGGAGGACACGTCGCGGGGCCTCAGCTGGCGTCACAGCGCTCTCTGGGCTGCTCCTCACTCACCTCGCGCCTGTCCAGCCCCTCTTCCTCGCTCCGCTCCTGTTGAGGTCCCCTCCCCCCACTGCCGGCTACACCTCTTCCTCCCTGGACCCCCAAGACACCATTAGTGTTAACTCAAGAACACATCTCAGTCCAGTGACCAGGACAGTGCCAGAAACATGGACCATTTAACAACCTGCTCAATGAATGAATGAGTGAGTGAAAGAAAGAAGGAATGATGTCTGTCTTGATTAGAGGTATTTGTTATTTTGTTTTTTGTTTTTTTGGCCATGCCACGAGGCTTGCGGGATTTTAGTTCCCCGACCAGGGATTGAACCCAGGCCACGGCAGTGAAAGCACAGAGTCCTAACCCCTGGACCGCCAGGGAATTGCCGAGGTATTTGTTTCTTGAATGTGAACTCTAGGAGGCAGGGACAGTGTCTTTCATCTCTGCCTTCCCATCTCCTAGCACAGGACTTGGCACACAGAGACAGCTTAATAAATAGTTTTATATTTAAATAAAGTTAATCGAATTGAAAAATAAAACCAGAATGGAATAAAAGTAAATATTAATTCTGACCTAGGAATTGAGCTGCCTAGTACATACCCCCGTCCTCTAGTGGCAGCCACATGATGTGCAGACAATATCTACAAGAAAGAACAGGACCCTGGCAGAAACCAAAACCTAGAGCATATTCTGGAAGCATGTTTGTGTCAAGCCTGTCCTGTGAAGGTTGATTCACCAACTGAACATTTCACAGAATTAGAGATTCAGAAAAAAACTTGTTTCTACTAAGTAATTACAAAGTTGATGGAAGTTACTATTACAGGGGAGGATTCTAGCAGCCAGGGAGGATTTTCCCAGCAGCCGATATGGAGTATTCTGGTCCAACTCAACAGCTATTTCAAGTATGCTCTATATTTTACATGCCAGAAACCTTTCAAATGTATGTATCATATACAAATCAGTAGATTTTTCTCTCAAAGGCACTTGATTGTCTCAATTCTACACTTTTGCCTGCTTGGACTATTGGACTCAATGTATAATATCATGGAAAAAGATCTCAGATCACAGGAAAAGTTTTGACAACTGGGGAAATTGTCATGTGTATCAGACATTAATATGCTGTCAGAACGTCTTTTGGATAGACCCCAAGTACAAAGCGACACACATTGATAACAAACTTTCTTAAAACGCTGCTATAACGTTTCCAGTATATGGCTTCAACAGTTTCATGCAGGGCATCTGAAAATGGAAGCATATGTAAACTACTCATGATGCAACAGGATGCATAATGGGGAAGTGAATAGAAAAGGTGGGACTGAGAAGATGTAGAATAAAAAATCTACCCTTTAAAATTATGACAATGGAAACAGAGGACAGTTGAAATTTAACACACAGTGAGTAATTTTAATTAGGTAGAGTCATCATCTTACAGTGAGGAAAAACACTACAATACACTAAACTTGGAACAGCCATCGACACTGAAATGTGGCCAGCCATTGAGAAAGAGCTGTGGGTTAGTCTGTGGCCTGCCCTAAAGGCCACTTGTATGTTGAACATACAGAAACATGCTTCCATCCCAATACACCAACATAAAAGCCATAACTGCATACATCACATATGAATGTAGGAGGTCACAGACATGGGGTAGCACCCAGTGACACCCAGCTGCACCAAGTACAGAAAGTCTCACCTGGATCCTCCTGAGAAGGGCAGGAAAGCACGGCTGTGTTGAGTAGAACCTGGTGCAAACCAGGATGGGTGAAACACCTGCAAAGAGAGCACCAGGGCCAGGACAGGTGGGGTCAAACTCCTTGAACCAATCCACCAGGGGACAAGAATCCCCGAGGGGGAGCAGGGGAGGTGCTGGTCTGGAGAGAGCATCCCATCCCCTCCTCCTATGGCCATCATACCTCTGGTTTCGGCCACACCTTCGGGTTGTGGTGAAGCCCATAAAAGGAGAGGGAGAGTGGGATTCCTGTGGGGCAAGGAGGAGAGAGAGAAGACTGATGGTACCCATGGCAGCAGGGGCAATGTGCCAGCACAAAAGGCCTGGGAGCTGCCATGAGAGCCACCATGATGCTGTTGTAAAACAGGTGGGCTGGAGGTGACAAAGCACAACAGCACAGATTAGGAGCAGGTAACGATGGCCCAGGATTGCAAAGGAAAAGAATTGGAGGCTTACATTTAGGAGCAACTCAAGTGACAACTCTCATTTACCAGGTGCCATCATGAGTACTCGGGGAATGTGCATTAACTCATTTAATCCTCACAGCAGCCCTCAAGGAAGGCACTCCTATCCCCATGTGCAGATGAGGCACCTGAGCCTCCGAGAGGTTGAGGGTTGTGTCTGTGATCCCACAGCTAGGAAGTGGCTGGGCTGGGATTCAGACCCACTGGAAGGTGAGCCAATGGGTGGCCTCCAACAATGGCAGGGCTCTCAGACCTATTCATCAGCTGCTCTCGGCCATCCACCTGAGGGCTCCTCAGAGACTGGACCATCTGACCCATGACAGTGGATTCTCCAAGCTCCCTCATTTACTTAGACCCCATATGGAAAGAACCACATCTCCCACTGTTTCTGTCTGCTTCTCCCTCAAGCCTTCACATCTCAGGAAAATGGCATTTTAGGGCTCCATTATAAGACCACATTCAGGGTCTAGCATTTGTTTATTGAGCTTTTGCTGTGTTCAAGTTCTGTGTCAAGCATTTCATACACCTTATCCTAACTACAGAGTAAATAATTATCTTGAGGTGTAAACAATAGAGTATCCTGGAAGTGGGCAAGCCCATGTGGATTTCTGATTTCCCATGTGGTCTTGCAGAGTGCTTAGGTTAGTGGTTGGGGTGAAGTTCATACCTGCAGGTAAGGAGCATCCATCAAGGAAGGTGATGGGCTTGCTCAGATCTCTGCCGATGACTGGCACTGGTGGATAGAGTCACAGTGCCTACTTGATGCACGTGGTCGTGTTGGGCATCTGGTTCAGTGGTCCCTGAAAGGAAGCCCAGCTGAGGGCGGGCAGGAGTGGACAACAAGGGGTTCTCCACTGGCTGAGGGGGCAGGGTTCCCCCATCTGTTGGGCACTCACCAGGTGATGGAGGTGCCATCCCCCAGGAGGCTCTGGATCTCTTCCCGGCACCTCTGCTGATGCTCAGGGTGGGAGGCCAGAGCATAGAGGGTCCAGGAGATGCCACTGGCTGTGGTGTCGTGACCCTCAAACATGAACGTATCCACTTCGGCACGGAGCTCCCTGTCAGACAAGCTGCTCCCATTCTCCATCTGCGGAGGCAGGGAGAGTGCAGGGTCTGCCCTCCCTCTTTGCTTCTGGGCAAAGCCTCAGGCCTCTCCTGCCCACACTCACTCTGGCGAAGAGGAGGATGTCCAGGAAATCCAGGTGCCTCTTGCTCCTCACCTTCTCCAGCTCTCCCTCCTTCTGCAGGTGAGCCTTCCTCAGCTGGATCACTCCATCTGTCCCAGAACAGTGGTTCCCAGGCAGAGCTGAGGGCTCTGGGGAACCAGTTGCAGCACCCACCGTAGCCCTATCTGCCCCTCAGGCCCAATCTGAGTACCAGGTGGATGAGGACGAGGGTGGGAATGGGCGCACATATCAGGGCAGAGAGCTCCAGCATCGTCTGATCCAGGTCGGGAGTCCCCTCAATAGCACAGCCCGTGGAGGCTCTGCCTGAATGATGCTGGGAGGGGGTCTCATTCCACCGTCAGCAACGTGGTGACACGTGTATCTCCCTGCACCTCACCTGACACCCTGACGTCTCAGTTCCCAACCCCGGCACCAGGAAGTACACAGTGTGGGTGTGTGCCAGCCCCTGAAGAGGAAGCAGGAGTCTGGGCTCTGCCTGAGGCGTCAAGGCCAGGCCCTTTTACATGTGCATGATGGGGGTGAATGGGCGGGAGCCACCCAGAAGGATCAGAAGAACCTGTGTTGATGGGCCAGCTGACAGGCGCGGTGGCTCCAGCGGCCTTCAGGGCTAGGCCTGTAGATGATGTCGTTCTGTTGGAAAGCATTTCTTAATCGGGAAAAAGTCAGATTGCCGAGGTCCCTCCCTGATGGCCTGGATGTAGGACTGGATGTTCCTGAAGGGAGAGGATGCAGAGGAGACTGGAGTGGAGGGAGCCTCTGACCTGGAGACGGAGTGGAGCTCCAGGTGGGGATTCCTCAGTCAGTGGGGACAGGCAGCACTGAGGCTTTGTCATTTCTGCCTTACAGCCCGGGAGACCCTCTGTCCTTTACAAGTGGCCTGAGCAGCCAGGCTTCTCCCTGTGCAGGAATCAGGAACCTGTGACTGAGTCAAGTTTGGTCTGGGTGGAATTTGACTGTGGTCCATGGCTCTGTGCAGAATTTTGCTTTCTGTGCTGATAAGCATCCACGCTGCCCTAACTGCCTCTCGGGTAAGTCCTCCCCAGCTGGTGAGGACAAGGACCCTGCTGTTGAAGGGTTGTCACTGACCTGTCTGTCTGGACATTGCCTTGGCGGCTGAAGGCGCATTCATGATGGTGTCCAGGGTCATCAAGGAGACGTGTCCAAGGACCTCCAGATGTGAGTCCAGGCTGATGAGCTCCTCCCACTTGTCCTGTGGTGGGAGGGCAACATTGACCCTGCTCTGCTCCCCCAGAAGGCCTGTGCTGACAAGGCCAGGCTCTCTCTCCATTTCTCTAAGTCTTTGGATGAGTTTTCCTCACTTTCTAGGCAGATGTGTTTTAGCAATTTAAGGCTGTAACACACATGTGTAATGTGATGCCTATATCTCAGAAACTTTTATAACTTTTATATTTCTGGCCTTTTGGAAGGCCAGAAAGCATAGTCTCTCAGGAGACAAGGGGGAATCTTTTGTATCCTGAGATCAGACCTGGACAGGCGATGGCCAACACTCGTAAGCAAATTTGTCAAGGTAAGAGATAGCATAAGATTCCAGTACTAGGGTCCCAAGAAAGGGACATCAGAGACTTCCTTTCATTCATTAAACGATAGCTGAGACCAGTTGGTGAGAAATCAAAATCCTGCAGGACCCAGCTCTGTGAATGCATGATAGACCTGCTCCCATTTCCTCCCATCAGGAGCTCAATTCCATGCAGAAGCCCTGGGCCCCAGGCCAGAGCCCACATGAGTGATATCCTGGGATGTCCACCTTTCCCCCGAAGGTGTCATTGCCCAGGCCGGCAGGGGCAGCTTGCCCTGCTGTCAAGGGGAATAACCCTTAATCTAGTCCCCACTGCATTGAAGACACGGAATTGGGAGAAGAGTGGACCCTGAATACACACCGTGGCCCGCCTTTCCCGTATTGACGACTGAAGTGTGGATCCAAGGTGGTGCCTGGATCCCATCCGTTCTTGGAGAGCCCTGTCTCCTAGTAAGTTCTGAATGCGTCCTTCTGGGGGCTGGGTCTGGTGGACGCCTGAGGGACACAAGGGTCTGAGAGTGGACTTTGTCAGCTGTGCTGGATGAGAGTGGGTCCAGGTGACGAGGGATGGACTCACCAGCATCACTGGGACAGAGTCGGCCATGAGACCCACGTAGGGCTTCAGGATGTCGTAGTGGAAGGCTGGGGTCAGCATCCGCCGGTGCTGGAACCACGTCTGCCCCTCCAACACGAGCAAACCGTTCCCTGGGCCACAGATGGGTGTGTGTGTGGGTTGGGGAGACTGGATCAGAGGGACGACTGGGGACAACTTGGGAGGAACCAAGGGTGTCAGGAGGGGGCACATCACGGACAAAGGTAGGAAAGGCCAGTACAATTCAGGAACGTGAATTTCCAAAATGGCTGGTCCATAGGATGTGATTATGACAGCTGTGAGACAGAGGTTGAAAAAGAGTAGGGGGGCAGGTGATAGAAGGAATTAGTTAATAGGCTGAGAATATCGCAGAGGACTGAGAAGTGATAAGAAGAGGCTTAGCTTCAGGAGGGCTCTCAGCACCTATAAAAAGGGGTGAGGGCTTTATTAGAAGAACGGAAATGAGGCTTGATTCAGAGATGAGGGTGGTGACAGGGTGGCAAGCACTTGTTGTTCTCTGTGAGTCAGCAAGGCAGCTCTTGGTAAACCTAACTGGGAGTGTACCAGAGTTTACTAGTTTACTAGTGTACCAGGGTACTAGTTTTGATGTACTTACCAATCCAGGGGACCAAGAATCTGTAGGTACCTGCAAACTTAGGGTTTGAAAAAGTAAGGAAGGCATTACAGGAAAGCGGACAGGACCAAACAAGGCAGGCAGCCCGCAGAGCAGTTGTGTCCAGACCATGGGCTGCCAGCCCTTCCTGATGCTTGTCTGCCAGCTGGCAGTCTGTCTCAAGCCACCTCCCACTTGCCTCCCATCCCTGACTCTCTCTGTCCTGATAGTCACTGTGGGCCCAGGAAGGCAGACTCAGTGTCCCAACAGCAGAACACTCACGGGGCTAAGAAGGTGAATCGACAAGAAATATAGGCTCTGTTCAGTGCCATAGATTAAGACAGAAGCCTGTGGTTTTCCTCCAATTTGTGATGGTTTAGCCATCCAATGACCCAGGATAGGCAAATGCAAGTCAGTGTGCATAAGAAATTGTCTTTCAGATCTGGGGCTATTTACATAAAAATCATCTCAATAGGGTTAAAGAAGAAAGACTGAAAACATGCAGCCCCAGACAGCTGTTTAGCATTCCGTTTAAGTGAACAATGCTGTTCTTTGACTGGGATGTGGGCTGGTGTTTGGATGGTAGACAGTCAGGTATTGATGACTGAACTGGCAATCTCTTCTGGAATTTCACAGACCCAGGGGCATGTACCCAAGAGGGAAAATACGCTCCAGCTGGGATCATGTTTTTGTACTCACCAGATCTCCCCAGGACCACCTTCATGTAGTCAGGGTCATAGACCACCAGCTGAACCCTGTTCCCTCACAGACAGTGAGGAGAGACACATGGGAATTTCTCTACCTTTTCAGTACCTCTTGCAGCTCCTGGTCCTTTGGGTACTGTAACAGAGGGAAAGACACATCAGTAAAATGTTCTCTTTAGGACCAGTGGTTGGAGGGGTGCTGGAGGTTAGGACAGCAACCAGGAGATAGTTCTGGATCTATCAGCAGAAATTTAGGAGTTTGGAACTGTTTCTGATAAGCTGGACTCTGATCTGGCTTCTTGCTCTTTTGCAGAGACTTGGCCTAAGGCCCTATTCTGGCTTCCAGATGGACCATTTATGGGCCTTCATCCAGAACTGCCTTTAGAAACTTACACATAGTGGGTGCTTGATAAATGTTTAGTAATGGACTCCGTGGTGTACCAGTGTTTTTCACAGACTTATATTAGAGTTATTTGTTCAGTTGTGTCCCCTCAAATCAAGTTTAAGTGAGGTCATTAGGGTAGGCCCAAATCCAATGTGACTGGTGCCTTTATAAAAGAGGGAAAATGTGGACACAGAGACAGACACTCATAGAGAGAAGATGAAATAAAGAGATATATGGAGCTTGTGATTCACCAGCCAAGGAGAGAGGCCGGGAAGAGATGCTTCCTGCACAGCCTGCAGGAGGAACCAGCCCCGCCAACACCTTGATTTTTGGACTCTAGTCTCTAGAACTCTGAGACACTAAATTGTGTTGTTTTAGCCATCCAGTTTGTGGAACTTTGTGGCAGGCCTTACACACTATTACAAGTACGTAATGCTCAAGGCAAACCTGTATAAGGGAGGGATTATTACTTGACCCATCTCACTGAAGAATGAGGCAACCCATATTAAAGGATATGCCCAAGTGAGCTGCATCTAAAGCCAAACCTGCTGACTCCAAGGTGTCCTTCCCCAGGGTTCCCAAGGCTCCCTGGGTGCCTCTATTATCAGGTTTCAACTCAATGTTCTAATTGCGGGGCACCGTGTTGATAGGCTTACCTTTCATACCTGTCATCCCTGTATTCTTAGAGCCAGCATAGAGGATGGTTCATAGGGATTGAGCCTCACTTTTAAAAGAATCAATAATGTTCATGAAGAAGGAATGAGTACATGCAGGAGTGTGAATGAATGAGTCCTGATTAAAATTGCTGTTGCAGGTGACAGAATCAGAGCTAACAGAAGAGAGAGGAAAAGGACAAAAAGAAAGCTGGGGGCCCAGGGGCGCCTCACGGAGCCCAAGGGCAGGGGGCAGCCAGGCTGTGGAAGGGCAGAACCAGGGACTGGAGGGCTGCCAGGACTGTGTCTCCCATTCTTTCTCTCTGTACCTTCATGCATTCATCTCTCAGCAAGTGTTTATGGAGGCTCCACCTCGTACAGACACTTTTCTAGAAGCTGGTGATACAGTTATGAACAAACAGATACAGTCCCTGTCCTCGTGCAGCTGGGTTCAGGCAGTGGTGAGGGAACATCTACCCTTCTGGGCTTGGCACCTCACCATTCTGCCACCATTATGTCTGAGTGGCACTGCTGAATCCTATTCCAAGAATCTGATTCTAATCTCATGGCCAAGGTGTCCACCTGCTACAATCAACTGTGGCTGGGGGTGGATAGGGTTTTCGAAGGCCACCCTGTGCGTGGGAAGAGATCTCAGAGCAGACATCCCCAAATGTTTACACTACAGTGAATGTCAAATACATGAACGAGTAGATGGGTAGAAGGACTCATTTGTTTACCTGGTAACTCTGTGTTGAGTACTTACTTTGGGTCAATTGCCATCCTAGGAGCTAGAGATCCAGCAGTGAACAACAAAATCCCTGCTATTGTGGAGCTCCTGTTCTAGTGGGGGTGTGGGCAGGGCTGACAATCATGCCCTGAACTGAGACGTGTCCTGCTTGAATTAATTCTGGGGGCTGCTCTGTGTTCCCAGGTCATGTCCTCATTGGGACTGCCCTGTTCTGTTGATCCAGGGACTGACTGGTGGGAGCCTCTTACCTCCCCAGCTGTGTTACCTAGTTTTCTTTGATCTCTTCTTGCCTGCTCAGCAGGGGCCTGGGTGGCGGAGAGGGTGTCCCTGTTTCTACACAGGAGTATGCCTCCTTTCTGATTGCCAGTCAGCTCCCCCAAATCCTGCTCCTGGGTAAGGAGCTTAAACTATGTTCTACCTGTCCATTCTCCTCTTGGGGTCACCCTGAGGCCCACTGGTCCGTGAGCCCACCAGTCACCTGGCTGGGGCTGCCATCTGTCTTGAGCATGTCTGTCCAGAGCCAGTTGAGACTCTCATAGAGGTCATGGTGCCCATGGTGGCAGTGGTGTTGACCCTGTAGGCAAAAAGCCAGTGCCATCTGGCCTGCAGGCTGCAACCACTCAATGAAGTCAGGGCTCCAATGGAATGTCCTCTCCTAGTTACTTCTGGGAACTGTAGCCACAGAGGAATTTCCCCAAAGGGAGACACAAGGGAAGTAGGTGGACAGGTAATAATGCCATCTGACAATGCAATTGCCAGATGTGTGGGTTCTGTTGGCGTGGCAGTTACAGATGAGATAGGAGGGAGGACATGGGGAAAGATGGGGCAGTTTGGGGCTGTTTGAATCCCAAAGTTGTAAGTTCCCCTTTTCCTATTTCTTGTTGGATTTCACCCCATTTAATTCAGTGAGTTTGTTAAACCTCCAAAATGTCTGTCCTTCCCAGACATTAATATTATTTTAAATTCATACAAATTAGAGTGAGTGTAGCTATGGCCTTTGCTCTGTGCCATGCACCATTCTAAGATTATAATACTTCACTTGAGTACTATAATTATTATCATCATCCCATAGTACAGATGAGGAAACTGAGGCATCGAGCAGGTATTTAAAGTACGTGTCAAGAGGTGATATATGAATCTAGGTAATTTGGCGACAGAGCCCATGTGCTTAACTGCCCCACCTTGTCACTTGTCATCTGGCCTGAAAGATTAGTTTCAATCTAATTACATGTGGCATTCTAATTCCCGACTTAGCCAATAACAGAGATATTGAATAAATGGAAATCTCAGACAGTATTAAAAGAGTAAGAAAAAAATTGGCTGCAATATCTGTTAGGCCACCAGAGTTTGAGAGATGATTCAGCACCATGAGGAATATTAGTTATGTAAATATAAATCATCTACTTACTGAAACTACATATCATCTAATGGCCATCCCTATAATGAGAAAGTCACCAGAGGAATTTTTAGTTGTTCCTTATGTCAAATCCTGGCTGAGAAAGGTAACAACTGCATCAAAACAAAGGTCATAATTTCTTTAAATTAACAAATAATCGGGAAGTCATTAGTACAACAATTTGCATGAACAAGGTGGGTTTTGGCTGCCTCTCTGTGGCTGATATTAATAGTTTCCTCTGTCTTTGGCTCTACTCTGCTGCTAATTGCTTGGCCTCTTTCTTTGAGAAATAGAAGCCTCAGCTGTCTGCAACACCCCATCTCCTTAGGCTTGTTCAATCCACACACCATTAATGAGCCCCTCCCCATGTGGCCCCTCACCTTGCTCTGCGCTGTCCTTGCCAGGATCAGAGCTAACAGAGCTGCCTGGGTAGGCACTGTCCCTCACCAACATGCGAGCTGCTCCTTTCTCAGTCACTCCACACACCTGGGCCAAGCATTCCTTTGTGTCAGGCTCTGTGCTGGGTATTGGGGTACAGGAAGGGGATGATACCTCAGCGCCATGGAGCTCACAGTTCAGGGATTTGGGGGATGGGGTGTGGGAGGTAAACAGATTCTGTTTAATGTCTCAACTCAATTGCCAGTACTCCTTACCTGGTGCCATCTGGAAACCTCGCTCATGTGTGCCAGCTACTAGTTTTAGCACTGAAATAATCAGCCTTGAAAAATCCCTCAATCTCAAGCAAACCAAGCCGGTTTGTCCATACACCCTACTACACCCTCATCCAGCAGGTGGGCCTCTTTTTCTGTCACCTGACACCTTCTTAGATTCCTGTCTGTCATCTCCATGGACAGTGAGCCCACAGGGCAGCACCCATCAGATGGATGTCTGTGCTCCCAGGCAAGCTCAGGGCCAGGCAGAGAGGATGGGGCAGGGAAGCATCTAGAAGCCTGTTCTATGAGAACAGCTGAAGCTGCTCAGCCTGGAGATGGGGGAGACTCAGGAAGGAACAGCCACTGTCCTCAAAGTGCAGGGCTGCTAGGACAGCCTGCAGATCCAACTAAGGAAGGAGCATCTGACAGACCCAAGGACAGCAGCACGGGGTCCTGGGAGGGAGGGAGCTCCCCGGACTGGGATGAGGAGCCAAGACCTGTGAGGTAAGCTGAGTCTTTTGTGAGGCCACGTGCTCATCCCACAACAAGGCTTCGTCCCATGGGCTTGCTCACCAGGACCACGGTCTGAGAGCCCTGGCCCTCCCTGCCCTCCCACTTCCCCGTCCCACTCCATCCTACCTCCTGCATGTGCCCATAGAGCCAGTGGGAAGGAGAAGACGGGAACTGCTGGAGGGCACTGAGCAGCCACTGTCTGTGCAGGTAGAGCTGTGCTGCCTTGAGCAGAAGCAGAACCATGCCGAGCAGGGAGGCCACCTGCAGGAGCCCAGAGACACCGCCCAGGGCTCTGGTGGGGCTCAGCACAGAGACACTTATGGTGCAGCGGCTTCTGGATTGCTGACTGTCCCTGAAGGTGGCTGACCTCCCCTGAGCACCCAGCCTGGTCAGGGAGGCTTGCCCCGCCCACTTGGGGGAGGGTGAAGGTGAGGGCAGAGCTCAGACCTGGGTCTCCAGAGTTGATTAACTGTGGAGGATCCACCTTGGGGTGGGCACCAAAAAAGTCATGGAGATCAGATATAGAAGAACAAGGATGAGAACAAGTTTATCCTCAAGTCTCTCACCCTCACTTTTTTCATGTTTATCCCCATCCAGGCAATCTGGCTCCAGAGACTTTGCTGTTAACCATGAACTTAAAGAGATGATTACTGGGTTGAGACTCCGGTCCATACATGGCAGCCCCTAAACTTTCCTGGGGATATTTCATGTTTGATCTGTTTTCTAGTGTTTCCAAGTAGCACGAGACTGTTTCAGGTTATCAACTCCATGTACTGGCAGACGTGCAAGCTTCACTGTCCAGGGCAGCTTTTGTGAAAAATTGTTGGGCATACTATATGGTTAGATGTAGCAGTCATTGAAAATGATGTTCATGAAGATTTTCAATGATCTGAGAAAAGCTTACAACAAAGTGATCAAAGCAAAATGTACAGCTGTCTGCTAAATTCGTAAAAAAACTGTGTCATCTGTTGTCAACATTTATTAACCAGTAAATATTTTTCCCATTCATTTAGTACCCACACAACCCAAACAAGGACTCCTTGAAGGTTGTCACTAGGCGTCCTATGTCCTTATACTTTCCAAAGCCTGGACCAGAGGACTGTGCCTACTGATGATGCCCAATAAATACTTACAGATTCAATGAATGAATGAAGGATGGAATGAGGATAACTTTGGATTGATTAGATCACCACCTTGAAAAGACTAGGTTCAGTTTGGGGTGCCATGTTTTAAAAAAGAAATTAAAATTTTTAATTCCAGGATGTTTCCTGGTTCATCTTACAGACAACAGAAAGGCAGAAAGGCGGCAGCTTGAAGCAATTACTCCTGTGGGCAACTCACCCCAGTCACTTCTTCTGGGTTTGATAAATTTAGGTTTGATGCTGCTGCAATTTATCATATTGTGTTTACTTTTACTTCTCTACAAAAAATGAATCTGCCAGGTAGAGGCCTTTCCTTACAAAAAACAAAAAAACAAAAAAAACAGGGAGGAGCTTCAAGATGGCGGAAGAGCAAGACGCGGAGATCACCTTCCTCCCCACAAATACATCAGAAATACATCTACATGTGGAACGACTCCTACAGAACACCTACTGAACGCTGGCAGAAGACCTCAGACCTCCCAAAAGGCAAGAAACTCCCCACATACCTGGCTAGGGCTAAAGAAAAAAAGAAAAAAACAGAGACAAAAGAATAGGGACAGGACCTGCACCAGTGGGAGGGAGCTGTGATGGAGGAAAGGTTTCCACACACTAGGAAGCCCCTTCGTGGGCAGAGACTGCGAGTGGCGGAGGGGGGAGCTTCAGAGCCGCGGAGGAGAGCGCAGCAACAGGGGTGCGGAGGGCAAAGCGGAGAGGTTCCAGCACAGAGGATCAGGGCCAACCGACACTCATCAGCCCGAGAGGCTTGTCTGCTCCCCCACCGGAGTGGGCGGGGCTTCGGTTGGAGCTCAGGGAGAGGACTGGGGTTGGCGGCGTGAACACAGCCTGCAGGGGGTTAGTGCACCACGGCTGGCTGGGAGGGAGTCCGGGGAACAGTCTGGAGCTGCCGAAGAGGCAAGAGACTTTTTCTTGCATCTTTGTTTCCTGGTGCGCGAGGAGAGGGGATTAAGAGCGCTGCTTAAAGAAGCTCCGGAGTCGGGTGCGAGCCGTGGCTAACAGCGTGGACCCCAGAGACGGGCATGAGATGTTAAGCCTGCTGCTGCCGCCACCAATAAGCCTGTGAGCAAGCACAGGTCACTCTCCACACCTCCCCTCCCGGGAGCCTGTGCAGCCCGCCACTGCCAGGGTCCCATGATCCAAGGACAACTTCCCCAGGAGAACGCACGGCACGCCTCAGGCTGGTGCAACGTCATGCTGGCCTCTGCCGCCGCAGGCTCGCCCCGCATCCGTACCCCACCCTCTCCCAGGCCTGAGTGAGCCAGAGCCCCCGAATCAGCTGCTACTTTAACGCCATCCTGTCTGAGCGAAGAGCAGACACCCTCAGGCGACCTACATGCAGAGGCGGGGCCAAATCCAAAGCTGAATCCCAGGAGCTGTGCGAAAAAAGAAGAGAAAGGGAAATTTCTCCCAGCAGCCTCAAGAGCAGCAGATTAAAGCTCCACAATCAACTTGATGTACCCTGCATCTGTGGAATACCTGAATAGAAAACGAAGCATCCCAAATTGAGGAGGTGGACTTTGGGAGCAACGATATATATATTTTTCCCCCTTTTTTTCTTTTTGTGAGTGTATATGTATATGCTTCTGTGTGTGATTTTGTCTGTATAACTTTGCTTTTACCATTTGTCCTAGGGTTCTGTCTGTCAGTTGTTTTTTTTTTTATTACTTAAAAATTTTTTTTTCTTAATAATAATTCTTTATTTTTTATTTTAATAACTTTATTTTATTTTATCTTCTTCTTCCTTTCTTTCTTTTTTCTTCTCCTTTTTATTCTGATCCACGTGGATGACAGGCTCTTGTTGCTCCAGCCAGGCGTCAGGGCTGTGGCTCTGAGGTAGGAAAGCCAAATTCAGGACATTGGTCCACAAGAGACCTCCCAGCTCCACGTAATATCAAACAACAAAAATCTCCCAGAGATCTCCATCTCAATGCCAAGACCCAGCTACACTCAACGACCAGCAAGCTACAGTGCTGGACACCCAATGCCAAACAACTAGCAAGACAGGAACACCATCCCATCCATTAGCAGAGAGGCTGCCTAAAATCATAATAATGCAACAGACACCCCAAAACACACCACCAGACATGGACCTGCCCACCAGAAAGACAAGATCCAGCCCCATCCACCAGAACACAGGCACTAGTCCCCTCCACCAGGAAGCCTACACAACCCACTGAACCAACCTTAGCCACTGGGCACAGACACTAAAAACAATGGGAACTACAAACCTACAGCCTGCAAAAAGGAGACCCCAAACACAGTAAGATAAGCAAAATGAGAAGACAGAAACACACAGCAGATGAAGGAGGAAGGCAAAAACCCACCAGACCTAACAAATGAAGAGGAAATAGGCAGTCTACCTGAAAAAGAATTCAGAATAATGATAGTAAAGATTATCCAAAATCTTGGATATAGAATGCAGAAAATACAAGAAACATTTAAAAAGGACCTAGAAAAACTAAAGAGCAAACAAACAGTGATGAACAACACAATAAATGAAATTAAAAATTCTCTAGAAGGGATCAATAGCAGAATAACTGAGGCAGAAGAACGGATAAGTAACCTGGAAGATAAAATAGTGGAAATAACTACTGCAGAGCAGAATAAAGAAAAAAGAATGAAAAGAACTGAGGACAGTCTCAGAGACCTCTGGGACAACATTAAACGCACCAACATTCGAATTATAGGGGTTCCAGAAGAAGAAGAGAAAAAGAAAGGGACTGAGAAAATATTTGAAGAGATTATAGTTGAAAACTGCCCTAATATGGGAAAGGAAATAGTTAATCAAATCCAGGAAGCACAGAGAGTCCCATACAGGATAAAGCCAAGGAGAAACACGTCAACACACATATTAATCAAACTATCAAAAATTAAATACAAAGAAAAAGCAAGGGAAAAGCAACCAATAACATACAAGGGAACCCCCGTGAGGTTAACAGCTGATCTTTCAGCAGAAACTCTGCAAGCCAGAAGGGAGTGGCAGGACATATATAAAGTGATGAAGGGGAAAAACCTACAACCAAGATTACGCTACCAAGCATGGATCTCATTCAGATTTGACAGAGAAATTAAAACCTTTACAGACAAGCAAAAGCTAAGAGAATTCAGCACCACCAAACCAGCTTTACAACAAATGCTAAAGGAACTTCTCTAGACAAAAACACAAGAGAAGGAAAAGTCCTATAATAACGAACCCAAAACAATTTAGAAAATGGGAATAGGAACATACATATCGATAATTACCTTAAATGTAAATGGACTAAATGCTCCCACCAAAAGACACAGATTGGCTGAATGGATACAAAAACAAGACCCATATATATGCTGTCTACAAGAGACCCACTTCAGACCTAGAGACACATACAGACTGAAAGTAAGGGGATGGAAAAAGATATTCCATGCAAATGGAAACCAAAAGAAAGCTGGAGTAGCAATTCTCATATCAGACAAAATAGACTTTAAAATAAGGACTATCAGAAGAGACAAAGAAGGACACTACATAATGATTAAGGGATCGATCCAAGAAGAAGATATAACAATTGTAAATATTTATGCACCCAACATAGGAGCACCTCAATACATAAGGCAAATACTAACAGTCATAAAAGGGGAAATTGACAGTAACACAATCATAGTAGGGGACTTTAACACCCCACTTTCACCAATGGACAGATCATCCAAAATGAAAATAAATAAGGAAACACAAGCTTTAAATGATACATTAAACAAGATGGACTTAATTGATATTTATAGGACATTCCATCCAAAAACAACAGAATACACATTTTTCTCAAGTGCTCATGGAACATTCTTCAGGACAAATCATATCTTGGGTCACAAATCAAGCCTTGGTAAATTTAAGAAAATTGAAATCGTATCAAGTATCTTTTCCATCCACAACGCTATGAGACTAGATATCAATAACAGGAAAAATCTGTAAAAAATACAAACACATGGAGGCTCAACAATACACTACTTATAACCAAGAGATCACTGAAGAAGTCAAAGAGAAAATCAAAAAATACGTAGAAAGAAACAACAATGAAAACACGACAACCAAAAACCGATGGGATGCAGCAAAAGCAGTTCTAAGAGGGAAGTTTATAGCAATACAATCCTACCTTAAGAAACAAGGACATCTCAAATAAACAACCTAACCTTACACCTAAAGCAATTAGAGAAAGAAGAGCAAAAAACCCCCAAAGTTAGCAGAAGGAAAGAAATCATAAAGATCAGATCAGAAATAAATGCAAAAAAATGAAGGAAATGATAGCAAAGATCAATAAAGCTAAAGGCTGGTTCTTTGAGAAGATAAACAAAATTGATAAACCATTAGCCAGACTCATCAAGAAAAAAAGGGAGAAGACTCAAGTCAATAGAATTAGAAATGAAAAAGGAGAAGTAACAACGAACACTGCAGAAATACAAAGCATCGTGAGAGATTACTACAAGCAACGATATGCGAATAAAATGGACAACTTGGAAGAAATGGACAAATTCTTAGAAATGCACAACCTTCCAAGACTGAGCCAGGAAGAAATAGAAAATATGAACAGAACAATCACAAGCACTGAAATTGAAACTGTGATTAAATATCTTCCAACAAACAAAAGTCCAGGAACAGATGGCTTCACAGGCGAATTCTATCAAACATTTAGAGAAAAGCTAACACCTATCCTTCTCAAACTCTTCCAAAATATAGCAGAGGGAGGAACACTCCAAAACTCATTCTATCAGGCCACCATCACCCTGATACCAAAACCAGACACAGATGTCACAAAGAAAGAAAACTACAGGCCAATATCACTGATGAGCATAGATGCAAAAATCCTCAACAAAATACTAGCAAACAGAATCCAATAGCACATTAAAAGGATCATACACCATGATCAAGTGGGGTTGATCCCAGGAATGCAAAGATTCTTCAATATATGCAAATCAATCAATGTGATATACCATATTAACAAATTGAAGAAGAGAAAACATATGGTCAACTCAATAGATGCAGAGAAAGCTTTTGACAATATTCAACACCCATTTATGATAAAAACCCTCCAGAAAGTAGGCGTAGAGGGAACTTACCTACAAATAATAAAGGCCATATATGACAAACCAACAGCCAACATCATCCTCAACGGTGAAAAACTGAAACTAAGATCAGGAACAAGACAAGATTGCCCACTCTCACACTATTATTCAACATGATTTTGGAAGTTTTAGCCACAGAAATCAGAGAAGAAAAAGAAATAAATGGAATCCAAATCGGAAAAGAAGAAGTAAAGCTGTCACTGTTTGCAGATGACATGATACTATGTATAGAGAATCCTAAAGATGCTACCAGAAAACTACTAGAGCTCATCAATGAATTTGGTAAAGTAGCAGGATACAAAATTGATGCACAGAAATCTCTTGTATTCCTATACACTAATGATGAAAAATATGAAGATGAAATTAAGAAAACACTCCCATTTACCATTGCAACAAAAAGAATAAAATATCTAGGAATAAACCTACCTAAGGAGACCAAAGACCTGTATGCAGAAAATTATAAGTCACTGATGAAAGAAATTAAAGATGGTACAAATAGATGGATAGATATACCAGGTTCTTGGATTGAAAGAATCAACATTGTGAAAATGAATCTACTACCCAAAGCAATCTACAGATTCAATGCAATCCCTATCAAACTACCGCTGGCAGTTTTCACAGAACTAGAACAAAAGATTTCACAATTTGTATGGAAACAGAAAAGACCCCGAATAGCCAAAGCAATCTTGAGAATGAAAAATGGAGCTGGAGGAATCAGGCTCCCTGACTTCAGACTATACTACAAAGCTACAGCAATCAAGACAGTATGGTACTGGCACAAAAACAGAACGATAGATCAATGGAACAGGATAGAAAGCCCAGAGATAGACCCACGCACATATGGTCACCTTATCTTTGATAAAGGACAAAAGAATATACAGTGGAGAAAAGACAGCCTCTTCAATAAGTGTTGTTGGGAAAACTGGACAGCTACATGTAAAAGAAAAATTAAAACACTCCCTAACACCATACACAAAAATAAACTCAAAATGGATTAAAGACCTAAATGTAAGGCCAGACACTATCAAACACTTAGGGGAGAACAGGTAGAACACTATATGACATAAATCACAGCAAGATCTTTTTTGACCTACCTCCTAGAGAAATGGAAATAAAAACAAAAATAAACAAATGGCACCTGATGAAACTTAAAAGCTTTTGCATAGCAAAGGAAACCATAAACAAGACGAAAAGACAACCCTCAGAATGGGAGAAAATATTTGCAAACGAAGCAACTGACAAAAGATTAATCTCCAAAGTATACAAGCAGTTCATGCAGCTCAATAGCAAAAAAACAAACAATCGAGTTTAAAAAGGGGCAAAAGACCTAAGTAGACATTTCTCTAGAGAAGATATACAGATTGCTAACAAACACATGAAAGGATGCTCAACATCACTAATCATTAGAGGAATGCAAATCAAAATTACAATGAGGTATCACCTCAAACAAGTCAGAATGGCCATCATCAAAAAATCTACCAGCAATAAATGCTGGAGAGGGTGTGGACAATAGGGAACCCTCTTGCACTTTTGGTGGGAATGTAAATTGATACAGCCACTATGGAGAACAGTATGGAGGTTCCTTAAAAAACTAAAAATAGAACTACCATATGACCAAGCAATCCCACTACTGGGCATATACCCTGAGAAAACCATAATTCAAAAAGAGTCATGTACCAAAATGTTCATTGCAGCTCTATTTACAATAGCCAGGACATGGAAGCAACCTAAGTGTCCATCAACAGATGAATGGATAAGGAAGATGTGGCATATATATACAATGCAATGTTTCTCACCCATAAAAAGAAATGAAATTGAGTTATTTGTAATGAGATGGATGGACCTAGAGTCTGTCATACAGAATGAAGTCAGAAAGAGAAAAACAAATACTGTATGCTAATGCATATATATGGAATCTAAAAAAAAAAGAAAAAAAGGTCATGAAGAACATAGGGGCAAGACGGGAATAAAGATGCAGACCTACTAGAGAATGGACTTGAGTATATGGGGAGGGGGAAGGGTAAGCTGGGACAAAGGGAGAGGGTGGCATGTACATATATACACTACCAAACGTAAAATAGATAGCTAGTGGGAAGCAGCCGCATAGCACAGGGAGATCAGCTCAGTGGTTTGTGACCACCTAGAGGGGTGGGATAGGGAGGATGGGAGGGAGGGAGACAAAGAGGGGAGAGATATGGGGACATATGTATATGTATAACTGATTCACTTTGTTATAACGCAGAAAGTAACACACCATTGTAAAGCAATTATACTCCAATAAAGATGTTAAAAAAAAAAACAGTTAAAAAAAAAACACAAAAGGGCTTCCCTGGTGGTGCAGTGGTTGAGAGTCTGCCTGCCGATGCAGGGGACACGGGTTTGTGCCCCGGTTTGGGAGGATCCCACGTGCCGTGGAGCAGCTAGGCCTGTGAGCCATGGCCGCTGAGCCTGTGCGTCCAGAGCCTGTGCTCCACAATGGGAGAGGCCACGACAGTGAGAGGCCCGCCTAATGCAAGAAAAAAAAAACACACAAAAAAAAACCCAGCCTTATTGATATATAATTTACATACTATACAATTCATCCATTTGCCATCAAAGATTTTTGGTATATTACATTCTTATTTTTTTAATTAGTAAAATATATATATATATATATATATATAATATAAAGTTTGCCACTTTAACCATTTTAAAGTATACAATTCAGTGGCATTAATTACATTCACTTTTGTGTAGCCATCGCAACTACGTATTTCCAAAATGTTTGCATCACGCCAAAGAAACTCTGTAGCCATTAAGGATTAACTTCCCATTCTGTCTTCCCACAAGCCCTGGTAATCTCAATCCACTTTCTGTCTCTATGAATTCGACTATACTAAATTCTACATATAAGTGGAATCATACAATATTTTTCTTTTTGTGTCTGGCTTCTGTTACTTAGCATAATGTTGTCAAGCTTCATCCATGTAGTAGCGTATATCAGAACACCATTCCTTTCCGTGACCGAATAATATTTCTTTGTATGTATATACCACATTTTGTGTATCCATTCATCTATCGATGGACACTTACGTTCTTTCTACTTTTGTCAGTTGTTAGTATGTTGCAACAAACATTGCCTTACCAGTATCTGTTTCAGTCCTTGCTTTCGATCCCTTTGGGTATATACCTAGGAGTAGAATTCTATTTTTAGCTTTTTGAGAAATTGTCAAGCTGTTTTTGGTGGTGGCTGCACCCTTTCACATTTACCAGTGATGCACAAAAGTCCCAATTTTCCCACATCCTGTCCATTTGTTATTTTTTATTTGCTTTTATAAAAACATAATTATAGCCATCCTCAAGGGTGTGAGGTGGTATCTCATTGGTTTTGATTTACATTTCTGTAATGACTAATGATGTTGAGCATCTTTTCATGTGCTTTTTGGTCACTTGCATATCTTCCTTGGTGATGTGTCTATTGAAGTCCCTTGCCTATTTTTGAATGAATTGCTGTTTTTTTTCTTTGTTGAGTTGTAGGAGTTCTTTTTCATTCTGATATATGTGAATATTTTCTGCCATTGTGCAAGCTATCTTTTAACTCTTTGATACATTTTGTGTTATTTTTTTGTCTATGGTGTAAGGTAAGAGTTCACCTTCATTCTTCTGCATGTGGATATCCAGTTTTCCCAGCATCACTTGCTGAAAAGACTGTCTTTTCCCCCATTGAATTGTCTTGACACCCTTGTTGAATATCAATAAGCCATATATGGTAGGGTTTACTTCTGAGTACTCTATTTTTCCCTTTTGTCTATACATCTATCCTTATGCTAGTACCACAATGGTTTGATTATTGTAGCTTTGTAGTAAGTTTTGAAATCAGGAAGTATAAGCCCTCCAACTTTGTTCTTTTTTTGTAGTTAGTTTTGGCTGTTTGGTGTCCCTTGAGATTCTATATAAATTTTAGGATGAGTTTTTCTATTTCTGTAAAAAAAAATCATTGGAGTTTTGATAGAGATTGTATTGAATCTATTGATTGCTTTTGGTAGTATTTTCACCTTAACAACACTAAGTGTTTCAATCCATTAACATAGGACGTCTTTCCATTTATTTGTGTCTTCTTTAATTTCTTTCAGTAACGTTTTATAGTTTTCAGTGTACAAGTCTTTCACCTTTTTGGTTAAATTTATTCCTAAGTATTTTATCCTTTTTGATGCTTTTGTAAATGGATTTTTTAAAGTTTCTTTTTCAGCTGTTCATTGCAAGTATATAGAAATACAACTGATTTTATGTGTTGATTTTATATCCTGCAACTTTGATGAATTAGTTCATTAAGCTCTAACAATTTTTTTTGTTGATTCTTCAGGGTTTTTTACATATAAAATCTTATCATATGCAAAGAGATAATTTTACTACTTTCTTTCCAATTTGAATGCTTTTTATTTATTTTTCTTGCCTAATTGCCCCAGCTGAAACTTCCAGTACTGTGTTGAATAGAAGTGATGAAAGTGGGCATCCTTATTTTTCCTGATATCAGCAGAAAATCTTTCAGTCTTTCACTGTTGACTATGTTGTTACATGTGGGTTTTTCATATATAACCTTTATTGTTTTGAGGAAGTTTCCTTCTGTTTCTAATTTATTAAGTGTTTTTATCATAAAAGGGTGTTGAATATTGTCAAATACTTTGTCCGCATCAACTGAGATGATCATATCGGTTTTTTCCCCCTTCATTCTATTAACGTGGTGTATTATATTTATTGATTTTTGCATGTTGAATCACACTTGTAATTCCTGGAATACATGTCATTTGGTCAAGATGCGTAATCCTTTTAATATACTATTGAATTTGCTAGTATTTTGTTAAGGATTTTTGCTTCTATAATCATAAGAAATATTGACCTGCAGCTTTCTTTTGTTGTGGTGTCTTTGGGTTTTGTATCAAGGTAATGTTGACCTTATAGAATGAGAAAGGAAGTGTTTCCTCCTCTTCAACTTTCTGGAAGAGTTTGAGAAGAATTGGTGTTATTTCTTCTTTAAACATTTGATACAATTCACCAGTGAAGCCATCTGATCTGGGCTTTTCTTATTTGGGAGGTTTTTGATTAATGATTTGATCTCCTTACTAGTTACACTTCTATTTGGATCTTCTATTTCTTCTTAAGTCAGTTTGGTAGATTATGTGTTTCTAGGAACTTGTCAATTTCATCTAAGTTACCTAATTTGTTAGTATGCAACTGTTCAAAGTATTCTTTTATAATCCTTTTTATTTCTGTAAAATCAGTAGTAATATCCCCACTTTCATTTCTGAATTTTTAACTTGAGTCATCTCTCTTTTTTTCTTTAGTCAATCTAGCTAAAGGTTTGTCATCTTATTGATATTTTCAAAGAGCCATCTTTTGGTTTTGTTGATTTTCTCTATTGCCTTTTTATTCTCTATTTTATTTATCTCCATTCTAACCTTTATTATTTCTTTCTTTCTGTCAGCTTTGGGTTTAGTTTGCTCTTCTTTTTCTAAGTCCTTAATGTATGCAGTTAAGTTATCATTTGAAACCTTTCTTTTTTTTCAATATATGTGATTGCAGCTATAAGTTTCCCTCCTAACATTGCTTACACTGTATCTCATAAGTTTTGACATATTATGCTTTTGTTTTCATTTGTCTTACGGTATTTTCTAATTCTCCTGTGGTTTTGACCTATTGATTGTTTAAGTGTACTGTTTAATTTCCACAAATTTGTGAATTTTTCAGTTTTCTTTTGTTATTGATTTATAGTTTCATTCCATGCGATCAGAAAATGTACTTTGCATTATTTCTTTTTAAAAAATACTTATGTATGTATGTATTTATTTAGTTTTGACTGCATTGGGCCTTAGTTGTGGCACACAGGATGTTTAATCATGGTGCGCAGGCTTCTCCCTAGTTGTGGCATGCTGGCTCAGTAGTTGTGGCATATGGGCTTAGTTGCTCCATGGCATGTGGGATCTTAGTTCCCCAACGAGGGATTGAACCCACATCCACTGCATTGGAAGGCAGATTCTTAACCAGTGGACCACCAGAGAAGTCCCTGTATTATTTCAATCTTTTAAAATTATTCAGACTTTTCTGTGGCCTAACATATGGTCTATCCCAAAGAATGTTCCATGTGCACTTGAAAAGAATATATTATTGGGTGGGGTATTGAAGTCGCCAACTTATCATAGAACTATCTATCTCTCCCTTCAATTCTGTCAACTTTTGATTCATATATTCTGGGGCCCCTTTGTTGGGTGTGTATATATTTAAAATTGTTGTATCTTCTTGCTGTATTGAACCTTTTATCAATATATCATGTCCTTTATTATCTCTTATAAATTTTTGAGTTCAAAATCCATTTTTCTGGTAGTAATATAGCCATCAAAGCTCTCTTATGGGTACTGTTTGCATGGGATATATTTTTTATCTTTTTACTTTACTTTATATCCTTTTACTTTCAACCGTTTGTGTCCTTGTATCTAGAGTGTGTCTCTTCTAGAAGCATATAGATGGATCCTGTTTTTTTTCTTTTAATCTAATTTGCCAACTTGGGTCTTTCAATAGAAGAGTCTAATGCATTTATGTTTAATGTGATTACTTATAAAGAAGGATTTACTTCTGCCATTCAGCTATTTGTTTTCTGTGTGTCTTATATGTTTTGTGTTCATTTCCTCCATTAATGCCTTTTTTGTTTTGCATTTTGTTTATCTTTTGTAATACACCTTTTGGATTCCCTTCATCTTGCCTTTTATGTATATTTTAAATTTATTTTCTTAGTGGTCATCTTGGAGCTTACAATTACCACCTTAAATTTATACTAATCTTATTGAATAATACTTAGTAGTATATAAACATGTGTTCCTATACATCTCTGTCCCAACCTCTTTATATTATTATTGTCAAAGATTATGTCTTTATATATTGTATGCTTATTAGCATAGCTATATAATTTTAATGAATTTTCCTTTTCATTTATGTAGAAAAAAGAAACTACAAACCAAAAGAAAACTACAATAATACTGGCTTTTATATTTACCTATGAAGTTACCTTTACTAGTTTTCTTTAACATATGTTTTATATCTTCAAGTTACTGTTTAGTGTCCTTTATTTGAAGCTGAAGAACTTTCTTTAGCATTTTTATTTATATTTTTATTTATTTATTTGGCTGCATTGGGTCTTTTTTGCTGCACACAGGCTTTTCTCTAGCTGCATCAAGCAGGGGCTACTCTTTGTTGTGGTGCGCAGGTTTCTCATTGTGGTGACTTCTCTTGTTGCAGAGTATGGACTCTAGGGTGCATGGGCTTCAGTAGTTGTGGTGCACAGGTTTAGTTGCTCCACAGCATGTGGGATCTTCCCAGGCCAGAGCTCAAACTGGTGTCCCCTGCATTGGCAGGCAGATTCTTAACCGCTGTGCCACCAGGGAAGTCCCTCTTTAGCACTTTTTGTGGGGCAGGTGCACTGGTATTAAATTCCCTCAGCTTCTGTTTATTTTGGAATGTCTTAATTTTGCCTTAATTCTTTAAAGGTAATTTTGCCAGATATAGAATTCTTAATTGACATTTTCTTTCAGGACTTCACATATATCATTCCACTGTCTTCTGGCCCTCACGATTTCTGGTGAGAAATCAGCTGTTAATCTTATCAAGGATCCCTTGTATGTGATGAGTCACTTATCTCCTGCTGCTTTCAGAATTCTTTCTGCCTCTAGGTTTTTATAATTTGACTATAATGTGTCTCAGTGTAGATCTCTTCAAGTTTATACTGCTTGGAGTTCATTGAGATTCTTAGATGTGTGTATTCATATCTTTCATCAGATTTAGGAAGTTTTAGACCATTATTTCTTCAAATATTTTTTCTTCCTCTTTCTCTCTCTTCTTGGGAGATTCATAAAATGCACCTATTGGTATGCTTGATGGGTCCCACAGGTCTCAGGCTCTGTTTGTTTTCCTTCATTCCTTTTTCTTCTGTTCCTCCAACTGGTTAATTTCAAATGTCTTATCTTCAAGTTGACTGATCATTTCTTCTGCTTGCTTAAATCTGCTGTCAGATCTCTTTAGTGAGTTTTTCTTTTCAGTTATTGTACTTTTCAGAGCCAGTTATTGTACATTTCTGTTTTGTTTATTTTTATAATTTCTATCTTTTTATTGATAATCTCATTTTGTTCAAACATGATTTTCCTAATTTCCTTTAGTTCTTTGTCCATGGTTTCTTTTAACTCATTGAACATATTTAAGACTGTTGGTTAACATCTTTGACAAACAATTCCAATGTCTAGGCTCCCTCAGGAATAGTTTATGTCATATTCTTTATTTCCTTTGAGTGAGTCATATTTTTCGTTTCTTTGCATGTTTTGTAATTTTTGTTGATTATTGGACATTCTGACTCTTATGCTGTAGTAATTTGGAAGTCTAATTCTGTCAGTCTTCAGTCATTACTTGTATTTTACTTGTTGAAGCTGGGAGCCATCCCTTGTGACTCTTCCAAACTATTTTTGCAAAGTGTGTATTCCTTGTTGTGTGTGGCCAGCCAGTTTTCCATTGTCTCTATTGTCAGCCACTGACCTGGAAAATATTTCTTCAAATATCTGGCTCACGGGATGGGGTGAGGAGATCCTGTCACTTAAAATTCCCTCTTAGTTGGGAAGCCATTTCAGCCTGTGGGGGCCAAAACATATCGTGCTGGTCCCTTAGTGATGAAAAGCAGCAAATCAGCAACTGAAACACTCAACTCCAGCCTTGGGAGGACAGGGCCTTACTGCCAACCCTGGTTCCAGCAAGTTGCACTGGAAACACATGCCACTGTCCCCACAGCTGCCTGCCCTGGAGATAGTAGCCACTAATGCAAGAAAGCTGAAACTGAGTGAAATTTACCTGTCCCTTCATCAAGCTTTTCCTTAGATGTTATGAGTGTTCTACTAGACTCAGAGTTCCAAAATAGTTGCTTAAGACAGCTCCTGCTAGCTCAAGTGTTTCAATGGAGATATGGATTCCTGAGGCTTCTGACTTTGCCATCTTTCCTAATGTCACTCTGGCAGAGGGCCTTCTAATACTCAAGTATTTAAATATTTGCCTACTTTTCCCATCCAAGGCGAAGCACAGAAGTGTCAAGTTTCTCTTCAGCTGGGAACATTGTGTATCACCACTTCATATCTGGAATGAGAGTCAGAGGCAAGTTCTAAAAAAGTGAGATTTTCTTTCCTTAGCACCTAACACAGTGCTGGTAGAAGTAGAGCAGCAAAAAAAAAAAAAAAAAAAAAAATTCTGCTCTACCTTTGTCTAGTGCTTAACCTTTCCAAAGCACATTCATATCTACTCCTCAATTTATCAGGTGTCATTAACCTTATTTTACAGATAAGTAAACTAAGGCCCAGAGGTATCAATTGACTTTCTCAAGGTTACAGAGCAAGTACGTGTTGGAGTCAGGACCCACACCTCAGATTTCTAACTCCAGTTTTGCTACTACTGGCCTATCATTTATTTGGCACAATACTATATTCTCAGCATTGTACTAAATTAGCTTCCTTAATACTTATACTACCCTGTAAGATAGTTTTTAGGAAATGCTCTATGGAACAACACCTGTGAGGAAGCAAGGACAGCAGGGATTAGGCAGGGGGGGAATATGAACTGTGATACACTTGAAATAGTTGGCTCAGGCAATCTCATGGTAAGCACTGAATCTGGGGTGCCCTTTAGAGTTGTTCTGAAAAGGGGTAGGGGAATAACCATTGTACCTCTACACTGACCAGTCATTGATTGCAGCCTGCCCCTAAAGGAGGAATGTTACCTTGGGCAAGGCAGGCTCATGTGGCCTAGGGAATTTCCCAGAGAGGAACATAGATGTGAGCCATCAGCAGCTAATACACCTAGCAGTTGGGGGAATATGTACCTCATTCCTAAAGGGGGAACTCAGTGGTGCACCATAATCTCCTTTATAATCCACAGTGTTCACTGCTTGGATCCACTTGCTTCATGTAGTAAATTCCTTGGGAAACTTAGAAGGCAAATGAGATGACCATTTGTGCTCTCAAGGTCACAAATGATACTCATCATCTCCCTCCTCTATTCCTTCTAAATTTTCCTCATCTTCAGCTAGCATCTCTGCTGGTCTAGATGGGGTAACTCAGCTCCTTATCCCTTAGGGACTGAGCCCTTGATCACACATGATCATCTCAGGATGCACTTGTCTGTCTACTGTCATAATTGGGTAGGGAAATACCAGAAGATTTCTTAATTGGTCATTTGGATGTCAAAGTAATTTACCCTGCTCCCATCATGAATAGTAGCCATACCTCCTCCTAATGATCAGGGTCAATTACCCTTTACAGGATGGGACTCCTTGTCTTGCCTGCTTGTCTCTTGGTAAAAAGAACCTGAAGTAACTGGGTGGAAGCATAGATTAATGTTTAATGGGATTTTTGCTGTGCCCCTGGTAGAAATATCTCCCCCTTGGGAAAAAAGTCTTTAGATCCACAGAGCCTATTTTTGTGCATAAAGGGAGCATTAATTCCCCAAAGTGAATCACTGAGAGTGATGGTGAGCAGAGTTAATTTTTCTTCCACTGTTTGGTTTCTAGACCGATGTAATCTATGCATTGAAAATACAGAACCATTAGGTCAATGAGTAGGTTGTATATTACATCCATGGGGCCCCATCCTCACAAGGTATTATCTCCAAGTTGGAGCCTCAGCTGTGCTTTCAAAAGGCCATTTCATCACCTTTTCAGGACAAACTTTTTGGTGGGCAGTATATGATGGGTCCCATGGTTCTATGTTCACCACCATACCTCCTTTCCTGTAAAGCAGGTCTCATAGTTGAAGATGATGTTGTGTGAGATCTTGTGTTAAGCCAAACCCTGTGCAAGCCCTTGAACAATGGTGTTAGCTGAAGCCCTGCAGGCAAGAATGGTAAACCAATAACTGGAACTTGGCCAAATCCAGTTAAGATTAATTCTCTCTCTTTCAGGATGCAAGATATCCCATGTGTTTATCTTCTCAGGGGATGATCTGTTTCAGGGGCTTAGCATTGGTCTCTTGTTGGTAGGTTGAATGTTTCACAGTGGCAGTCCCTAGGTAAAAACTTCATGAGTAGGAGGGAGTCCATGTTACTGGACCCATTCATAGCCTCCTTCCCTGCCACTATGGCTACCCTGCTCATGTACCCTTTGTGCCAGTACTGGAACACATGATGACAGAGGCTGATGTTAACTGATTGAGTCAATTTGTCTACCAGGTTTTTTATGCCTCTTTTGTGATAGAAACTCTTGGGTGGGTATTAGGATACAATACAAAGATCTTCACACTTTGTGCCCATTTTTGCCATTTTTCCATCCACACAACTGTTTCCCAGACCTTCTTCTCTCCTATTTTCTAATCTTTCTCCCTCTAGGTCCCAGTCAAACCAGCCAAGCCACTCACCACTGCTCATGAGTCTGTACATATTCTTACTCTATTTCTCATTGAAATAGATGCACTTCCTAAAGCTCTGTGTGTTGGGAAGATTTCCTCTCACTGCTGCCCTTCAGAACTGCCCCCGAATGGGGCTGTAGAGCAGTAGCAGTCCATTAACAACTTGCACTCACAGACTGAACCAACCCACGTGAGCACCACGCTCAGCCTTTTTTCTCTTCCGTTAGTGAGTCATAAAGGACCACACCTGCAGCTATTGGTGTGAACTGAGGGAAAGTGTCCCAAGCAACAGTGGTGGACAACATGAAAGTTTGAGCCACTTAGCTCATGCATAACATAGCTTATTTGTGCTGTCTGGTCCTAGTTGCACTGGATCCCGGGTGTACCACTTCTGTCTTATGACCTATTGCTGCTGGGCCTGCCCAAACTTATGACTTAGTAGGTCTGACAGACCCAGCTCAAACAAATGTTTGTGACTACATGGTCATTCGTGCTCCATGGTTAGGTACCTTATCTCTACTGGGGCCCAGGAGCATGACAAGAGTTGATTTTCAAATGGCTGGAATCGTTCAAGGGGGATTGGGGACCCAAGATTATTTTTTTAAAGGGGGGGGAGTGTCATCAGCTGTAGAAGCAAAAGACAAGATAAAGGCATACAGACCCCAGGGAAATACCCAGTTCCCACACTACTATGGGAGATATTGTCCAGCCCAGGTCCAGGCCCTAGGTTCTTTGCTCTAGCCACCCCCTATTTCTTTGGTATTGTCAGGAGACAAGACTCAGTTCCTGGGTGCTGGTGGAGGAGGGAGAGTAGTTCTAGGGCTTTTCCTATAAGTACTGAGTGAACAATTTGAGCTTAAGATTTTCCCTTTTTTAAATATTTAAAAATAAACAAATCAAACTCCATCCTGCACTGTACACAGCCCTTTTGACCCCCTGACATTGATTTGTGGAAAGAGAGTGGGTGTCAACGTTGGAAGGGCCTCCTCACTTTCTTCCCCCACTTTGGTTTGGCTTCTCCTTTGGGTACTGTGCTGTTGGGCTTGGAGGCTGCAGTGGCCCCAGGGCCCTGCTGAGGAGCTGCAAAGAAGTTCCCATTGGACACCTGGCCTGGGGGTACTTGAAAGATCTGGCTTAAGAAATCCCGAAGGTCAGCAGGAGGGGCATCTGGGGTAGCTCTCTGCCGCTCACTGGTGCCTGGCATCCGTGAACCAAATGAGATGTGATAGGGGACTCTGTGGGTATCTGGGGAGATTCCCACATGTTGGCATCCAGCCCACTCTGTGATGTCATACACCTTTCCATCCATCAGTGCAAAGGAGGTAATCTTGAGGCCCAACCTGCTTGACTCAGCCCAAAATTCTCCTTCCTCAGCAGGATGCAGCCTATTACACTCAGCACAGTATCTGGCACTCTTAGGTTACTGCTCCATTTCAAACCTCCTATGGCTTTCCCTGGCATCAGCTGCACATCATTGTATTCATTGCTTCTTTGAGGTCATCCTGCAGCTTGGACAGAAACTCATTCACTGACTGGCTCAGCTCATTCTCTGCCATTCGATTCATCTCATATTCCTTCCATCTTTCAGGGTTGCTGACAATGAATGTCCCAAGCTGCCTGCAAAACCTTGAAGGCCTCCTCAGCCCGGGGGTGATTAGTTTTTGTCAGGATGAACCATCACTGCCGGCTGCCTATAGGCCTTCTGCAGTTCAACATCCGATGCTGTGGCTCCAACTCCTAACACATGAAAAGGGTTTAGCTCATCCTCAGGAACCCCAGCCATGGTCAACAGTCGAGCCACTTCCTCTTCAGGCTGGCAGTAGAAACCACTAGCTACAGGTGCATTCCCCTGCTCATTCCTCTGCTTGACCCAAGGCCAACTCCAGCCAATCCCACTGAACTATTCTTACCAGCTGCTGCCACAGCCTGCTATCTCTTGGCAGAATCAGGCACTGCTGCCAGGTGGGAGAAGCCAGCCAAGAGAAGAGCCAGGTGGCTTTACCCCTCCGGCCTAACTGGTCACTCAGTGCTACCAGAAACCTCCAGCCCAACTGTAGGCAGCCCAACAAAAGGGCCAGAGCTGGGAGCAGCAAAGCACCCAGTAGCCTAAGAAAACGGGTGAACAGCCCTACCCCATAGCAAAACCCTTGGCTTAGAAATTGGAACATTACCTGGTCCCAGCCCCCGAGCCGTCCTGCCCAGATTCCCACCCAGACACAAAAAAGGTCCAGATGACTGCCTTTCAGCTGCCTGCGTGCATGGATGAGATGGCCATAAGTTTCCACGTACTCCCCCACTAATACCAGCAGTTCTATCAGCCTCCAGAAACCTGCCTGTCCAAGCTAACACAGTTCCTCTGCCCCCCACAATTCCAGTCCTCTGTGCTAATCTGCCTGACTCCGTTTCCGACCCAGCCGATGTAGACCAGGCGATCTGGGATCGCTGCGTCCACCCTCCCAAGCATCCTCCTTGGCTGGAACGCGGTGCCGTTGTCTCCGGGGTGCAGGTTTCTTTCCACTGGGCACACGTGAAAAGTCACTGGGAAACTTAAGAGGTTCCTCCTCATCATATTCCTCTTCCAACTCTTCATCTTCCCCCAAAGCGAAGAGCTGTGATAACTCCTCCCCTGCAGAGGGCCAGGAGGAGCTACGAGAGCATCTCCCCCGGCTCCGTCTCCTGTTCACTCTGCTCGGGACCCAAGATTTTTAAGTGCATTGACTCAGATGTCCTATCTCATGTATTAGGGTCCCATTCTTCCCAACTGGTACCCTGACTTTGTTGTGGCAATGCTGCTGAGGTTGAAAGTTTAATCTCCTCTGGAGCTTTGTTCTTCTTGGAATTAAGTTCTGGAGCTGATCTTCAGTCCTTTCTGCCCTTTGGCTGCAGCAGGGCAATCCCTGGAGAAGGAGGCATCTTTGAGCCATTAGTAGCCAACACACCAGGGAGCTAGAGGAATGAATTCCTTGGTTCCGCAGGGGGATCTTGAAGGTGAACAAGGGCTTCCCCTGCAAGCCCTATGAATAAGTACTGAAAAAAAATGCCCATTTTACAGCAGAGGAAACTGAGTCTCCAAAGCCACAAAGTAACTTGCTCAAGGCTACACAGATAGCAAATAGTGCCCCATTATATGAAACTGGTTTGTTCTGAATATTGAGCCAAGAATCTTAACCAATATGTTATATTTCATGAGTGTGTTTGCCAAATATCTCAGCTTCAAAAACCTGCTTAGTTACTTGGACAACCCTCAGTTAACTTTTGGATTACTTTCTGTGATAGGCAGAATAACAGCCCTTCCAAATATGCCCATGTTCTTGTCCTTAGAAGATGTGTATATGTCACTTACATGACAAAAGGGACTTTGCAGTGTGATTAAGTTAAAGACTTTGAGATGGGGGAAATTTTCCTGTATTATTTGGATGGGTCCAAACTGAATCACATGGGTCCTTAAAGCAGAGAACCTTTCCAGGCTGTGGTCAGAGGGAGATGTGACTAGAGAAGGGTCAGAGATCCAGTGTTGCTGACTTTGGAGATGGTGGAAGGAGTCTATGAACCAAGGAATGTGGATGGTCTCTAGAAGCTGGAAAAAACAATGAAATGGATTCTCCCCTTGAGCCTCCAGAAAGCAATACAGCCTTGCTGACACCTTGATTTTAGCTCAGTGAGACCCATGTCAGACTTCTGGCCTACAGAACTGTAAGATAATAAATTAGTGTTATTTTAAGCTACTAAGTTTGTGGCACTTTGTGGCAGCAGTAGAAAATGAATACACCTTCCTTTGAAATTATTCCTGCTTCCCTCCATTTATGTAGCTATAAGAGTTGCACAGAGTCAACTGAAAAAAAATTTTTTTATGGTGATGATGGTTGTACACCTTGGGAATATACTAAAAACCACTGAATTGTGCACCTTAAAATGGTGAATTTTGTAGTTTGCGAATTATGTCTCATTTTTTAAAGAAAATACATGTGCTGCTTAACAGGGTTATCATTAGGGGACAGAGAGAAAGGGTATACAAAGCCTTTATAAAACTACAACGTGCCATTTTTAGTGAGGATCAGATATATTAGTTGGGAGTTTCATTGTTGTTGTTGTTTGTTTGTTTATGTTTTAGTGGAAAGTAACAGAAACCTAACCTGACACTTTACTGATTCACATAACCAAATCACAGGATGTCATAGGCCTGGAATTAGAGATTCCAAGGGGGCCACATTCTCTCCACCTCTCATCTTGGCTTTTCTTCTTTTTTAATTTAATTAACTAATTAATCAATTTTATTGAGGTATAGTTGATCTACAATATTATATAAGTTTCAGATGTACAGCATAGTGATTCACAATTTTTAAAGACTATACTCCATTTATAGTTATTATAAAATATTGGCTATATTCCCTGTGCTGTACAATATATCCTTGCAGCTTATTTATTTTATACATAGTAGTTTGTACCTTTTTTTTTTTTTTGCTG
>NW_006790761.1:1007196-1008929 GCF_000442215.2 Lipotes vexillifer | reverse complement strand
CCTCTCACTGTTGTGACCTCTCCCGTTGCGGAGCACAGGCTCCAGACGCACAGGTTCAGCGGCCATGGCTCACGGGCCTAGCCGCTCCGCGACATGTGGGATCTTCCCAGACCGGGGCACAAACCCGTGTCCCCTGCATCGGCAGGCGGACTCTCACCCACTGCGCCACCAGGGAAGCCCAGTAGTTTGTACCTCTTAATCACCTACCCCAATCTCTTCCCTCCCCACTTCCCTCTCCTCATGATAACCACTAGTTTCTTCTCTATATATGTGAGTCTGTTTCTTTCTGTTATATACGCTAGTTGTGTTATTTTTTAGATTCCTTGTATAAGTGATAACATACAGTATTTGTCTTCATCTATCTGACTTATTTCACTAAGCATAATACCCTCCAGGTCCAACCATGTTGTTGCAAATGGCAAAATTTCATTTTTTTAAATGGTTGATTAGTATTCCATTGTGTATATACATACCGCATCTTCTTTATCCATTCCTCTGTTGATGGACACTTAGGTTGCTTCCATATCTTGGCAATTGTAAGTAATGCTGCTATGAACATTGAGGTTCATGTATCTTTTCAAATTAGTGTTTTCATTTTCTTCAGATATATACCCAGGATTAGAATTGCTGGATCATATAGTAGTTCTATTTTTATTTTTTTGAGGAACTTCCATACTATTTTCCACAGTGACTGCATCGAGTTACATTCCCACCAACAGTGTGTGAGGGTTCCCTTTTCTCCACATCCTCACTGATATTTATTATTTGTGTTCTATTTGATGATAGTCATTCTGACAAGTGTGAGGTGATATCTCATTGTGGTTTTGATTTCATTCCTCTGATGATTAGTGATGTTGAGCATTTTTTCATGTGCCTGTTGGCCATCTGTATGTCTTCCTTGGAAAAATGTCTATTCAGGTCTTCTGCCCATTTTTTAATCAGGTTGTTTTTTTGATATCGAGTTGTATGAGCTGTTTATATATTTTGGATATTAACCTAGAAGTAGAATCAGATGTACACCTTGAAGCTGACTCTCTTTGTCCTATGAGAGTTCCTTGAGTTGTAGGGAGAATAGATATCCATTTTCTGGGACAACTCAGGGTGTAATAGAACCTTCTGTTTGTGGGATTTGGCAAAAACTGTGTCTCTGAGTCAAAGTTCTCTACACAGACAGGTACAGAGGGACAAACACTCCTTCCTCAGCTGCATAATTGGAAGTGAGGGAGATTTGGGAGGACAAACAACGTGGTGCTGATAATCTCAGTGGCAGGGAAGGGCAGTGATTCCATTTAAATAAAATTACCTTATGCAAAGGGATATTCTAGACTGGGCACCACATTCAACGTAAGCCCCTAGGAGTTTTTACAGGAAGGAATGATTTTTGCCTTGGTTTGTGGCTCGTTCTAGTGGCTTTTTCTGGTGCAGTGCTTTGAGGCACAGTGGCTGAAATGGCAGAGGGTGTCAACTAAAAAAGAATTGTGACATTAGCAATCCCCTAGGTGGGTAGCCCTGACGGAAGCTTGGGCAACATCAGTGGTACCTCAAACCAGTTTCCAACACTGCCACCTCATGGCAGTAAGAACAATGACAGTGGCCGGGTTAGTAGACTCCACTCTTGGTCTGGACTTGACTACCTACTTTTGGGACCTCGAGTAAGTCCCTGGGGGGGAGATATGTGGAAAGAAAGGCCTCAAGGGGAAGCTGGCTGAAACTCTGTGCCTGTTGGCATTCCT
>NW_006790761.1:999810-1007092 GCF_000442215.2 Lipotes vexillifer | reverse complement strand
CCTTTTGGCATTCCTGATATGAAATAAATCCCTTGCTTTATCCTCTCTAATCTTCTACTGGCTGTGAATTTTCTGCTGGGATCTTCAGAGCCCATCCAATTGGGGAGGAGGTGAATTGCGAAGGAATCAGAAGGAAGAAACAGCAAAGGCAAAGGTCTGGAGGCATGGTGCTTTTAGGGAATGATGAGGTGAGTTGGCTGAGGGGGAAAAAGGGCCGTGGAAGATGGAGATGGAAGTTAAGAGTAGGGGTATACCTTGCATGCCATCACAAGAAAGAAGACCTTTTCCAAAACCCATGACGGTGTTGAAGCAAGACATTGACTTGGTCTAGGTCTGACCTACAACCATGGCAGCAGCAAGACTGGACAGATCAGATTCGAAATTTGTTTGTAAGGTAGAGTCAGCAGTTTGTGAGACAGAACAGGAAGAGAAA
Organism: Lipotes vexillifer; assembly: GCF_000442215.2. Classification (NCBI taxonomy): domain Eukaryota; kingdom Metazoa; phylum Chordata; class Mammalia; order Artiodactyla; family Lipotidae; genus Lipotes; species Lipotes vexillifer. Next base: position 1,006,659 of record NW_006790761.1, on the reverse strand, counting down.
GTATCTGTCAGACTTCAGAGAGGTCTCCATTCACCCCCTCAGGGACCAAAGTGTCAGTTTACCCCCGGGGTCCCCCACTAGGCTCATTAAGAAGTCTGAAAAAAAAGAATTAAGGCTTCCCTGGTGGCGCAGTGGTTGAGAGTCCGCCTGCCCCGATGCAGGGGACACGGGTTCGTGCCTCTGTCCGGGAAGATCCTACATGCCGCGGAGCGGCTGGGCCCGTGATCCATGGCCGCTGAGCCTGCACGTCCGGAGCCTGTGCTCCGCAAAAGGAGAGGCCACAACAGTGAGAGGCCCGCGTATCGCAAAAAAAAGAGAAGTCTGAGTGGGACCCCGTGCAGAACCTAAGTTTCTTTAAAAATACCAAGCACAGGGCTTCCCTGGTGGCGCAGTGCTTGAGAGTCCGGCTGCCGATGCAGGAGACGCGGGTTCGTGCCCCGTTTCGGGAAGATCCCACATGCCGCGGAGCGGCTGGGCCCGTGAGCCATGGCCACTGAGCCTGCGCGTCCGGAGCCTGTGCTCCGCAAATGGGAGAGGCCACAACAGTGAGAGGGCCGCATAACGCAAGAAAAAAAAAAAAAAAAAAAAATACCAAGCACAGTCGGGCTCTGTGGCACAATAGATAGCGCATTGGACTTCTAAAAATACCAAGCACAGATAGGAAGCATCCATTCTGAGGTGGGGTAGGGGGAGGACAAAGGCTTCCTGAGCTCCCAGAATAAGAACTGACTTAGGGCTTCTACCCTGACTCTCAAAATACGGGCTACGGAAGGGTCTTTGGAATGGGGAGTAAGGCATCTGTTCTACCCTGGAATCCGGGGGATCTGAATCTATCCTCATCACTACACCCCTACTTTCTGCACTGGGTCTTGATCCACACCCTGACCACGACTTCCTCATCTGGGCCCAGACATTAGTATCCCTTGTAGATCATCAGGTGGGTCTCTCTGACTTATATAAGTTAGCCCCTACCCCAGGCATTACATTTTTTCTACCTCCTCAGCTCAGCTCCTTTAAGACTGACTGATGGTCTGACCTCCACTCTCTCCTTTCCTACATCCTCCTTCCTTGGCAACACATGCATGCCCTCCTACCAGTTCTGGAAAATCCTGGCCAGAAAGAGATGACACAAATGTGAAACAATACACATGCCTGTCCCTTTTACAATGGCTGCTGAGAGCCCGAGCTGGGACCAGCGACCCAGATTTAGTCTCACTTGTACATCCGGCTCACCCTGGGAGCTCTCTGTGTTTCCGCATCCTTATCTGTGAAATGAACCTTATGTTGCCCTACCTTTCACAGAGCAATCGGGAGAATCAAGCAAGGGAATATTTCTGAAAGTGACATATTTCTGTAAGCTCTTGTTATTTCCACTTCTTTTTGTTCCAGGTATGGATTCTTTTAAATTACAAGAGTCTAAAAGTCCATTTGTCTCTAAAGTAAGTCCCGTTTTCTGTAACAAAAAATAATTAAAGTCCTTTACCTAACCTTAGTACTTAACTCATTTCTGCCCATTTGAGCATCTTTCTGTTTAAAAGGTTTTGGCTGTGCTTTTCAGTTCCTTAGCAGCACATAAAGTAATTTCCAGCTTTCAGCTTCATTCTAGGGGCAAAGCCACCCCACCATTTCCTCAATAGTGGTAGCTGTTGTAGCTGGTTCACTCAGAATTTTTGAAAATGTTGGGATGAAAGCATTGAAAAAGAGGTTTGAACCATGGTTCATTCATTCACTTAATAAACATTCACTCGGTGGGAAATATGTGGTAGATGGTAAACTGCATGACAGTGTCTTTGCATGTTTGTTTATTGATGGGATATGTTTGTTTAGTATATATATTTTTTGTTTAATTTATGTTTGTTTAATGGCTGAATGGCTGAATGACAAACCCCTTCCTTCACTTCCTTAGGTTTCCCTGGCTGGAGCCCTGGTTTCTCTGATAATCACAGTATATAAAAACACATGTGCACTCACTGCTCCGGCACAGTGCTCAGTGCTGTGCATTTAATTCTCACAGTAACTGACTGTGGTAGGTGCTATTGTCATTGCCATGTTTTACAGTTGGGGAAACTGAGGCTTAGGCTGCCACTGGCTTAAGTACCACGTGAGTCCAGGAGTTATGTTCCATCCACAGAACGGCACACTGCAGGAAGCTGGTCAGCGGTTTGATCTGTAAGTAGATCTGACACAAAGCAGGATAATTTTTGGAGACATTAATCCTCATTTCCCTCTTTCCTGCTCCCATTTACTGGCTCGGTTATTTCTTGTCCTGGGGAAAGTTTAACGTAGGGCAGGCAGTGCAGAAAGATTGGTTTCTTCTCTTGCTTTGTTTTCTACTGGCTGAGATCCAGACGGTGTGCTCCCAACTCTGAGCAGAGTTTCAGGCAAAAGGGCTATAAAGTATCATTTTTGTTATGCACTTGATAGAGTGATTACTTTAGCAATTTTAATATTTCAAGAAATGACCTACTGATGCTGACATACTTGCATTTTTTCCCCCTCCAACCCAATTATTTCAAGTGGAGGAAAATCTATTGTAAAAAATATAAAGGTTGCAAAAAAACAAAAAGTGAAGTGACCCATCAGAGCTATTACCAATACAATGAAGGCCTTGAATAAAATCATTAAAAATGAAATGGAAAAAATACTTCTGCAGATCTGCTGAGATCATTATCATAAATACAATATACATGCAAGTTTTGCAAAATAGGTTCTTCATTAATTTTATTTTGGCAATTCCCATCTTTGTCTCTATGGTAGAATGTCTTTCTGCATATTAAAAATTAAAAGCCATTTAAGTAACACAATGGGATAGCCATGATTAATAGAGCTAGTGCTGTTAACCATGGAAGCTAAAGCAATTGAAAAAAATGGAAGTAGTAACACATTTATAACTTTGCTAATGTCACATTACAAAGAAGAATATTTTAAGTTTAAAATATTTAAAAAATTTTAAAATTTGCTTGTAAAGGCAATGTCTTTAGTCTTTGTCAAGTTTTTCCTTGAAGTTTAAGATTTCATATTTGTATATATAGTTTTTGTTTATCAAAATGTGTGCCATTTTATGAATAAAGTTATGTGGTATTTACTTATAGAAAAATAAGCTCTTTCTGCTGTCCATAGAAAAGTTTGGATCCTGTTCTACAAGAATATAGGAACCCGGATATATTTTTCTAATTCTGAATAAGGCTCAGAGTTCCTTGTAATTGGAGTAGGTAACTGTGCTCTAAGTTTCAGGAATTTAAGTAATTTAAGGAAATGTGAATAGTGGTCACGTGGAAAAATACTTAGATGATTTGAATTTGGTAATATTGAATACTTCAAAATGTATAATTCAGGCTGATTTTCCTTTTTGTTTCTTACCAGGGTAAAATGTTATTGTTTAGTCAATAATGAATGCAGGTTGATATTAGAAAATATTGGTCCATTGATGGCTCACTATATGTGTCTGTGTAATGAGAAGAACTGGCAGGGGAGGGGTCTTATGATACCTTGGAGGCACCATGTGATACAGAGGACAGATCAAGGTCATGTGACTTAGCTTCTCTAGCCTTCAATGTGCTCATCTGTAAAGTGGGGATGGTAAGTAAGGCCTACCTAGAAGAATGGAGACAGTGCATGCAAAGTGCCTGGCATGTAGTATGGGTTCAATATTATTTTGATTTTATTATTATTCCGGATGAGAGTCTATCTTAGCATAGGCTGTTATGCCCTATAGTTATGTTACTTATGTGATAGCTCAAATAAAATTATTATTTTTTGAATTGCACCCATTTCAAACAAATGTGAAGGATTGCTGAAGGCATTTGTTTAACTTACTGTTGAGAATAACAATTTATTTAACTCGATATTATGCAAGTATACTTTTGATCAGATGACTTCAATGTACTCTTAAATTCAAGTATTTTGAATTTAAAATAGTTTTGAAACTATTTCAACATTTATATTTTTAAAAAAGAAGAGACTAGCTCTTGAAATTGTAAAATTGAGTGATATGCATATAATTCAAAACTATGATTTGGAGACTTTTTTTATGGGATTTTTAGGAGATTTACATTTTGTGCTCTTCTCTGTTGTGGTTTGAAATACCACAGAATGTGAAACTTTGCATCTACCCATAACCTTTTCTTCTTCCTTCTAGCTCGAGACTAGTGACTGCACCAAGGATCCCAACCCCTCTCCTAAGAACCAGGGTAGCAGGGAGACCTTAACTTCCACTCTCAAATCCCTAACTGGTAACATCCTGATTTTCTCTTTCTCAGAGCCAAACTTTTCAGGGTGGTTAATACTTTCTCCACAGTCTCAACAAATTGCCATCATGTTCACTGCTCAGCCCACTTTATTTTGGCTTCTATATCTATCATTTCAACAACTCTTCTAACAGTTACCACTGACTTCCATGACACTAATTCCAAGAAACACATTTTATACTTGGTCCTTGTTGTCTCAAGAGTGCTTGACATCCATCTTTCTTTTCACATGTTTCGACACTCCTTGTAGGCCATAACCCTTGGTGCTCCTGGTTTCCCTCATACCTCTCTGCTGGCTCCTTTTCCTCCTCTGGATCCTCACACTTCTCTACCCAGTTTTTAAAATATTGGAATTACTCAAGGTAACAGAGCAACACGATTAGACACATTCATTCAAAAGTCTCCCCGATTCACTGGTTGTGTCATTCAAAGGGACTGGGGAGAATAGTGCAACTGCTGTGTCATACAGGTGATGAGGAAAGGAGAAAGGACCTTGAAATTCTCAGTCTGGTGACAAGGGGCTTAGGCCAAGCCCCTTTCCTTTTTTCGGATTTAATTTCCTTATTCGGAAGACAGGACAAGGTCTAGATAATCCATGTGCATCCTTCCAGTTGTAGCATTTATCCATTATACTGTATCTCTTTGCTTATCAATCTGTCCCCTCCACCAGATTGTGAGCTGTCCCAGGGAAAGGCCTCCCCTTTATTCACCTTTGTATCCTGGCATTGCTCAGCACTAGCTGGTATACAGGAGGCAGCAGTGAGTGTGGGGACTGAGTCTATACCTCTTTCTTGAACATTTCCATTCTCTTACCTCCAGGCTCTTGCGGGGGAAAATAATGGAACTATGAGTCCTTGGCCCTCTGTATGGAACCTGCTATGTAAATTCTATTGGTTCCTGTCTTTTAACAACTTGCTTCCCATGCCCTCAACATTAACCACAGCAGCTGTTCCAAATCGCCACTCTGCTCAGGCACTCAATCCTCCCTGCCCCTGCCAGGGCAGAAGATGCCTCTGAATCCTCTAAGAAAACTGAGGTTATTTGGCCTCAGAAATCTAATCTGCCCACTCCCTCCCCCTTTCTTGTCTCTTATACTTCTAACGCGTTGGTCTTCCCAGTTGGACCCCTTCACAAACTACAACTACTGTGTTAAATTAAGAGCAAAACAAAGTGATTTCTACCTAGCCTCAATACGTTCATAAAAATGTCCATCTATGAAGTTTCTGAGCCCCATCCCATCCAGCTCATCCATTCTATTCAATGCCCATTCATCCCCTGGCCCCATTTTTTCTCTCTTATTGCCCCTCTCTCAGCACTTTTCAGCACCATCTCCCTTATGAACAAACACCAGGCTCCCTGTCATGAAAACAGCCGTCATTTTAATTTAGTCTTCCTCTTCTCAGCTCCTTTACCATCTCCATGTCTTTGTTGCCCCCTTGCTTTGGAGATCATTTCTATATTCCTCATTCTGCTCTTTCCTAAGTCTCCCCCTTCTCCCATACATCTTCTTAGTTCAAGTAAATTAAATAACTGTAAAATGTCTACTGTGTGCCAAGCTCAAATCTGAGCTCCGAGGGAATCCAAGAGATGAAAAACACAATGTTTGAATCACCATAGAGTTTCAAAACCTAATTAGGAAGACAAGTTGTATATACAAAGAGATACATAAAGAGGCTGCATAGGATTGCTGATTGTGGAATGAATAGTAAATGAAAACATGAACAAAGTGTCAAATGAGAGCTATAAAAATGAATGCTTTAATTGTTCACAGGATAGATTCCCATGGGCGGGTGGTGGTTAGAGAAGTGTTTATAGAGGAGGTGAGTCATGAACATGGTTTTGAGAAGAGCACGAGAAACACAGGACAGGAGTTGGGGGTTGTTGGGGAGGGTGGTGTTAGGAATATTGATTCTTCTTCCTTTGTCTATATCTCAATGAATACAAACATAGGGATCGTCCTAGATTTCTTCCCTACTGTGCCCACATCCAGCCAGTTACCAATTCCCATCAAAAATACACTCCAATATTTCTCCCACTCATTCCGCCTCTCTGTCCCATGAAATTCCCAGTCCAGGCCATCATCACATCTTATCTGAATACTACAATAGCATTTGAACTGGTCTCTTAGTTCAGGTCTTATACCCCCTATACACACACAGGATTTGCTCCCATAAGTGTTAAGATCCTGGGACATGGATTCCTGAAACTGCCTCCTTACCCTCTGATGTCCTTGAGCAAATTGCATAATCTCTCTGTGTCCCAGTTTCCATATATGTAAAATGAGGATAAGTAAAATGCTAATACCAACCTCAAAATTTTAATATGAGAATTAAATGAGCTACTACATATAAATCACTTTAGAACAGGACTTGGCACTTAGTCGGCACACAATGAATATTTACCTGCTATTATTAACCAAATAGTCATCAGGTTGTTCTACTATCTAAACATGTAACTTTCCATCTTAAATCCCTTCAGTGGCCTAAGTAAAGTCTGAAATCCTTACCTGGACCTGCCAAGCATCATTAAATGTGTTGCTGGGGGCTTTTTCAATGGCCCCTGTCCCCTGTATTGCAGCTGAGGAAATTTAATCGGTGGACAT
>NW_006790761.1:967073-999756 GCF_000442215.2 Lipotes vexillifer | reverse complement strand
TTTAATTCGGTGGACATTGTCATAGGAATGCCGAGAGAAGGAAGAGATCGCTTCCCCAAAATGGGATTTTTGAGTCGCAGTAAGTATGGTAAGCCATTCTCTGGCCAGAATAAATAATTTTCTAAATTCCTGTATCTCCCACTGTTGGAGTGGGTTGTAGATCTTTGCTCTCAGTTAGAGGTAGAAGGAACACAGGCAATATCATAAGGAAAGTTTCTACTACATGAAATGGAGGTTGTGGAAAATCCACCTCTTCCAGCCTGCTGGGCTGAGGCAAGAATGGGCAGAGGCCAGGAAGCCAGTGTTCAGGAGAGTAACTGACTTCTCCCATCAAGGTGAAAATCCGGGGAGGGGGAGTTTTGGATAGATGAGGGAAAAGTTGAGAGCACAGAGTTCCTTTTTGGGAGGAACCAGAGTGAAAATGGCAGTGAAGCAGAAAGAAGGCCTGAGCTAGTACCCTCAAGCCTCTTTTCGGTTCCAGGTTATATTGTAAAAAGCCCCAAATTTCCTTTGTTTTCCAAGGAAGGACATGAAATGCAGCTGATGGACTGGCCAGGTCTCAGAGGGATAACACCTCCAGCAAGAGCCTGGGTATGACTGCGTCAGCTAAGGTGTCCTCAGGCCCTGACCTTGCCTAGAGAACTAACTAGTTCACCAACCCAGGGACCAGACAAGACTAGATCTCACGAAGCTTAGACTAGCCAGGACCCTAGGCATGGATCTGAGGTCTTCAGCCCGACCACCATGATGCAGTCTTATGAAGGCCACCATACACTCATCATGATTTGGGGAAAGAGCAGGGCACAGAGAAAGAATCTGAAAAACGAAAATGCCCTGAGGCTCCCAGGAGAGACTGTATAAACCAGAAGATTCTGAGACACTGTCAAATAGCAACTTCTAGCTGAGGGATGGAGGTAGGCAGGAGGTGGGAAGGTCTGGAGAAGACGGAGCTGAAACACTTCATGTGTGGTGCACGATGGATTCAAAGGGCCAGCACTCGGTCCAGATGAAGTCATCCTCACTGGAGTGTGTCTTAACTATTACCCTGCCAAGTAAAATCTGGCTCCAGAGACTGGGGTTCCCAACCTGAGGAGTGCAAGGCAGTGAGGAGAGGAGAGCAGGGAGCTGTAGCAGAGACTGGGTTTATTGTTCTGGGCTGTAAATCCAAGACCTTACATGTGCCTGTTTTAGCATAAATAAATGAATGAATAAAAGAATTCTGGGCAATGTGTAAAAAGCAGGCTGGGAGTGGGGGACAGCAGCTTGGGAAGTTAGGTCCATTGGGTCCTGGTTTACCATCTGATAGGTAATAAGTACTAAAAACTCATCACTTTCTAATTATTTTACTATATTTTACCATTATCTATAATAATAGATAAGCTTCAGATTAATTACGTCTCTTGTAACCAGGGCTGGCTTCATGGGCCCCGGTCCTGAGCAGTCACATGGGGCTCTGCACTCAAAAGGGTGCTTGGTTTAATGCCCTGCTGTCATCAACTTGAAATTGTTAATACATTTTTAACAAGGGGCCCCACATTTTCATTTTACGCTGGGACCCACAAATCTTGCAGCGGGCCCTTCTTGTGTCCGTGTGGGGGAAATACTGTATGATGGTAGCTACTTTGCATCTCTTCCCAGCTGAGTGTTCTGGGTCCTCTGCTGGCAGGCTTGAAATAGGACATGGTGGACATTGGCAAGCACCAGAAATCAGTGAGAACCAGCTGTAAACATTTACCAGCGCACCACTGGACAGGCCACGCTCTTCAGGCCTAGTGATCATACACACCCACTACCAGCCCCCAGACACCTGTGGGGTTTGATAGCATTTCAGTGGGAAAGAAGTTCTTTTTTCAGAGCAGTTTACTAGCTCTTTGTGGCAAAGAACAAAAACAATGACCTCAGCTCTGGCATTATTTCAAAACTTAAATGCAGACCTTCCGTGATTGAAAACTGTCACAGTTGAATTATGACACTCCATGAGAAGAAAGTGTCCTGAACTAAGGTCGGCACCAATTGATAAAGGGCTAGAAATCCAGGAACTCGCACCTGCCTTCTCCGGCCAAGCCAGAGCTGCCCCTCCCACCGCTCCTGCTTTCTCCGGGGGAAGCCGGGATCTTGCCCGAGGGCTCAGAGATATGGTGGGCTGGCTTTGCCCTGGAGTGAGTGGATGGATCCTTCCCCAAGATCCGGGCTACAGAAAGCTCCCCCGCAATCCGCGCAGCGCAGAGCGATGGAATCCACCTGGCGCGAGGCGCACTGGGCAAGGCCCTTTGACCTGGCGTTGGTGTTCTGCTTGGCCCCAGGGCTGCGGCAGACCGTCAAGCTCTACCTGCAGAGGCATCAGCTGCTTCGAGACCTGCGCCCCTTCCCTTGGCCCCCCACCCACTGGTTCTACGGGCATCACAAGGTAGATAGAGGGAAGGGAGGGGGGAAGGAGGATGCTGGAAACTGGGCGGGCAGAGGAGTGGTTGTTCCCTTCCCTTACTCCCATCCCTCCGTCCTGCCCAGACCTCTCCTGCCCCACCTGTGGCATTTTCATTACTCCAGACTTATTCTCTCACAGCCCTCCAGGGAAATGGAAACACCCTAGAGCCACTAGAAAGGAAGTTTGGGGGGCTGGGAGGGGGTTATTTAAAGACACAATAGGAAAAAAGAGGGCTGCGGTGTAATTCAGGTCTAATTGCTTCACCCGTCTCTTGAATTTATGTACTGTGTTTTAAAAAGCCTTCCGCATATACTGCTAAAAAATAGTCTGTTGTCCTAAATAATACTTGTTAAGTGCAGAAGATACACAAAATTGGACACAGTAGTTGCCACCCTTAGTCCTTTCCAACCAGAGATTCTTGTGAAGTAGGGAGCAGCCCCAGCCAATCACACAAAAAATATTGACTAATTGGAATTTGTAAAGTAGAGAAAGACCCCTTACCTTTGTTCTCTCCTGTTCTCTAAATCCACTCCCCACCCATTCCTTGTTTTATTCATTCAACCAACTTTGAGTGGCAGTTGTGTGATAGGTGCTAAGATTACAAAGAGAAGATAGGTGCCTGCCCTCAAGGGGCCCAAGTCAGATGTATACTTAGACCACAAAGGGAAAATGAAAATACAGGGTAATGAGTGCTTTGGCAGAGGCCTAGGGACAAGGCAATCTTGGAGGGAAGTATATATCTCTACCTAGAGGAGAAAAAGTTCTATAAAAGGCTGAGCAGAATCTTAAAGGCTGGGTGGGTGGAGGGGGTGTTCCCAGCAGACCTATTGTGTGATCTTTTGGATCCCCCACTCCTAGTCCCTTTTCCCTAAAGCAACCACTTTCCCTTCTTTTATCTGTTTATTTAAATCCTTACCTGTAAGATAATACTGGGTTGGCCAAAATGTTTGTTTGGGTTTTTATATATGCTCTTACAGAAAAACCTGAATGAACTTTTTGGCCAACCCAATATTACTACATTGCATTTCTTGATTTAATAATTTTAGTTATCCATCTATTAACTACCTTATGATGAGTAATCACTTACACCCGCCTTCTACTGTCCCAATATAGTTATATTGTATTTTTTATTAAATAGAAAATTATTATTTATATTCTTTTGATTATGTAAATGTTATTTATCACTGACCTAATGGTTGATTTTGGACCTTTTCTCATAGAGCTTTTTTTTCCCTCATGGTGTTGTTAACTTCCTCCTTTTCTCATTTGCTTAGTTTTTCAATATCTATCACTATTTTTTCCCCAAATGCTTTAATAGGCCTGTCAAACACATCGCAATAATATTTCCAAATATTGGAACATATCAAACAATCTATCAGCCCATATGTTTTTCTGGAGGCATTTCTCCCACAGACCTCTCCTCCTGTTCCAATCTGGACTGGTTGCTCTCTAGACCTGGTACACAGATGTTGTGCTGTCCTGTGTCATATCTCCCGTCTCCTGGACATTATGTCTTTTTTCTTCCTAATTTATTTAATCATTTTTATGGGTGACTTCTTGAGAATGAGTGAAGGAATGCCAGGTGAATTTTTTGAGCTCCTGAATCATTGTAAATGTCTTTATTATAATTTTGAACTTGAGTGATAACTTGGTTGGATATAGAATTATACTTTGGAAATGAATTTCTGTCATAATTTTGAAAACATGTTCCATTGTCTTCTAGCTTTCAGGATGACTTGAAAATTCCTTATTTTTTTCCAACTTTTTTTATTGTGGTCAAATACACCTAAAATAAAACTTACCATCTTAACCATTTTTGAAGTGTACAGTTCAGTGATGTTAAATACATTCATAATGTTGTGAAACTATCAACTCATCCGTCTCTGTAACTCTTTCATCTTGTAAAACTGAAACTCTTTACCCATTAAGCAGTAACTCCCCACTTCCGCCTTTCTCCAGCTCCTGGCAACCACCATTCTATTTTCTGTCTCTATGATTTTGACTACTCTTAAGTATCTCATACAAGTGGAATCGTGTAGTATTTACCTTTCTGTGATTAGCTTATTTCACTTAGCATAATGTCCTCAAAGTTAATCCATATTGTAGCATATGTCAGAATTTCCTGCTTTTTTAAGGCTGAATAATATTCCATTGTATGTATATACCACATTTTGCTTATCCATTCACTTAATGGAGTTGGTGGACTCTTGGCTTGTTTCTACATTTTAGCTGTTGTGAACATGGGTATACAAATACCTCTTTGAGACCTTGCTTTCAATTCTTTTGGGTAAATATCCAGAAATGGAATTGCTGGATCATATGGTAATTCTATTTTTAATTTTTTGAGGAACCACTGTACTGTTTTCCACAGTGGCTATACCATTTTACATTTTCACCAGAAGTGCACAGGGGTTCCAGTTTCTCAACATTCTTGCTAAAACTTGTTATATTCTGTGCTTTTTTTTTTTAATAGCATCCGTCCTAATGGGTGTGAGGTAGTATCTCATAGTTTGATGTGCATTTCCCTAGTGATCTGTGATACTGAGCATCTTTTCATGAGCTTATTGCCATTTGTATATCTTACTTGGAGAAATGTCTTTTAACTCTTTTGTTCATATTTTGAAATTAAAAAAATTTTAATTAAAAGTTTGTTATTGAATGAAAATTCATTATTTTTAAATAAATTTATTTATTTTATTTATTTATTTTTGGCTGCGTTGGGTCCTTGTTGCTGCACGTGGGCTTCCTCTAGTTGTGGCGAACAGGAGCTACTCTTCGTTGCTGTGTGTGGGCTTCTCATTGTAGTGGCTTCTCTTGTTGCCAACCACAGGCTCTAGGCACACAGGCTTCAGTAGCTGTGGCACATGGGCTCAGTAGTTGTGGCTCACAGGCTCTAGAGTGCAGGCTCAGTAGTTGTGGTGCACGGGCTTAGTTGCTTGGCGGCATGTGGAATCTTCCTGGACCAGGGATCGAACCCGTGTCCCCTGCATTGGCAGGTGGATTCTTAACCACTGTGCCACCAGGGAAGTCCCTGAATGAAAATTCTTTAAATTCTTTAGTGCTTTACAATTTTCAAAAGTTTCACACACGATTTCATATGATCCCCTAATAACTCTTTTTCCCCCACCCCTATATTGCCCACCCCCCTCCCCACTGGTAACCACTAATTTCTTCTCAATATCTGTGTCTGCTTCTGTTTTGTTTTATTCACTAGTTTGTTGTATTTTTTATATTCCACATATAAGTAATATGATACAGTAGTTTTTCTCTGTCTGACTTATTTCACTTAGCATAATGCCCTCCAAGTCCATCCATATTGTTGCAAATGGCAAAATTTCATCTTTTATGGCTGAGAAGTATTCCACTGTATGTATATATATATATACCACAATTTCTTTATCCATTCAGCTGTTGATGGACACTTAGGTTGCTTCCATACCTTGGCTATTGCAAACAATGCTGCTGTGAACATTGGAGTGCATGTATCTTTTCGAATTAGTGTTTTTGGTTTTTTTAGGATATATACTCAGGAGTGGAATTACTGAGGCATATGACAGTTCTATTTTTAGTTTTTTGAGAAACCTTCATACTTTCCACAGTGGCTGTACCAATTTACAATTCTCACCAACAGTGTACGAGGACTCCCTTTTCTCCATATCCTCGCTAAGTTTGTTATCTTTGTGTTGATAGCCATTCTGACAGGTATGTGATGATATCTCATTGTGGTTTTGATTTGCATTTCCCTAATGATTAGTGATGTTGAGCATCTTTTAAAGTGCCTGTTGGCATCTGCATTTCCTTTTTGAAAAATGTCTATTCAGTCCTTTGTTCATTGAATCAGGTGGTTTTTTGTTGTTGAGTTTTAGGAGTTCTCTATATATTCTGGATATTTATCTCAGATGTATGATTTGCTAATATCTCCTCTCAATCTGTGGATTATCTTTTTACTCTGTTGATACTGTCTTTTCATGTACAAAAATTTTTTAATTTCATGAATTTGTCTATTTTTTCTTTTGTTGCTTGTGCCTTTGGTGTCGTACCCAAGAAATCATTGCCAAATCCAATCTTGTGAAGTTTTGTCCTATGTTTTCTTTTAAGAGTTTTAAAGTTTTAGGTCTTTGATCTATTTTGGGTTATATTTTGTATTTTTGGTAAGGGTACAACTTCATTCTGTTGCATGTGAACATCCAATTTTCCCAGCACATTTGTTGAAAGTCTGCCCTTTCCTCATTTAATGGTCCTGGCACCTTTGTCATAAATCATTTAACCATACATTAAAGGGTTTATTTCTGAGCTTTCTATCCTATTCCATTTGTCTATTTTTAAGCCAGAACCATACTATTTTGATTACTGTACTTTTGTAGTAAGTTTTGAAATCAGGAAAAGTGAGTCATCCAGCTTTGTTCTTATTGAAGATTGTTTGGGCTATTCAAGGTCCTTTGCTATGCCACATGAGTTTTAGAATGGATTTTTCTATTTCTGCAAAAGCATAATTGGGATTTTGATAGGGATTGCATTGAATCTGTAGATTGCTTTGGGTAGAATTCACATCTTAATATTAAATCTTCCAATCCATGAACATGGGATGTGTTTCCACCTATTTATGCCTTTTTAAATTTCTTTCAGCGGTGTTTTATAATTTTCAATGAATAAGTCTTTCACTTTGTTGTTTGGAAATACATAGTTTTCCAATACTTGGAAAGGAGGAATGTTCACTTCCTAAGTATTTTATTTATTCTTTATGATATGCAGGCAGCAAAGCAGGCTCCAATGTCCACGAAATAAACCTAGGTTAATAAATGCAGATGCTGATTATGGTATATATTAAGGTGGTAAGGATGAAGAGTTAGGGACAGGACATTAAGAGTGAATACTACAATTTCTTTGATACGTCCCCTACCTCTCTCAATTTCTCTTTTCTCTCTTTCTGGAACTCCTATTAGTTGGAGATAAACCTTCTAGATCCATTTTTAAATCTTTTCTTCTTGATTTTATATTCCTATAATTTCTACCAAAACATTGAAAAATTTTGACTGTCATAATTTTGATTTCCAAGAGCTCTGTCCTATTCTTCATCTATTCTTGCATCAGTTTCCTTATGATGCATTAAAAAGCACCCTAAAACTTAGTGGCTTAAGACACAGCCAGCTATTTAGCTCATGATTCTGTGGGTCAGAAATTTGAGCTGAACTAGACTATGAGGTTCTGCTGTTATGATCCAGGCTCAGTTGACCTCAGTTTGGCTCACTGATGCATCTGCAGTCAGCTGCTGGGGCAGGTAAAGGCTGGCTGTCACCTTGGGTGCCTTCATTCTCTTCCATCTAGTTTATTATCCTTCAGCTGGTTAGCCCAGCCTTGCTCATATGGTATCGGGGTCTCAAGAATAGCAAGAGACCAGGCTTCAATGTGCAAGTGTTTTCGAAGTCTCTCAGTCATGTTTGCTACTCTCCCAAAGGAAGACACATGGCCGAGTCAGTGTGGGAGAACACTATCAAAGTGTATGAATACAGGGAGGCATTAACAAATTGAGGCAATTACTACCGTCAATTCAACACATTCCTCTTTGGTATAGAATCCTGATCTTGTTTCATGAAATGCTATATCATGTCTTTTTTGAAGTATTAGTAACTTTTTTCAGTGTTTTTTCTGTTTGTGTATTAGTTATCTATTGCAGTTTAGCAAATTACCCCCAAGCTTAGCAACTTAACCCATGGTGATTATCTCACACAGTTTGTGAAGGTCAAGAATTTGGGAGTGGCATTGATTAGGTGGGTGAGTCTCTGTGAGAGACTCAGGGTCTCTCCTAAGGTTGCATGGGGTTGGCTGGGGCTGCAGTCATCGCAGGGCTCCACTGGAGCTGGAGAATCCACTTTCAAGCTCACTTACATTGCTGTTAACAGGCTATTGGCCAGGACGCTTCAGTTCTTCTCACATGGACCTTTCCATAGGGCTGCTCACAACTAGGGTGACCCACTCGTCCCAGGTTACCTGGTTGTCTCCTGATTTTAGTTCTGAAGGTTTTATCTCCCGGGAACCCCTTCAGTCAGGCAAGGTGGAAGGGTTAGTCACCCTGCTCTCAACAAGGCAGCTTGTTTCCCTCAGAGTAAGATGTGAGAGAGCAAGAGTGAGAGAGAGAGAATCTAAGATGGAAATTGCACTCATTTATAACCTCATCTTGGAATGTTTGTACCATCACTTGTACTGTATGCAATCAGTCACACTGACAAATCCGTGTACAGTGTGGGAGGGGACAATATAAAAAGATGGGAGATGATTGGAGGCCATTTTGGAGGCTGGCTACTGCAGTTTCTTTTGCTTTATGCCTTTCTTCTTGGAGGCTATCGTCAAATGTCAGATGCTCTTTGGCTGTCATTTCATTTTCTAGAGTGAGGCACTAAAGATGTTTGAAGTCTTGTGTACAGAGCAAGAACTTTCCCTGAGAGCAAACCTGTTGGAGGACCCAAACTGCCAGTATCTGTGGTTTTGTTTTTATCTTTTTGTTTTTATTTTATTTTGTTTTTATTTTTTTATTTTTATTTTATTGTGGTTTTTTTTGTTTTTATTTTATTTTTTCCAGTTTCTTAGAGATGAATCTGCCTTTTAGGAGATTGCAGATGACTTCTGGCATTCTGGGAGCAGAAAAAGGGAGTTAGGGATCTAATCATTTGTTATGCAGTCTTTCATTTAGCTCCTCTATTTTTAGTCCAATGATTCATCCCTGCCCTCCACAATGCCTGATTTCTTCCAGTCTTAGAGCCTCTCTGGTTTAGTTCTTCTAGAAAATAAAACCTCTGATCTGTTGTGGGACTTAAAGGGGGTATTGCATGGGGAGAGGGTGGAGACCTGGGGTTGAACCAGCCCTTCCTTTAATCTACTTCTCCTTTAAGTTACTGCTCTCTATGTAACTTTTTAAAAAATTTAACCTGATTAACTTTTTCTAAACTTCTCATTCCTCAACTTCCATTTGCTCTGTTTCTCAGTAGAGTTTGATTTTTACCTTCCAGAAACTGGAGTTGAGAAGGAGCTATCAATCAGAAGTTGGGAATACTGAAAATGGACCAAGAGATCTGTTCTACCAGCTATTGAGAATGATGTATTAACGTAGTGCTTCTCCAAGTATTTGTAGTGAAGAACCAGTTTTTTTCCAATCTCTTGTAGACGTTTACTTTCATTAAAAAAAAAAAAAAAAAACAGAAATTGCAACAATGTCAAGTTACTATAAAAATTTCTAAATGCTATGCTCAGTTTCTATAATTATCTCATCATGGACTGGTTTATGGACCATGCTTTGAGTAACATTGTGTTAAAGTCTTCCACTCTTATTGTGAATTTCTTTATTTCTTTTTGTAGTTCTGATGTCCATTTTTGTTTTATCAATTTTCAAGATATAGTATAGTGTGTATACAGATTTTGAATTATTATATCTTCCTGGTAGACTAATCCTTTTTATATATGAACGATTCCTTTTTATATCTAGTAAGACTTCTTGCCTTAAATTCTACTTTATCTGATATTAGTGTAACTACACAAACTTTTTGTTAGTATTTAAATGATACTTTTAATCCTTTATTTTTAACCTTTTGGACTTTTTGTCTTGTGTCTTTTGTAAGCAGTACATAGGTAGGCTTTTAAAAATATATAATCTGACACGTTTTGTCTTTTACTTGAAATAATTAGGCTATTTACATGTAATATAATTACTGATATGTTATTGACTTTTTCAGAGGATAAATTTATTTGATATTTGAAAAGAACTGAGACAATGTCTGGCACTTTGTAAGTGCTATGTAAGTGTTTGTTAAATGAAACATAAGTTCCACCACCAGACTGTGACCACTATAGGGTAAGGCACTAACCTGTCTTAATTCCATGTCTTCAGCACCTGGTACTTTGTATATTCCTTGTTCTTGTTCCCTCTGTGCTATTTGGTTTGGCTTGTCTATTACATACTCACTAGTCCATTGTTAAAGCAAATCCCATTCTTCACTGACACCATTACTATATTCTATCAGCTGGCAGATGAATTGCTTCATTGTAATTTTTTGTAAAGCTTTATTGAGATATAACTCACATACCACAAACTTTTACCCGCTTAAAGTGTATAATTAAATAGTTTTTAGTATAGTCACAGAGTTGTGTAATCATAACCACAATCAATTTTAGAATATTTTTATCATCTATAAAAACCCCACAAAACCTATACCCTTTAGCTCTCAGTCCCAAAGCACCCCATCACTCATCCCTGGGCAATCATTAATCTACTTTCTGTCTTTGTATACTTGCCTCTTAAGAATATTTCATATAAATGAAATTAAATAACATGGTCTTTTGCAACTTGCTTCTTTCAGTCAGTGTAATGTTTTTAAGGTTCATCCATGTTGTAGCATATATCTATGCTTCATTCTTTTTTGTGGCTGAATAATATTTCATTGTATGTATGTACTACATTTTGTTTATCCATTTGTCAGTTGATGGGCCTTTGAGTTGTTTCCAATTTGGGGCTATTATTTGAACATTTTTTAACATATTTTTGTGTGGGTGTATGTTTTCATTTCTCTTGGGTATATATACCTAGGATTGGAATTGCTGGGTTAAATGTTAACTCTGTGTTTAACTTTTTGAGGAACTACCAGAGTTTTTTTCCAAGGTGACTACACCATTTTGCATTCCCATGCAGTGTATGAAAGTTCCAATTTTTTCACATCCTCACCAACACTTGTTATTATCTGTCTTTTTTATTATAGCCACTCTAGTAGGTATGAAGTGGTCTCTCATGGTTTTGATTTGCCTTTCCCTGATGACTAATGATATTGAACACCTTCTCATGTTCTTCATTGGCCATTTGTATATCTTCTTTGGAGAAATGTCTATTCAGATTATTTGTCAATTTTTAATTGGGTTATGTGTCTTTATTATTGAGTTGTAAGAGAGTTTTTAAAGATATATATTAGCTACAAGTTTCTTATTAGTATACGATTTGCAAATATTTTCTCCCATTCTGTAGTGTCTTTTAAAGCACAAAAGTTTTTAATTTTAAAGAATTCTAATTTATCTGTTTTTTTCTTTTATTGCTTGTGCTTTTGGTGTCATAGCTAAGAAACAACTGCCAAATCCGAGACTAAGTCGTCATGTTTTCTTCTAAGAGTTTTATGTTTTTAGCTCTTTTATTTAGAACTTTGATCCATTTTGAGTTAATTTTCGTGTATTGTGTGAAATAGGGGTCCAAGTTCATTCTTTTGCATGTGGGTGTCCAGTTATCCCAGCACCATTTGTTGAGAAGACTATTATTTCTCCCAGTTGAATTGTTGTGGTACCTGAGTAGGAAGATTCCAGTCTTCCTCCTGTGTTTCTCCTTTACTCTCACGTTACTACCACACTCACAGCACTTCTGATGCCAGATGTGTGGGGGTTTTCCCCACATCAAGCAATTCGGTGACACTAACTGTGTGTCCTACAATTTACCTCAACTGTACTCAGTTAACATTATCTACCTGGAGACAGCATCAGATCCCACAGATTAAGATAACAGTCCCATAAGACTACCTCCACCCCACTTCAGATGCCAATTGCAAGTCCAGGTTGTTACTTATGCTTTTGACCAATCAGCTGCAAACCTGAGGTTCCCATGACCATCTCCTCAGTTTTGATTAATTTGCTAGAATAGCTCACAGAACTCAGGAAAACAGTTTACTTACTGTTTACTGGTTTATCGTAAAAGGGAATGATAAAGGATACACATGAACATCCAGATGGAAGAGGTGCATAGGCAAGGTGTGTGGGAAGGAGCACAGAGTTTCCATGCCCTTTCCAGGTGTGCCACTGTCCCAGCACCACCACCTGTTCACCAACCCAGAAGGTCTTTTGACCCTGTACTTTGGGGATTCTTATGAAGGCTTCATCATGTAGGCGTGAATGATCATTAATTCCATTTCTAGCCCTTCTCCCATCTCTGGATAATGGGAGGAGGGGGGTGAAAATTCCAAGTTTCTAATCACGGTTTGGTCTTTCTGGTGACCATCCCCCACCCAGGAGCCCACCAAGAGTCATCTCATTAGAACAAAAGACACTGGTATCACCCAGGAAATTCTAAGGAATTTAAGAACTCTGTCAGGAACTGGGGTCAAAGATCAAATATCGGGGGCTTCCCTGGTGGCGCAGTGGTTCAGAGTCCGCCTGCCAATGCAGGGGACATGGGTTCGCGCCCCGGCGGGAAGATCCCACATGCCGCGGAGCAGCTAGGCCCTTGAACCATGGCCGCTGGGCCTGCGCGTCTGGAGCCCAAAAAAAAAAAAAAAAAAAAAAAAAAAAAAGATCAAATATTGGAACAAAAGATGTTCCCAGTGCTCTTATCACTTAAGAATTACAAGGGTTTTAGGAGCTCTGTGCCAGGAACCAGGAGCAGATATATATATAATTATAATAATATGTACAATTATTTTTGTATTATCTCACAGCACTTTTGTCAAAAATCAGTTGACTGTACATGTGAAGTTTTATTTCTGGATTCTCAATTCTATTCCATTGAGCTATATGTCTATCTTTATGCCAATACCACTGTCTTAATTACTGTTGCTTTATAGTAAGTTTTGAAATCAGGAAGTGTGAGTCCTCCTACTTTGTTCTTTTTCAAGAATAAGGCTGTTCTGGATACCTCTGGTGTCCATACAAATTTTAGGATCATCTTGTCAATTTCTACAAAGAATCCAGCTGTGATTCTGATAGGAACTGTATTGAATCTGCAGATCAGTTTGGGAAGTATTGCCATCTTAATACTGAGTCTTCTGATCCATGAACATGGCTGTCCTTCATTTTATTTAAGTTTGTAGAAATTTCTTTCAGCAATGGTTTGTAGCTTTTGCTGTATGAGTTTTACATTTCTTCTGTTAAATTTATTTCTGAATGTTTTATTCTTTTTGATACTGCTGTAAATGGAATGGTTTATTTTCAGATTTTTAATTGTATTCATAGTGTTTTAAAGTCCATATCCCTCTTGACTGTCACTAGATTATTTTTTGAATATTTTAGAGATGCCTCTATCAGAGTTTTGAAGATTAGAAGTGGCTGATATGTCAAACTGGCTAATATCCCCAACCCTGCCTATCTACCTTTTTTTAACTTTTTATTTTCCTTTTGATGATCCATCACTTAGTTGCAAGGAAAGGATGGAACTACTTTGCATAGACAGTAACATTTTAGATATAGTCATAAGGCTCCGGAAGGGAAACGTGTGTGTAGTGAAAATTCCCTACAAGACCAGAAATTTCATTCCTTGCTCTGTTCCAGTCATACTGGTGTTCCCACTATTCCTCAAACATGACAAGCAAATTCCCTCAGGGCTCCCTCAGGGCTTTGGATATGCTCTTCTCTGGTTGGAATGCTCTCCATGCACTATTTTCAGGCCTTTGAACAAATGTCACTCAAACTAAAATAGAGCCTCCAATACTCTCTATCCCTAACTTTGTTTTTATTATCTTAGCACTTATCACTCTCTGACATCATATTATATACTCTGTTACTATACACTCCTGTTGACTGAAAAAAAAAAAGCACAACCTAAAAGTTGAGAATTATATTTTATTCGGTGGACTTTCTGGGGACTTCAAGCGTGGGAGGTAGCCTCTTCGATAGCTCTGAGGGACTGCTCCAAAGAGGTAAGGGAGGGGCCAAGATATGTAGGAGTTTTGCAACAAAGATCAAGTAGTTGGAACTTCAAAAGATTACTGTTAATTAAAGAAAACCAGGGGCATTCCCTGGCTGTCCAGTGGTTAGGACGCCGAGCTTCCACTGCAGGGGGCACGGGTTCAATCTCTGGTCAGGGAACTAAGATCCCAGAAGCTGCACAGAGTGACCAAAAATAATATTGATAATAATAAAATGAAGAAAACCAGATATCTCAACTTAAGGGGTTTAGCACTTTTCTATGTATGGGAAGATGCAAGAGTCTGGGCTCATTGAAATCATTCCTTTCATATGCACCTTAGCTATCTAGGGGCAGCATCCTGTGCTTTCCCATCCTGCGTACCCTCAGGCTCACTGTTGGGGGGCAGTGGTAGTGGCTGATGGCTTGATGGCTTCAACATCCTTTGTTTGCTGATGTGGCAGGCAACATTCTTCATCCACACTCCCCTTCTCCCCACTAGAATATAGGATCTGTGAGAGGAGAGTCTTTGTTCACCACTATAAACCCAGTGCTTGCCTCACAATAGGTGCTCAATAACTACTTTGTTGCTGGAGAGGATGTGCAAAAAAGGGAATCCTCCCACACGGTTGGTGGGAATGTAAGTTGGTGCAGTCACTGTGGAAAAAAGTATGGGGGTTCCTCAAAAAACTAAAAATAGAATTATCACATGATCCAGCAATCCCACTCCTGGGCATATATCCAGACAAAACTATAATCCAAAAAGATAATGCACGCCTGTGTTCATAGGAGCACTATTCACAATAGCCAAGAAACAACCTAAATATCCATCGACAAATGAATGGATAAAGAAGATGTGGAACCTATATACAATGGTATAGTACTCAGCCATAAAAAAGAATGAAGTAATGCCTTTGCAGCAACATGGATACAACTAGAGATTATCATACAAAGTGAAGTTAAGTCAGAAAGAGAAAGACAAATACCATATGGTATCACTTATATGTGGAATCTAAAGTATGACACAAATGGACCTATCTACAAACCAGAAACAGACTCACAGACATAGAGAACAGACTTGTGGTTGCCAAGGGGGATTGGGGGTGGGGGAGGGATGGACTGGGAGTTTCGGGTTAGCAGATGCAAACTACTACATGTAGAATGGATAAACAAGGTCCTACTCTATAGCACAGGGAACTATATTCAATATTCTAAGAAATCATAATGGAAAAGAATATAAAAAAGAAAGTATATATGTATAACTGAATCACTTTGCTGTACAGCAGAAATTAACTCAGCATTGTAAATCAACTATATACTTCAGTAAAAAGACTACTTTGTTGAATGCTCACATATATTAGATGCTAAATAAATTCATTCATTCAAAGACTTACTGACTACAAAGAATAGACCAGGTAGACTGACATTTATTCAATAGGCCAGTGTATCCCAGCCAGTGTGGGGGACCTAGTGTGTGTTTATGCAGTGTGTGTGTGTGTGTGTGTGTGTGTGTGTGTGTGTGTGTGCGCTTATATGTAATTCAGGGAAAGTCTGTGTAGATAAGTAGCACTTGGGCTCCATAGTTCAACCCAGGTTTGAATCCTTACTACTAGTTCCTGGCTACATAATCTGGGAGAGATTACTTAACCTCTCTAAGGTTCAATTTCCTCATCTGTAAAATGGAGATTGAAATCGTATCTGCTTCATAGGGTTCCTGATGTAAAGATTAAAGAATATAAAGCATGGAGAGCACTTGGCAGTGTGAGTAAAAAAATGTGGCTCACCATGTCAGCAAACAAAGGGTGTTAGAGCCATCAAGCCACTACAGCCACCCTCGAAGGTGAGCCCTGAAGGAACTCAGGATGGAGACAGACGGGCTGCCGGCTGCCAAGTCCTCAGCTGCTGCAACCACCCCCAGTGGTGCACCCTGAGGGGATTCAGGAGAAAATCAGGATACTGTTCCCAGATAGCTGAGGTGCATACCAAATGAATGATCTCAATGAACCCAGACTCTTGCATCTTCTGATACATAGAAAAGTGCCAAATTCCTTAACTTGAGATCTGGTTTTCTTTAATTAACAGTAGTCTTTTGAAGTTTCAACTACCTGATCTTTGTTACAAAAACTCCTGTATATCCTGGCTCCTCCCTTACCTCTTGGGAGCAGTTTCTCAGAGCTATCTGAGAGGCTGAGTTCTGGGCTTAAGTCCTCAGTTTTGTCTGCCAACTAAAACATTATTCTCAACTTTTAGGTTGTGCCTTTTTTTTCTGTCAACAGCAGCACCTAGCTCATCGTAGTGCTTGGTAAATGTTAGCTATTACTATTTCTCAGGGGCTAAGCATTTTTCAAATGTTTCTGGACAGTGTTTCCTAAATATGTGTGATATTTATTTTCAAATGTATTTATATTTGTGGATGAAGAAATATAAATTCATCTATTACAAGATTCATGATAGCTTTCTGTCTTTTGTCCAGGCAAGAGTTACTAAAAGTATAACCAAGTACTTATGGCTGAGGGCGTCTATGACAATTTCAAACCTAAAGAAATAATCCTCATATTAAGTTACACTTTCCATGAGGGCAAAGACCTCGCCTGTCTTATATTTCTCTGCATATCTATTCTCCTGGCACATATAATAGGCACTTAATAAATACTCATCTGTTTATTGTTTGTGAATGAATAAATATTTACGTTGTTGGAAAATACCATTTGCACTGTTGGTGGGCCCTTGTCACTGGCTTGATTGCGGAAATGTTAGCAAAACAGAGTGTGCAGCATTTCAGGAACTAGATTTCAAGAGTCTCAATGTTTTAGGGGCCCTAAACTATCCAGGGAACACTTCTTGGGTTAGAGCTGCTAGCTGGTAAAAGAGGAAATTAGGAACTGAAGTTTTCCACTTTTTCTGAGGAAAGAACAATCACATGGCAAATTCTGTGATTGGTCACACAAGGAAGAACTCGCCAGCTTTAAGATTTCTTTGCAAGTCAGACCCCCTACAATTGTGCTCAAATGCATAGCTAGGAACAACCAGACACACACACAGAGATGCCCCTCCACCCTCTCACTTTATACCACAAGCAGATGTAAATGGATCTTACTGTCAGTGATTTAGAAATGATCTGGTGGTGGGGGGGGGGATGTGCATCAGCTTGAAGCGGGATATTAGTTCCCCAACCAGGGATCAAACCCTGGCCTCGTTGGTTAGAGCACCGAATCCTTAACCAGTAGACCACGAGGGCCAGTGAGCTTGAAATGGAACCTTGGTCCTTGTCTTCTTTGAAGAAAGAATTCAGCAAAGAGATGGAGATAGTAAAGTGGGTAAAGCATTTATTAGAAGCAGAGTACATGTGAAAATGACACATGGGTGGGCTCAGAGAGAGAGCTGTGCTTTGGGGGTGGCTTAAATTGCTTATATGGGGGCAGTTTCCCAGGTTCCCTCTGGCCAATCATCTTGCAGTTTTCCTCTGGCCAATCATCTTGCTCATTGCTCATATCTGGTCTGACTCAGTGCCCTACCTGATGTGCACACACATCTTTTAGCCAAGATGGATTCCAGTGCAAGAGTCTCTGGGAGGTTGGCAGGACATATTATGGGTTGGTGCCCCCTCCCTTCCCTGAACCCTGAGGATCTTTTCTGCACATGTGTGGTCTGGGAAGTCTCCTTGATTCCAAAAAATGTGGTCATCTTATTTTTTTACTCTAGCAGAACTCAGCTCCTCTCTCCTCCTGTCTTTTCTTTGAAATGTCAGCAGGAGACAAGCTCCAACTGCTCAGCCTGCCAAGCTCCAGCTGCTCAGCCTGAGGCCCATCTACCTCCTACTCAGAAGGAGCCATAGTAGTCTGCTTATATCTACTATTTCAATGAGCCATAGTAATCTGCTTATCAAGGCAAAAAGTTCATCTCTGATGGCAGTGTTTGTACGCTCATTTATAAATGTTGGAAGCTCAGAGTTTTGGTTTTTGAGTTTGCTTCCAGCTTTACACACCTGTGAAAAAGAGCCTTCTGCTGTTATAACGGAAAAGAATTAAGTTTTTTTGTAGATGGAATTGGCAGGTTTTTAGAGAAGCACTTACTATTAAGTCATGAAAAAGAATCAGTCATCAGTAATTACAGAGAGGGAATGGTGAGCTGGATGGTGGGTCATGTTCAGTCTACTAACATTTTTTCCTTCCCACGTAAAAACATTTTTTTCAGCTTCCAGACTCCACTCCTAACCTATGTGACATTGGCAGGTGAGGCAGAGTGTGTGACTCTCCTAACTTCACCTTCTCACTTGGAAAAGCAGCTCACAGTATATGTCATTCAACAGTGATGTGGTCTGGGGATACAACATATATTTATATTGAAAAGATGAATACACTAACCTTGTTTAGAAAATTATACCCCAGGCTCAGAAATCCCAAGGAATGTGTGTTCACTCACTTCCAGAAAAATGGTCAAGGCCCTCTACCTGTGGGACCTCATCCAGGCTTTGAGCTCAACTTGTGGCTGTAAACAGGATGAGTCCAGATTGGCTGTGGCTTCTCTAATTTCTTTCACTTTTTTCACCGCAGGTATTTCAGAATGGTAAAATGGAGAAGCTTGAGGAGATTATAGAAAACCACCCTTGTGCCTTTCCTCACTGGGTTGGGCCCTTTCAGGCATTTTTCTATATCTATGACCCAGACTATGCAAAGACATTTCTGAGCAGAATGGGTAAGAAAAGGGATGAATCTCAGGATCCTAGTCCTCCTAGGAGCGATATGCACAACCTACAAGCAGGATTCTGAAGGAATTCTGAAGCAAAGTTTGGTACTGGGCCTTTAAGAGACACTGGGGCAAGTGTGGAGAGGTTTCCCACCAATCCTGAAGGGGATTCCCACATCCCCCAGTCCCTTGTCTAGTTCAGACTCCCATGGGCCCTTTTAGGTCAGTGTATCTTAAAGCCCATGTGGCACCACCAGATCTCCAGGGCCTTCCTTTGCCTCTCTTGGTTTTGTAACTTCAGCAATACTCCCCACGCCCATCCCCTTTCTTGAACATAAAGCCTCCTTATCCTCCTGAAGGAGAATTCAGAAGTAATGCCTCCTCTGCTGGTTCAGTGTGTAAA
This sequence comes from Lipotes vexillifer, assembly GCF_000442215.2. Lineage (NCBI taxonomy): Eukaryota > Metazoa > Chordata > Mammalia > Artiodactyla > Lipotidae > Lipotes > Lipotes vexillifer. The sequence goes on along the minus strand of NW_006790761.1, from coordinate 980,604 downwards.
CCTGAATGTAGATCATCCACTTGCCAGTCTAACCTCTTGATTGTGGTCTAAAATGTTTCTGTTTTATGCATGTTTCTCAGCTGTGTTCCCTTTTGGGGCATGAGGCATCTAACCTTCCCATGAGTCCTTTCTCAATGCTTCCAGGGTAGATTATCTCATACCACAAAATTTAAATGTCCAGTTTTTGCTCCCTCAACTTTGTAAAACTAAGATCTGATGTGCTCACCTTTCTTCTTTGTGCTATTACCTCCGTTACACTTAGTAAAACCTGATAAAAGAAAGCAGCCTTTCCTTGAAAGCCTCCATGTCTCCCAGTCCCCCAGCTCTGATTCGTCTCATGTTCACCTTGTAAAGGACACGAGCTGTAAAACATCCTCATGTTAGAGATCACGAGAACCCTGAGAGGGTTCTCACTCTCTGGGGTTTGCTGGTCCCTGCTCTAATAGTTAATTTGCTTTCCAAAAAGGATGTGATATATTGTCCCAACTCCTGTTCTGGACACTTTGCAATCTCTGTTTCTGTTGGGAGAAGTGGAAACAAGGAAAGAATCTGGGTTTGTGTGCCTGCCTGCCTCCTGGGGCTGCTGTGGTCAGCTTTGTGAACCAAGATTTGTATGTTTCCCCAGGCGGCCAAGGCTATAAGGAATGAGCCCTGGGCTCCCTTTTGCTCACTATTTATGGTTAGTGCAGGCAAATGAAGAGAACCTTCACCAACTCTGGTAATTTTCCTCTAATGTTGTCTTTCATTTCCTCTGCTTGACTCTGCAGATCCCAAGTCCAAGTTCCTGTATGAGTTCATGGCTCCATGCCTTGGTATGTATGTGCAAATGAAGGGGGTGACTGACCCAGTATCTCTTGAAGTCCCCTTTCTATAGTACAGCATGCCAAGAAAACTCAAACTTTTTTCTCTCTCTCTCTAGTTGAGGCGTGCGAGCTCAGTGGTTATGGTGCGCAGGCTTAGTTGCCCTGTGGCATTTGGTATCTTTGCTCCCCGACCAGGGATGGAACCCACGTCCCCTGCATTGGAAGGTGGATTCTTTACCACTGGACCACCAGGGAAGTACCAACAATACTGTATTGTGCACTTAAAAATTTAAGTAGATTTCAAGTTAAGTATTCTTACCACAATTTTAAAAAATAAAAGAAGCTTGGTCCAAAACTAAATCGTTTTAACAAAACATAAACATAAAAGTTGAAATCAATTAAGCTTTTTAAATTTTTATTTTATTTTATTTTTTAACATCTTTATTGGAGCATAATTGCTTTACAATCGTGTGTTAGTTTCTGCTTTATAACAAAGTGAATCAACTATACATATACCTGTATCCCCATATCTCCTCCCTCTTGCGTCTCCCTCCCACCCTCCCTATCCCACCCCTCTAGGTGGTCACAAAGCACTGAGCTGATCTCCCTGTGCTATGCAGCTGCTTCCCACTAGCTATCTATTTTACATTTGGGAGTGTATATATTCCATGCCACTCTCTCACTTCGTCCCAGCTTACTCTTCCCCCTCCCCGTGTCCTCAGATCCATTCTCTACGTCTGCATCTTTATTCCTGTCCTGCCCCTAGGTTCTTCAGAGTGAAGTAAGTCAGAAAGAGAAAAAGAAATACCGTATGCTAACACATATATGTGGAATCAGTTAAGCTTTTTAAGCAGTTCAACATCACTTTTCATGAACACCGTAATAGAGAATATTTATCAGGCAGTTAATTAATCCTTCCTCAGCTCCACCACTAAGTAGCAGTATGACTTTGGGCAAGTGACTGCTTTGTCTCAGTGTCATCTGTAAAATGGAGATAAAAAAGAACCTATCTCATAGTTTTGTGGTGATGATTAAATATGTTAATATATGTAAAGCACTTAGGACAGTGCCTGGAACTGAATAAATGTTAAATATATTTGCCCCAGGAAACTTGCAAGACACACCTACACATGCATACATATAGACACACACAAACATAGATATTATAAGGAGGACACTCAGATAAGCTGATTAGAAATTATTTAAGACACAAATGGACGTTATGTATAGCAGTAGTTCTCAAACTTGTTCTCATCATGGCCCACACACAAAATATTAATATTTGTATGGCTCATTGGAGGAAACAAGAGTGGATTTGGGGGCATCTACACAGAACTTAGTGAAAAAAATTCTTCACATTTTCTTTCTATTACATAATTATGATGAAAAAACAAAATGCAGAATATTAGGGGGAAATTAAATGTTAAATTTGTTAAAAATAAAAACTTTTCAAATTAAAAAATTTTTATTAGTCAAATTTATCAATATTTTTACTGCATCTAGATTTTGAGTGTTAGTCAGAAGCCTTTCCCTATTCCAGAATATCTCAGCTGTGGCATTAATGACATTTTGGGCTGGATAAGTCTTTGTCATCCAGGCAGTGAGGAGCTGTCCTATGCATTGTAGGATGTTTAGCTGCATCCCTAACATCTACCCACTTGATGATAGTAGGACTCTGACAGTTGTGGCAACCAAAATATCTTCAGACATTGCTGAATGTCCCCTGGGGTCAAAATTGTCCCTGGTTGAGAACCACTGCCCTGTAACCAAATTGTAAAGACATTCATTCATATTTTCTTCTAGTGCTTGCATGGTTTTGTTCTTCTTGGATTTAGATCTCTGATCCATTTAAAGTTTATTCTTATGTATGATATGAGGAGTTGCTCTAATATTTCTGAATGGTTATCCAGTTGTCCCATCACCATTTATTAAAAAGTTCCATCTTTTCCAGTGATTTGAGATGATAACCACTTTGATCATATTCTAAATTGGCATATGGACTTGGACCTATTTCTTGACTTTCTTTTCTATTCCGTTCATCTCTCTATTTGTGTGCTAGAATCACAATGACTCACTTAAAGAGACTTTGTGGTATGCTTTTTTAATTACTAAGGTATTTTTCAGAGGGTTTTAGGTTTACAAAAAAATTGAGCAGAAAGCACAGAGTTCCCATACATTGGTACTTCCTCACCCCCCCATATCCACAGTTTCCCTTATTATTAACATCTTGCATTAGTATGGTACATTTCTTGTAATTGATGAGCCATTATTATTAACCAAAGTCCATAATTTAGGGTTCACTCTCTATGTTGTACACTCCATGGGTTTTGACAAATATATAATGATATGTTTCCACCATTACAGTATCACACAGCATAGTTTCACTGCCCTAAAAACTCCCCTGTGCTCCAGCCACTTATCCCTCCTTTCTTTGCCCTGAACCCCTGGCAACCACTAATTTTTTTTACTGTCTCTATAGTTTTGCCTCTTCCATGTCATTAGTTGGAATCATACTGTATGTAGCCTTTTTAGATTGGTTTCTTTCACTTAGCAATATGCATTTAAACTTCCTCCGTGTATTTTCATGGCTTGATAGCTCATTTATTTTAATTGCTAAATTATATTTATTGTATGGGTGTACCACAGTTTGTTTACCCATTCAACTATTGAAGGATGTCTTAGTTGCTTTCAAAAAACAAAGTTTTGGCAATTTTGAATAAAGCTGCTATAAACATTTGTGTGCAGGTTTTTGTGTGAACTTAAGTTTTCAGCTCCTTTGGATAAATTCCAAGGAGGATGATTAGAGATTGTATGGTAAGAATAAGTTTACTCTTGTAAGAATCCACCAAATTATCCTCCAAAATGGCTGTACCATTTTTTATTAACACCAGCAATGAATGAGAGTTTCTGTTGCTCCACATCCTTGCCAACATTCGGTGTTGTCACTCTTCTGGATTTTGACCATTCTAGTAGATGTGTAGTGGTACCTTATTATTTTTATTTAATTTTTTAAATTTAACATCTTTATTGGAGTATAATTGCTTTACAATGGTGTGTTAGTTTCTGCTTTATAACAAAGTGAATCAGTTATACATATACATATACCCCCATATCTCTTCCCTCTTGCATCTCCCTCCCTCCCACCCCTCTAGGTGGTCACAAAGCACCGAGCTGATCTCCCTGTGCTATGAGGCTGCTTCCTGCTAGCTAGCTATTTTACATTTGGTAGTGTATATATGTCCATACCACTCTCTTTCCTTGTCCCAGCTTACCTTTCCCCCTCCCCATATCCTCAAGTCCATTCTCTAGTAGGTCTGTGTCTTTATTCCCGTCTTGGTCCTAGGTTCATGATCTTTTTTTTTCTTTTTTTAGATTCCATATATATGTGTTAGCTTACAGTATTTGTTTTTCTCTTTCTGACTTACTTCACTCTGTATGACAGACTCTAGGTCCATCCACTTCACTACAAGTAACTCAATGTCGTTTCTTTTTATGGCTGAGTAATATTCAATTGTAAATATGCACCACATCTTCTTTATCCATTCATCTGTTGATGGACACTTAGGTTGCTTCCATGTCCTGGTTATTGTAAATAGAGTTGCAGTGAACATTGTGGTACATGACTCTTTTTGAATTACGGTTTTCTCAGGGTATATGCCCAGTAGTGGGATTGCTGGGTCATATGGTAGTTCTATTTGTAGTTTTTTAAGGAACCTCCATACTGTTCTCCATAGTGGCTGTATCAATTTACATTCCCACCAACAGTGCAAGAGGGTTCCCTTTTCTCCACACCCTCTTCAGCATTTATTGTTTGTAGATTTTTTTTTAACATCTTTATTGGGGTATAATTGCTTTACAATGGTGTGTTAGTTTCTGCTTTATAACAAAGTGAATCCGTTATACATATGTTCCCATATCTCTTCCCTCTTCGTCTCCCTCCCTCCATCCCTCCCTATCCCACCCCTCCAGGTGGTCACAAAGCACCGAACGAGCTGGTATCCCTGTGCCACGTGGCTGCTTCCCATTGGCTATCTACCTTACGTTTGTTAGTATATATATGTCCATGCCTCTCTCTCGCCCTATCACAGCTCACCCTTCCCCCTCCCCATATCCTCAAGTCCGTTCTCCAGTAGGTCTGTGTCTTTATTCCTGTTTTACCCCTAGGTTCTTCATGACATTGTTTCTCTTAAATTCCATATATATGTGTTAGCATACGGTATTTGTCTTTCTCTTTCTGACTTATTTCACTCTGTATGACCGACTCTAGGTCTATCCACCTCATTACAGATAGCTCAATTTCGTTTCTTTTTATGGCTAATATTCCACTGTATATATGTGCCACATCTTCTTTATCCATTCATCCGACGATGGGCACTTAGGTTGTTTCTATCTCCGGGCTATTGTAAACAGAGCTGCAATGAATATTTTGGTACATGACTCTTTTTGAATTTTGGTTTTCTCAGGGTATATGCCCAGTAGTGGGATTGCTGGGTCATATGGTAGTTCTATTTGTAGTTTTTTAAGGAACCTCCATATCGTTCTCCATAGTGGCTGAACCAATTCACATTCCCACCAGCAGTGCAAGAGTGATCCCTTTTCTCCACACCCTCTCCAGCATTTATTGTTTCTAGATTTTCTGATGATGGCCATTCTGACTGGTGTGAGATGATATCTCATTGTAGTTCTGATTTGCATTTCTCTAATGATTAATGATGTTGAGCATTCTTTCATGTGTTTGTTGGCAGTCTGTATATCTTCTTTGGAGAAATGTCTATTTAGGTCTTCTGCCCATTTTTGGATTGGGTTGTTAATTTTTTTGTTATTGTGCTGCATGGGCTGCCTGTAAATTTTGGAGATTAATCCTTTGTCAGTTGATTCATTTGCAAATATTTTCTCCCATTCAGAGGGTTGTCTTTTGGTCTTGTTTATGGTTTCCTTTGCTGTGCAAAAGCCTTTAAGTTTCATTAGGTCCCATTTGTTTATTTCTGTTTTTATTTCCATTTCTCTAGGAGATGGGTCAAAAAGGATCTTGCTGTGATTTATGTCATAGAGTGTTCTGCTTATGTTTTCCTCTAAGAGTTTGATAGTGTCTGGCCTTACATTTAGGTCTTTAATCCATTTTGAGTTTATTTTTGTGTACGGTGTTAGGGCGTGTTCTAATTTCATTCTTGTACATGTACCTGTCCAGTTTTCCCAGCACCATTTATTGAAGAGGCTGTCTTTTCTCCACTGTATATTCTTTCCTCCTTTATCAAAGATAAGGTGACCATATGTGCATGGGTTTATCTCTGGGGTTTCTATCCTGTTCCATTGATCTATATTTCTGTTTTTGTGACAGTACCATACTGTCTTGATTGCTGTAGCTTTGTAGTATAGTCTGAAGTCAGGGAGCCTGATTCCTCCAGCTCCGTTTTTCTTTCTCAAGATTGCTTTGACTTTTCGGGGTCTCTTGTGTTTCCATACAAATTGTGCAATTTTTTGTTCTAGTTCTGGGAAAAATGCCAGTGGTAGTTTGATAGGGATTGCATTGAAGCTGTAGATTGCTTTGGGTAGTAGAGTCATTTTCACAGTGTTGATTCTTCCAATCCAAGAACATGGTATACCTCTCCATCTATTTGTATCATCTTTAATTTCTTTCATCAGTGTCTTATAATTTTCTGCATTCTGTCTCCTTAGGTAGGTTTATTCCTAGATGTTTTATTCTTTTTGTTGCAATGGTAAATGGGAGAGTTTTCTTAATTTCACATTCTGAATTTTCATCATTAGTGTATAGGAATGCAAGAGATTTCTGTGCATCAATTTTGTATCTTGCTACTTTACAAAATTCATTCATTAGCTCTTGTAGTTTTCTGGTAGCATCATTAGGATTCTCTATGTATAGTATCATGACATCTGCAAACAGTGACAGCTTTACTTCTTCTTTCTGATTTGGATTCCTTTTATTTCTTTTTCTTTTCTGATTGCTGTGGCTAAAACTTCCAAAACTATGTTGAATAATAGTGGTGAGAGTGGGCAACCTTGCCTTGTTCCTGATCTTAGTGGAAATGGTTTCAGTTTTTCATTGAGGACGACGTTGGCTGTGGGTTTGTCATATATGGCCTTTATTATGTTGAGGTATTTCCCTCTATGCCTACTTTCTGGAGGGTTTTTATCATAAATGGGTTTTGAATTTTGTCAAAAGCTTTCTCTGCATCTATTGAGAAGATCATATGGTTTTTCTCCTTCAATTTGTTAATATGGTATATCACATTGATTGATTTGCATATATTGAAGAATCCTTGCATTCCTGGGATAAACCCCACTTGATCATGGTGTATGATCCTTTCAATGTGCTGTTGGATTCTGTTTGCTAGTATTTTTTGAGGATTTTTGCATCTATGTTCACCAGTGATATAGGCCTGTAGTTTTCTTCATTTGTGACATCTTTGTCTGGTTTTGGTATCAGGGTGATGTTGGCCTCGTAGAATGAGTTTGGGAGTGTTCCTCCCTCTGCTATATTTTGGAAGAGCTTGAGAAGGATAGGTGTTAGTTCTTCTCTAAATGTTTGATAGAATTCACCTGTGAAGCCATCTGGTCCTGGACCTTTTTTTTTATTATTATTGCGGTACGCGGGCCTCTCACTGCTGTGGCCTCTCCCGTCACGGAGCACAGGCTCCGGACACACAGGCCCAGCGGCCATGGCCCACAGGCCCAGCTGTTCCACGGCATGTGGGATCCCCCCGGACCAGGGCACAAACCCATGTCCCCTGCATCGGCAGGCAGACTCCCAACCACTGCGCCACCAGGGAAGCCCTGGGCTTTTGTTTGTTGGAAGATTTTTTGTTTTGTTTTGTTTTTGCAGTATGCGGGTCTCTCACTGTTGTGGCCTCTCCTGTTGTGGAGCACAGGCTCTGGACACGCAGGCTCAGCGGCCATGGCTCATGGGTCTAGTAGCCTCTCCGCAGCATGTGGGATCTTCCTGGACCGGGGCACAAGCCCTGCATTGGCAGGCGGACTCTCAACCACTGCACCACCAGGGAAGTCCTGTTGGAAGATTTTTAATCACAGTTTCAATTTCAGTGCTTGTTATTGGTCTGTTCATATTTTCTATTTCTTCCTGGTTCAGTCTCGGAAGGTTGTGCATTTCTAAGAATTTGTCCATTTCTTCCAGGTTGTCCATTCTATTGGCATATAGTTGCTTGTAGTAATCTCTCACGATCCTTTGTATTTCTGCAGTGTTCGTTGTTACTTCTCCTTTTTCATTTCTAATTCTATTGATTTGAGTCTTCTTTTTTTTCTTGATGAGTTTGGCTAATGGTTTATCAATTTTGTTTATGTTCACAAAGAACCAGCTTTTAGTTTTATTGATCTTTGCTATCCTCTCCTTCATTTCTTTTTCATTCATTTCTGATCTGATCTTTATGATTTCTTTCCTTCTGCTAATTTTGGGATTTCTTTGTTCTTCTTTCTCTAATGCTTTAGGTATAAGCTTAGGTTGTTTATTTGAGATGTTTCTTGTTTCTTAAGGTAGAATTTTGTTGCTCTAAATTTACCTCTTAGAACTGCTTTTGCTGCATCCCATAGGTTTTGGGTCGTCATGTTTTCATTGTCATTTGTTTCTAGGTATTTTTTAATTTCTTTTTTGATTTCTTCAGTGAGCTCTTGGTTATTAAGTAGTGTATTGTTTAACCTCCATGTGTTGTATTTTTTTACAGATTTTTTCCTGTAATTGATATATAGTCTCATAATGTTGTTGTTGGAAAAGATACTTGATACGATTTCAATTTTCTTAAATTTACCATGGGTTGATTTGTTACTCAAGATATGCTCTATCCTGGAGAATGTTCCATGACCACTTGAGAAGAAAGTGTATTCTGTTTTTTTGGATGGAATGTCCTATAAATATTTACAGTTGTTATATCTTCTTCTTGGATTGATCCCTTGATCATTATGTAGTGTCCTTCTTTGTCTCTTGTAATAGTCTTTGTTTTAAAGTTAAATTTTGTCTGATATGAGAATTGCTACTCCAGCTTTCTTTTGATTTCCATTTGCATGGAATATCTTTTTCCATCCCCTCGCTTTCAGTCTGTATGTGTCCCTAGGTCTGAAGTGGGTCTCTTGTACACAGCATATATACGGATCTTGTTTTTGTATCCATTCTGGCAGTCTATGTCTTTTGGTTGGAGCATTTAATCCATTTACATTTAAGGTAATTGTTGATATGCATGTGCCTATTACCATTTTCTTAATTGTTTTTTTGTTTGTTATTGTAGGTCTTTTCCTTCTCTTGTTTCCCACCTAGAGAAGTTCCTTTAGCATTTGTTGTAAAGCTGGTTTGGTGGTGCTGAATTCTCTTAGCTTTTGCTTGTCTGTAAAGGTTTTAATTTCTCTGTCGAATCTGAATGAGATCCTTGCTGGGTAGAGTAATCTTGGTTGTAGGTTTTCCCCCTTCATCTCTTTATATATGTCTTGCCACTCCCTTCTGGCTTGCTGAGTTTCTGCTGAAAGATCAGCTGTTACCGTTATGGAGATTCCCTTGTATGTTATTTGTAGTTTTTCCCTTGCTGCTTTTATTATTTTCTCTTTGTATTTAATTTTTGATAGTTTGATTAATATGTGTCTTGGCATGTTTCCCCTTGGATTTATCCTTTATAGGACTCTCTGTGCTTCTTGGACTTATTAACTATTTCCTTTCCCATATTAGGGAAGTTTTCAACTATAATCTCTTCAAATATTTTCTCAGTCCCTTTCTTTATCTCTTCTTTTTCTGGGACCCCTATAATTCGAATGTTGGTGCATTTAATGTTGTCCCAGAGGTCTCTGAGACTGTCCTCAATTCTTTTCATTCTTTTTTCTTTATTCTGCTCTGCAGTAGTTATTTCCACTATTTTATCTTCCAGGTCACTTATCTGTTCTTCTGCCTCAGCTATTCTGCTATTGACCCCTTCTAGAGAAGTTTTAATTTCATTTATTGTGTTGTTCATCACTATTTATTTGCTCTTTAGTTCTTCTAGGTCCTGGTTAAACATTTCTTGTATCTTCTGCATTCTATTTCCAAGATTTTGGATCATCTTTGCTATCATTATTCTGAATTCTTTTTCAGGTAGACTGCCTATTTCCTCTTCATTTGTTAGGTCTGGTGGGTTTTTATCTTGCTCCTTCATCTGCTGTATGTTTCTCTGTCTTCTTATTTTGCTTAACTTACTGTGTTTGGGGTCTCCTTTTCACAGGCTGCAGGTTCATAGTTCCCGTTGTTTTTGGTGTCTGCCCCCAGTGGCTAAGGTTGGTTAAATGGGGTGTGTAGGCTTCCTGGTGGAGGGGACTAGTGCCTGTGTTCTGGTTTATGAGGCTGGATCTTGTCTTTCTGGTGGGCAGGTCCATGTCTGGTGGTGTTTTTTGGCGTGTCTGTTGCCTTATTATGCTTTTAGGCAGCCTCTCTGCTAATGGGTGGGGTTGTGTTCCCGTCTTGCTAGTTGTTTGGCATGGGGTGTCCAGCACTGTAGCTTGCTGGTCATTGAATGGAGATGGGTCTTGGCATTGAGATGGAGATATCTGGGAGATTTTTGCCATTTGATATTATGTGGAGCTGGGAGGTCTCTTGTGGACCAATGTCCTGAACGTGGCTCTCCTACCTCAGAGGCACAGCTCTGACGCCTTGCTGGAGCACCAAGAGCCTGTCATCCACACGGCTCAGAAAAAAGGGAGAAAAAAAAAGAAAGAAAGAATAAAATAAAATAAAAAAGTTATTAAAATAAAAAATAATTATTAAATTTTTTAAGTAATAAAATAAAAGAAAGAAAGAAGAGAGCAACCAAATCAAAAAACAAATCCACCAATGATAACAAGCACTAAAAACTATACTAACAAAACAAAACAAAAGAAAACAAAACAAAAAAACGGACAGACAGAACCCTAGGACAAATGGTAAAAGCAAAGCTATATGACAAAATCACACACAGAAGCATACACATACACATTCACAAAAAAAGAAAAAGGGAAATATATATATATATATATCATTGCTCCCAAAGTCCACCTCCTCAATTTGGGAAGACTTGTTGTGTATTCAGGTATTCCACAGATGCAGGGCACATCAAGTTTATTGTGGAGATATAATTCACTGCTACTGAGGCTGCTGGGAGAAATTTCCCTTTCTCTTCTTTGTTCGCACAGCTCCTGGGGTTCAGCTTCGGATTTGGCCCCGCCTCTGTGTGTAGGACACCTGAGGGTGTCTGCTCTTCGCTCAGACAGGACGGGGTTAAAGGAGGAGCACATTCAGGGGCTCTGCCTCACTCAGGCTGGGGGGGAGGGAAGGGTACGGAATGCGGGGCGAGGCTAGGGTGGCAGAGGCCAGAGTGATGTTGTACCAGCCTGAGGTGCACCGTGTGTTCTCCTGGGTAAGTTGTCCCTGGATCACAGGACCCTGGCAGTGGCAGTCTTCATAGGTTCCTGGGAGGGGTGGTGTGGATAGTGCCCTGTGCTTACACACAGGCTTCTTGGTGGCTGCAGCAGCAGCCTTAGCATCTCATGCCTGTCTCTGGGGTCCACGCTGATAGCCGCGGCTCGCGTCCATCTCTGGATCTCTTTTAAGTGGCACTCTTAATCCCCTCTCCTCGCGCACCAGGAAACAAAGGGGCAAGAAAAATCTCTTGCCTCTTCAGCAGCTCCAGACATTTTCCCGGACTCCCTCCCGGCTAGCTGTGGTGCACTAGCCCCTTCATGCTCTATTCACACAGCCAACCCCAGTCCTGTCCCTGGGATCCGACCTCCAAAGTCCGAGCCTCAGCTCCCAGCCCACACCCGTCCCGGCGGGTGAGCAGACAAGCCTCTCGGGCTGGTGAGGGCCGGTTGGCACTGATCCTCTGTGCGGGAATCTCTCCGCTTTGCCTTCCACACCCCTGTTGCTGTGCTTTCCTCTGCGGTTCTGAAGCTTCCCCCCTCCGCCACCCGCAATCTCAGCCCGCAAAGGGGCTTCCTGGTGTGTGGAAACCTTTCCTCCTTCACAGCTCCCTCCCACTGGTGCAGGTCCCCTCCCTATTTTTTTGTGTCTGTTTTTTCTTTTTTCTTTTTCCTACCCAGGTACGTGGGGAGTTTCTTGCCTTTTGGGAGGTCTGAGGTCTTCTGCCAGCGTTTGGTAGGTGTTCTGTAGGAGTTGTTCCAGATATAGATGTATTTCTGATGTATTGTGGGGAGGAAGGTGATCTCCATGTCTTACTCTTCCGCCATCTTGAAGCTCCTCCCCCTTATTAATTTTTTAACTTGCATTTCTCTGATAGCACATGATGTGGAGCATCTTTTCATATGCTTGTTAACTATTTGCATATATGCTTTGGTGAGGTGTCTGTTAAGGTCTTTGGCCCATTTTTAAATTACTTTTTTCTTATTGTTGAGTTTTAAGAGTTTTTGTGTATTTTGGATAACAGTCCTTTACCAGAAGAGGCTTTTGCAAATATTTTCTCCCAATATGTGGCTTGTCTTAATAGTCTCTTAACTGTGTCTTTTGCTGAGCAGAAGGTTTGCTTTGTTTTGTTTTGTTTTTTGGTTTTGGCTGTGTCAGGTCTTAGTTGTGGCACACGGGCTCTTTGCTGCAGTGTGTGGGCTTCTCTCTAGTTGTGGCATGCGGGTTTTGTCTTCTCTAGTTTTGGCGTGCAGGTTTTCTTTCTCTAGTTGTGGCGCATGGGCTCCAGGGCTTGTGGGCTCTGTAGTTGTGGTGCACGCAGGCTCCAGAGCACTTGGGCTCTGTAGTTTGCAGCACGTGGGCTCTTTAGTTGAGGCGCACAGGCTCAGTAGTTGTGGCGTGTGTGGGCTTAGTTACCCCGCGGCATGTGGGATCTTAGTTCCCTGACCAGAGATTGAATCCACATCCCCTGCATTGCAGGACAGATCCTTTACCACTGGACCACCAGGGAAGTCCCAGAAGTTTTTAATTTTAATAAAATCAGCTTATCAGTTTTTTTTTCTCTCATGGGTCATGCTTCTGGTGTTATATCTAAAAAAAAAAATTGCCATACCCAAGGTCATATAGATTTTCTCCTATGTTGTTTCCTAGGAGTTTTATAGTTTTACATTTTACATTTAGGTCTATGGTACAATTTAAGTTAATATTTAAGATGTTAAAGTGTAACATCTATGTCTAGATGCTTTTTCTTTTCTTTTCTTTTCTTTTCTTTTCCTTTGGCATGTGGATGTCCAGTTGTTCCAGCACCATTTGTTGAAAGGACTATTCGTTCTCCACTGAATTGCCTTTGCTCCTTTGTGAGAGATTATTTGGCTGTATTTGTGTGGATCTATTTTGGGGCTTTCTATTTTATTCCATTGATCTATTTCTCTTTCTTCACCAATGCCAGACTCTCTTGATGACTGTAATTTTAGAGTAAATCTTGAAGTCAGGTAGTGACAGTCTTCCAACTTTGTTGATCTCCTTTCATTTTGTATTGGCTATTCTGGGGATTTTGCCTTTCCATATGAACATTAGGATCAGTTGTTGATAAACACAAAGTAACTTGTTGGGTTTTTATTGTGATCGTGTTGAATCTATAGATCAAATTAGGGAGAACACAATATTTAGTCTTCCTATCCATGTTCATAGAATATTTCTCAAGTTATTTGGATCTTTTATTTCTTTCATCAGAGTTTTGTAGGTTTCCTCATATAGGTCTTGTACATATTTTGTTAGATTTATTCCTAAGTACTTCATTTTTTGTTCTAATATAAATGGTATTATATATATATATATATATTTTTTTTTT
>NW_006790761.1:907676-966679 GCF_000442215.2 Lipotes vexillifer | reverse complement strand
CGGTACGCGGGCCTCTCACTGCTGTGGCCTCTCCCGTTGCGGAGCACAGGCTCCTGACGCGCAGGCTCAGCGGCCATGGCTCACGGGCCCAGCCGCTCCGCGGCATGTCGGATCTTCCCAGACCGGGGCATGAACCCGCGTCCCCTGCATCGGCAGGCAGACTCTCAACCACTGCGCCACCAGGGAAGCCCTTGGTATTATGTTTTTAATTTCAAATTCCAATATTATTTATTGGTAGTATATAATAAAGCAGTTGACTTTTGTATATTAACTTTGTATCCAGCAACCTTGCTATAATTGCTTATTAGTTCCAGGAAGTTTTTGTTGATTCTTTGGGATTTTCTACATAGACAATTACATCATCTGTGAACAAAAACAGTTTTATTTCTTCCTTCTCAATCTGTATGTCTTTTATTTCCTTTTCTTGTCTTGTTGCATTGGCTAGGACTTCCAGTACAATGTTGAATCATAGTGATAAGAGGGGACATCCTTGCCTTGTATCTGATCTTAGTGGGAAAGCATCTAGTTTCTCACTATTAAATATAATGTTAAATGTAGGGTTTGGGGAGATTTTCTCTATCAAGTTAGGGAAGTTCCTTCTCTATTTCTAGTTTGCTGAGGGTATTTTTTTTTTAATCATGAATGGGTGTTGGATTTTGTCAAATGTTTTCTCTGAATTTTTGATATGGTCATATTATTTTTCCTCTTTAGCTTGTTGATGTGATAGATTACATTAATTAATGTTTGAATATTAAACTAGCCTTGCATACCTGGACTAAATCCCACTTGGTCATGGCATATAACTCCTTTTATGCATTGTTGGATTCAATTTGCTAACATTTTTTTGAGGGTTTTTGTATCTATGTTCATAAGAGATATTAGTTTGTAGTTTTCCTTTCTTGAAATGCCTTTGTCTGGTTTTGGTGTGAGGATAATGGCTGGTCGCATAAAATGAGTCAGGAAGTATTTCCTCTGCTTCTATTTTCTAGAAGAGATTGTAGAGAATTGGCAGAATTTTCTCCCTAAATGTTAGTTATAGTTCAACAGTGAAATCATCCAGGCCTGGTCCTTTCTGTTTTGGAAGGTTATTAATTATTGACTTAAACTTTGTTAAAGGTAGAGGTCTATTCAGATTAGCTATTTCTTTTTTGACTTTTGGTAGATCGCATCTTTCTAGAAATTGACTCATTTCAACTAGATTATCAAATTCATGAGCATAGAGTTGTTAATAATATTTCTTTATTATCTTTTTAATGTCCATAGGATCAGAAGTGATGGTTCCCTTTATATCTGATATGAGCAATTCATGTCTTCTCTCTTTTTTCCTTAGTTAACCTGGCTAGAGATTTATCAACTTTATTGATCTTTTCTAAGAACCAACTTTTGGTTTCATTGATTTTATCTCTTGATTTCCTATTTCAATCTTATTTCTTTCTGCTCAAATTTCTGTTATTTCTTTTCTTCTACTCAGTTTGGACTTAATTTTTCCTTCTTTTCCTGTTTCCCAAGGTAGAAGCTTAGATTACTGATTTTAGATCTTTCTTCTTTTCTGATAATTCATTTAATACTATAAATTTCCCTCTAAGCACTGCACCTTACAATTTTGATTAGCTGCACCTGAATTTTCATTTAATTCAAAATGTTTTTAAAATTGCTCTTGAGTCTGCTTCTATGACTCATGTGTTATTTAGAAGTGTGTGCTTTACTCTCCAAATATTTGGGGGTTTTCCAATTATCTTTCTCTTATTGATTTCTATTTCATTATGGTTTGAGAGCATACACTGTATGATTTCTGTTCTTTTAAAATTTAGGAAACTGCAAAGCTTTTGCACAGCAAAGGAAACCATAAACAAGACCAAAAGACAACCCTCAGAATGGGAGAAAATATTTGCAAATGAAGCAACTGACAAGGGATTAATCTCCAAAATTTATAAGCAGCTTATGCAGCTCAATAACAAAAAAACAAAGAACCCAATCCAAAAATGGGCAGAAGACCTAAATAGACATTTCTCCAAAGAAGATATACAGACTGCCAACAAACACATGAAAGAATGCTCAACATCACTAATCATTAGAGAAATGCAAATCAAAACTACAATGAGATATCATCTCACACCAGTCAGAATGGCCATCATCAAAAAATCTAGAAACAATAAATGCTGGAGAGGGTGTGGAGAAAAGGGAACACTCTTGCACTGCTGGTGGGAATGTGAATTGGTTCAGCCACTATGGAGAACAGTATGGAGGTTCCTTAAAAAACTACAAATAGAACTACCATATGACCCAGCAATCCCACTACTAGGTATATACCCTGAGGAAACCAGAATTCAGAAAGAGTCATGTACCAAAATGTTCATTGCAGCTCTATTTACAATAGCCCGGAGATGGAAACAACCTAAGTGCCCATCATCGGATGAATGGATAAAGAAGATGTGGCACATATATACAATGGAATATTACTCAGCCATAAAAAGAAACGAAATTGAGCTATTTGTAATGAGGTGGATAGACCTAGAGTCTGTCATACAGAGTGAAGTAAGTCAGAAAGAGAAAGACAAATACCATATGCTAACACATATATATGGAATTTAAGAAAAAAATGTCATGAAGAACATAGGGGTAAGACAGGAATAAAGACCACAATAAATAAATTAATTTTAAAAATATACATATAAAAATAAATAAATGAAATAAAGTGGGTTTCTTGTACACAACATACAGTTGGGTCTTGTTTATTCAGTCCATTCTGACAGAGTGGGAAGATTTTTTTGCCTGCATTGGGTCTTCATTGCTGCATGTGGGCTTTCTCTAGTTGCAGTGAGTGGGGCAACTCTTCATTGTGGTGCACGGGCTTCTCATTGCAGTGGCTTCTCTTGTTGCAAAGCATGGTCTCTAGGCACGCAGGTTCATTAGTTGTGGCGCATGGGCTTAGTTGCTCCACGGCATGTGGGATCTTCCTGGACCAGGATTTGAACCCATGTCCCCTGCATTGACAAGCAGATTCTTAACCACTGTGCCATCAGGGAAGTCCCGTGTATGATACTTCCAATGTATTGTTGAATTCAATTTGCTAACATTTTATTGAGGATGTTTGCATCTATGTTCATCAGGGATATTGGCCTGTAATTTTATTTTTCTGTGGTGTCTTTGTCTGGTTTTGGTGTCAGGGTAATGTTGCCTCTGTAAAATAGTTTGGAATTGTTCCTTCCTCTTTGGTTTTTTGGAATAATTTGAGAAGGATAGTTATTAACTCTTCTTTAAAGATTTGGTAGAATTCACCTGTGAAGCTATCTGGACCTGGACTTTGTTTTGTAGGAGTTGTTTGATTACTGATTCAATGTTGTTACTAGTAATGAGACTATTTGTATTTTTCTGTTTCTTCATGATTCAGCCTGGGAGGATTGTATGTTTCTAGAAATTTATCCATATTTCTAGGTCTATTTTGTTGGCATATAATTGTTCATATTATTATCTTATGATCTTTTGCATTTCTGTGGTATTTGTTATAATTTCCCCTCCTTCATTTCTGCTTTTATTTAGTGGCTCTTTTTTTCTTGGTGAGTATGGCAAAAGGTTTGTCAATTTTGTTTTTCTTTTCAAAGAACAAACTCTCAATTTCATTGATATTTTCTATATTCTTTGTTAGTCTCTATTTCATGTATTTCCTCTTTGATCTTTATTATTTCCTTTCTTTTATTAATTTTGGGCTTTTCTTGTTCTTTTTCCAGTTTCTTTAAATGTACATTTAGGTTTGTTATTTGAGATTTTTCTTTTTTCTTGAGATAGGCCTGTATCACTATGAATTTCCCTCTTAGAACTGCTTTTTCTGTGTCCCATAGATTCTGGAAAGTTATGTTTCCATTTTCATTTGTCTCAGTATTTTTTTTATTTCCTCTTTGATTTCTTCATTGATCCATTGATTGGTTAGTAGTATGTTGTTTAGTCTCCATGTGTTGTTGTTGTTTTTTTTTCCAGTTTTCTTCTTGTAGTTGATTTACAGTTTGCTGTGGTCAGAAAACATGCTTGATATGCTTTCAGTCTTCTTAGATCTATGGAAACTTGTTTTGTGGCCTAGCAGGTGATCACATCTGTTAAGACCCTATTTCCAAATAAGGCTACTTTCACCAGTTCTGGGTGGACATGAATTTGGGGAGAACATTATTCAACCCAGCATACACTGTTTCTTTCTCTATGTGGTATGTCTTCTTTGCTTTTTTAAAATATAATATTTTTTCTTCTTATGTGCTAATTCTAAACTCCTAATTTATCCCTCTCCCAAACCCTTTCCCCTTTGGTAACCATAAGTTTGTTTTCTATGTTTGTGAGTCTGTTTCTCTTTTGTAAATAAGTTCATTTGTGTCATATTTTAGATTCCACATATGAGTGATACCATATGGTATTTGTCTTTCTTTTAATACAAGATCTTTTGATATTTAAGAAGTTTAGGGACGTCCCTGGTGGTGCAGTGGTTAAGAATCTGCCTGCCAATGCAGGGGACATGGGTTTGATTCCTGGTCCAGGAGGATCCCACATGCTGCAGAGCAACTAAGCCCCTGGGCCACAACTACTGAGCCTGTGCTCTAGAGCACATGAGCCACAACTACTGAGCCCATGTGCCACAACTACTGAAGCTCACATGCCTAGAGCCCATGCTTTGCAACAAGAGAAGCCACTGCAGTGAGAAGCCCATGCACCACAATGAAGAGTAGCCCATGCTCGCCATAACCAGGGAAAGCACCTGCACAGCAATGAAGACCCAACACAGCCAAAAATAAATAAATAAATAAATAAAATTTATTTTTAAAATAAATAAATAAAAGAAGTTTATATTTTTGTTCTATGGCTACAGTAGTATTTAGTCCTTTCATAGATCCTTAATCCCCCTTTTCCTTATTTAAACTTTTGCTATCTGATTTGTCAGTATATTTTATTGCAGTAAAATACACATGGTGTAACATTTACTATCTTAACCTTTTTTAACTGTATAGTTCAGTGCTATCAAGTGCATTCACATTGTTGTGCAACCATCACCAGCATCCATCTCCAGAACTCTTTTTATCTTGCAGTACTGAAACTCTGTACCCATTAAACAATAACTCCTCATTCCACTGTCTCCTCAGCCCCTGGCCACTACCTTTTTACTTCCTTTCTGTATGAGTTTGACTAGATACTCCTAGTACCTTATATATGTGGAACCATACAGTATTTGTCCTTTTGTGACTGGTTACTTAATAGTTTGTCAGTTTTTAATGATATCCACTGATTTTCATTTATTACCTAAACAGTTTAGTGATTTTAATCTACTTTCCCATTTCTCCCTCCCTACTCCTCCTATTTTTGGTAGCATTATTTTCGCTTTTAATGTTTATGTGCCCAAATTTCTACCCTTATTTTATTTTGAGATCTAGAATTAAATCTATGAAATGCTTACCTCAGTTATTTTTATTTATTTATTTTAAAAATATTTATTTATTTATTTATTTATGTGGTTGTGCTGGGTCTTAGTTGCTGCAGGCAGGCTCCTGAGTTGTGGCTTGTGGACTCCTTAGTTGCAGCTCACCAGGTCCTTAGTTGTGGCATGCAGGCTCCTTAGTTGTGACATGCGAACTCTAAGTTGCAGCATCATGTGGGATCTAGTTCCCTGACCAGAGATCAAACCCGGTCCTCCTGCATTGGGAGCACAGAGCCTTAACCACTGTGCCACCAGGGAAGTCCCCCTACCTCAGTTATTTTTATAAAGTTTTCCCAGTACTTTCTTTTTCTTTTTTTTTTTTTGTTTTTTGTTTTTTGTTTTTTGTTTTTTGTTTTTTTTTGCGGTACGCGGGCCTCTCACCATTGTGGCCTCTCCCGCTGTGGAGCACAGGCTCCGGACGCGAAGGCTCAGCGGCCATGGCTCACGGGCCCAGCCGCTCCGCGGCATGTGGGATCTTCCTGGACCACGGCACGAACCCGTGTCCCCTGCATCGGCAGGCGGACTCTCAACCACTGCGCCACCAGGGAAGCCCTCCCAGTACTTTCTTGGTTGGATAAAGCTCATACACTATAGATTCCTCAGGATGGGCTCATGAGCATAGCATTTTCTGAGTTCATGCAAGTTTATAACTGCTTTTTGGTAGACTTGATACTCGAAGAAAAATTTTGCTGGATATAATATACTTGCTTCACACTTTGTTTCCTTGAGTTTTTTTTTAAATACTCTAATCTTGCCTTGATTTCTTTATTGTTCTTGAGAAGTATGATGCTAGCTTAATTTGTCATCCTTAAAAGTCATTTGGTATTTTTGCCTGGAATCTCTGAGGATTTCCTTTTCTCTGTCTTTAATGTCAAGTAATTTTATGAGGATATATATTGAAATTGGTTATTCCCTTCCAATTTTTCCAGGCATAGCATGAGCCCTTTAATATATAGATTTAATTTTTCTCTTATTTCCAAAAAGTATTCTTAGATTACAGTTTTAAATATTCTGTTCCATATTTTTTTCTTTTAGCACCTCAATTATACATATGTTGGCATTTCTTTGCTTGTCTTTCTTTTTTTTAATTTAATTTAATTTTTATTTATTTATTTATTTATTTTTCAGTATGCGGGCCTCTCACTGCCGTGGCCTCTCCTGTTGCGGAGCACAGGCTCCAGACGCGCAGGCTCAGCGGCCATGGCCCACGGGCCCAGCCGCTCCGCGGCACGTGGGATCCTCCTGGACCAGGGCAAGAACCCGTGTCCCCTGCATCAGCAGGCGGACTCTCAACCACTGTGCCACCAGGGAAGCCCCTACTTGTCTTTCTTTTCATTACACTTCATGTGATAACTTTTCCATGAAAATGAGAGATTAGACTGAGGAAGAAAAGAATGATTGGTCACTTGCACCTAAATTTGACATTATTTTAATTATATTGCCTACCTAGATATATAAAGTATATTTTTGGTTTGTTGTGTTTGTCTTTGGAACTTTGACCAAAAGTTTTCATTTGATGGGAAGATAAACATCTGCATAAATTAAAGCTATTTAAATATAATGTACCCACTTTGACCTCAGGAAATTAGGCAAGATTTGAAACTATTCTTGGGCCATGGCTTGTTCTGTAATTTATTTTACTTTGATTGACTTTGCTGTCACTTTGGTAATGGGGAGTTTTTATTCTACCCCAGAAAAGATAATCCAGGATAGAAAGAACTCCCTCAAGGATGAGAATAAGCAGACTAACACTAAGAGGAAGTACCAGGATTTTCTGGATATTGTCCTTTCTGCTCAGGTAAATCTTTCAGATTTTGAGCCTGCTTGTATATTTAGTTAATTGTGTGGGTAGTTGGATGATTGGGGAGGAGGGAAGACAGAAGCAAAATTGATCAACTAAATTTAATGGTACTTTTGAATTGGTGGTTGGTGCTGTACAGTTTGAGATAAAAACTGATACTGCAACTCTGTCACTAGAGGGAGTCAGATAAGACTAAATTTTTTACTGATTCAACAGGATTTGGTGATTATCATAAAGATACATGGTAGTTCAGGGAAACACAGGAAAAATGAATTGCAGGCTAAGCTGATAAAATGATGATGATGAGGTGCTGGAAAGTCTGGATAAATCTGGTAGAATGATTGCAGGAACTCTTTGCAGGGCCTGCTTTTCTTGTCTATCTTTGGTTCTCCTTTATGCTCTGGGCAAAGTGCAGCTCATAGTATATATTTGTGGAACTGAATAAAAATTAAAACTATTATTTGATACTCAATTTTTTCCCCTAAAACCATTATTTTGATTGGGGCTCCAAATGTCTATAAATTGACATTGCATAAAAATATCTCTACTGTTCTTTCTAGGCTGAAAATGGCAACAGCCTCTCAGATACTGACCTATGGTCCGAGGTGAACACATTTGTGTTGGAAGGGCATGAATCCGTGACAGGAGGCATTAGCTGGCTCATCTACCACCTGGCTCTGTACCTTGAGCATCAGGAGAGATGCCAGCAGGAGATCAGGGGCATCCTGGGGGACGGCTCTTCCATCACCTGGTAAGATCTGCATCCCTAAACATTTCATCCTAGTTTTCCTCCTGGGATTTTGCTTTTATTCTTTCCTCTTGGTGACTATAGTGTTTCAGGATTGCAGAAGATGTAGGTTACTATCCTCTTTTTCTAGAGGACCCAAAATTATCCCTTTGTCTTTTGCACTCACTCATCCATAAGTTATCTATTTCATTGTTTTCCTAGTCAGTGGTGTGTAAAATGTCCGATTTCTTTCTTTCACTCAGGCCTTGGTGCATTGGAAATGGGGACATGATCCCTATATTTGCATTCACAGCTTGAATGGTAGGGCTCAAGTGGAGCTCCACTTCTGAGAGACCTGAGTGAGTATCTGTATTTTCAAGCCTCATTGTAGACATTCTCTCCCATCCCCTTGTTCACTTCTCAGGATCAGCTTTGGACTTAGAACTTAGTAATAAATGATACACACTGTACTTTTTAGCAAATATAGGCTGAGTATATTTAAGTACTGAGGCACTAAAAGAAGGTTCAAGATTTAGTGTAGGTTCTGCCCTCAACAAGCTCATATTCTAGTACAGAAGGCTGGTGCCCATATAGTTGATTGCAGTATAATGTGGTGAGGGTGATGAGAGAGATACACATTGGTGACCACAGAGATTTAGAAGACCAGCAACAAACCTGGCATGGGGGGGCTCAAGAAGACTTCCTGGGAGATCTGACACTTAAGCTGCCTCTTATAGGATGGGTAGGAGTTAGCCAGGGGGAAAGCATCAACTCCACTTGGCTAGACTTTGAGCTCTTCTTGCTGTTAGTGAAGCCCAGGTTATAGATTTGCCCCTCAGACATGCTGTTTGCAAGGAAAACAGAGGTCCCTAATACAAGCAACGCTCTTCACCCTAGATAGATATTTCACATATCATTATTTTGCTGGTCAAAGAAGGATAGAAATGCTAACAACAACCCAGCCCAGTGACTAGGGGGAAAACACCATATTTCAAACGCAAAAGTCAGCTCGGTTAGAACATTTGTAAAGGAAAATTTGAATTTATATAGGTATAGTAGATATCTCACTTTTTGTAATGAAATACTAGTCATTTCCTACCATAAATTAAAGGTCTAAATTGTATACCACAAGATGCAGTGTTGACTAGTAAGTTTTTATTCATTTGTTGAGTTTAGAAACAAACACTGTATATCACCTCAAAACATTAGATATTTTAACCTTAATTAGGGTAGATACATATACAACTCAAATATTGACCTTCTTATTCTTGTTTGATGTATGTGAAATGTGAAAATTATAAAGAAGTCTTTGCAAGATGAGAAAACAAAGTCCAGAGGATCTATTAACTACCATTTATTTTAATGAGAGAAAAGTCAACAATATTATAGAGAATAAAATATGGCCTTATAGTTACACTTTTTTATATTTATCATTGTGATTTTTTTTCATTGGAGTATAGTTGCTTTACAACGTTGTGTTAGTTTCTGCTGTACAACGAGTGAATCGGCTGTATGTATACATGTGTCCCTCCCTCTTGGGGGTCTCTCCCAGCCCCCCATCCCATCCATCTAGGTTATCACAGAGCACTGACCTGAGTTCCCTCTGCTATACAGCAGGTTCCCACTAGCTATCTATTTTACACATGGTAGTGTGTATATGTCAATCTAAAAGTTCCAATTCATCCCAGCCCCCCTTCCCCTACCATGTCCACACGTCCGTCTTCTATGTCTGCGTCTCTATTCCTGCCTTGCAAATAGGTTCATCTGCACCATTTTTCTAGATTCCACATATATGCGTTAATATACGATATTAGTTTTTTTCTTTCTGACTTACTTCACTCTATATGACAGATTCTAACTCCATCCATGTCTCTACAAATGAAGCAATTTCATTCCTTTCTAGAGGTGAGTAATATTCCATTGTATATATGTACCACATCTTCTTTATCCATTCATCTGTCTATGGACACTTAGGTTGCTTCCATGTCCTGACTATTGTAAATAGTGCTGCAATGAACATTGGGGTACATGACACTTTTTTTTTTTTATATCTTTATTGGAGTATAATTGCTTTACAATCGTGTGTTAGTTTCTGCTTTATAACAAAGTGAATCCGTTATACATATACATATACATATGTTCCCATATCGCTTCCCTCTTGCGTCTCCCTCCCTCCCCCCCTCCCTATCCCACCCCTCCAGGCAGTCACAAAGCACCGAGCTGATCTCCCTGTGCTATGCAGCTGCTTCCCACTAGCTATCTACCTTACATTTGGTAGTGTGTATATGTCCATGCCTCTCTCTCGCTTTGTCACAGCTTACCCTTCCGTGTTAGCATACGGTATTTGTCCTTCTCTTTCTGACTTACTTCACTCTGTATGACAGACTCTAGATCTATCCACCTCATTACAAATAGCTCAATTTCGTTTCTTTTTATGGCTGAGTAATATTCCATTGTATATATGTGCCACATCTTCTTTATCCATTCATCCGACGACGGGCACTTAGGTTGTTTCCATCTCCGGGCTATTGTAAATAGAGCTGCAATGAACATTTTGGTACATGACTCTTTCTGAATTCTGGTTTCCTCAGGGTATATACCTAGTAGTGGGATTGCTGGGTCATATGGTAGTTCTATTTGTAGTTTTTTAAGGAACCTCCATACTGTTCTCCATAGTGGCTGAACCAATTCACATTCCCACCAGCAGTGCAAGAGTGTTCCCTTTTCTCCACACCCTCTCCAGCATTTATTGTTTCTAGATTTTTTGATGATGGCCATTCTGACTGGTGTGAGATGATATCTCATTGTAGTTTTGATTTGCATTTCTCTAATGATTAATGATGTTGAGCATTCTTTCATGTGTTTGTTGGCAGTCTGTATATCTTCTTTGGAGAAATGTCTATTTAGGTCTTCTGCCCATTTTTAGATTGGGTTATTAATTTTTTTGTTATTGAGCTGCATGAGCTGCTTATAAATTTTGGAGATTAACCCTTTGTCAGTTGCTTCATTTGCAAATATTTTCTCCCATTCTGAGGGTTGTCTTTTCCTCTTATTTATGGTTTCCTTTGCCGTGCAAAAGCTTTGAAGTTTCATTAGGCCCCATTTGTTTATTTTTGTTTTATTTCCATTTCTCTAGGAAGTGGGTCAAAAAGGATCTTGCTGTGATTTATGTCATAGAGTGTTCTGCCTATGTTTTCCTCTAAGAGTTTGATAGTTTCTGGCCTTACATTTAGGTCTTTAATCCATTTTGAGTTTATTTTTGTGTATGGTGTTAGGGAGTGATCTAATCTCATACTTTTACATGTACCTGTCCAGTTTTCCCAGCACCACTTCTTGAAGAGGCTGTCATTTCTCCACTGTACATTCCTGCCTCCTTTATCAAAGATAAGGTGACCATACAGGTGTGGGGTTATCTCTGGGGTTTCTATCCTGTTCCATTGATCTATATTTCTGTTTTTGTGCCAGTACCATACTGTCTTGATTACTGTAGCTTTGTAGTATAGTCTGAAGTCAGGGAGCCTGATTCCTCCAGCTCCATTTTTCTTTCTCAAGATTGCTTTGGCTATTCGGGGTCTTTTGTGTTTCCATATGAATTGTAAAATTTTTTTGTTCTAATTCTGTGAAAAATGCCACTGGTACTTTGATAGGGATTGCATTGAAACTGCAGATTGCTTTGGGTAGTATAGTCATTTTCATAATACTGATTCTTCCAATCCAAGAACATGGTATATCTCTCCCTCTGTTTGTGTCATCTTTGATTTCTTTCATCAGTGTGTTATTGTTTTCTGAGTACAGGTCTTTCCTCCTTAGGTAGGTTTATTCCTAGATATTTTATTCTTTTTGTTGCAATGGTAAATGGGATTGTTTTCTTAATTTCTCTTTCTGATCTTTCATTGTTAGAGTATAGGAATGCAAGAGATTTCTGTGCATTACTTTTGTATCCTGCAACTTTACCAAATTCATTGATGAGCTCTAGTAGTTTTCTGGTGGCATTTTTAGGATTCTCTATATATAGTATCATGTCATCTGCAAACAGGGACAGTTTTACTTCTTTTCCACTTTGGATTCCTTTTATTTCTTTTTCTTCTCTGATTGCCGTGCCTAGGACTTCCAAAACTATGTCGAATAATAGTGGTGATAGTGGACATCATTGTCTTGTTCCTGGTCTTAGAGGAAATGCTTTCAGTTTTTCACCATTGAGAATGATGTTTGCTGTGGGTTTGTCATATATGGCCTTTATTATGTTGAGGTGGGTTCCCTCTATGTCCACTTTCCGGAGAGTTTTTGCAATAAATGGGTGTTGAATTTTGTCAAAAGCCTTTTCTGTATCTATTGAGATAATCATACGTTTTTTATTCTTTAATTTGTTAATATGGTGTATTACATTGCTTGATTTGAGTGTATTAAAGAATCCTTGCATCCCTGCGATAAATCCCACTTGATCATGGTGTATGATCCTTTTAATGTGTTGTTGGATTCTGTTTGCTAGTATTTTGTTGAGGACTTTTACATCTATAGTCATCAGTGATATTGGTCTGTAATTTTCTTTTTTTGTAGTATCTTTGTCTGGTTTTGGTATCAGGGTGATGGTGGCCTCAAAGAATGAGTTTGAGAGTGTTCCTCCCTCTGCAATTTCTTGGAAGAGTTTGAGAAGGATAGGTGTGTTAGCTCTGTTCCAGCTGTTTGATAGAATTGGCCTGTGAAGCCATCTGGTCTTGGGCTTTTGTTGGTTGTTAGTTATAGTTTCAATTTCATTACTTGTGATTGGTCTGTTTATATTTTCTATTTCTTCCTTGTTCAGTTTTGGAAGCTTGTACCTTTCTAAGAATTTGTCCATTCCTTCCAAGTTGTTCGTGTTATTGGCCGATAGTTGCTTGTAGTAGTCTTTTATGATTCTTTGTGTTTCTGCAGTGTCAGTTGTAATTTCTCCTTTTTCATTTCTAACTTTATTGATTTGAATCCTCTCCCTTTTTTCTTGATGAATCTGGCTAAAGTTTTATCAGTTTTGTTTATCTTCTCAAAGAACCAAATTTTAGTTGTATTGATCTTTGCTATTGTCTTCTTCGTTCCTATTTCATTTATTTCTGCTCTGATCTTTATGATTTCTTTCCTTCTACTAACTTTGGGTTTTTTGTTCTTTCTCTAGTTGCTTTAGGTATAAGGTTAGATTGTTTATTTGAGATTTCTCTTGTTCCTTGACGTAAACTTGTATAGCTATAAACTTCCCTCTTAGAACTGCTTTTGCTGCATCCCATAGGTTTTGGATTGTCGTGTTTTCATTGTCATTTGTCGCTAGGTATTTTTTTGATTTCCTCTTTGATTTCTTCAGTGATCTCTTGGTTATTTAGTAACGTATTGTTTAGCCTCCATGTGTTTGTGTTTTTTAGGTTTTTTTCCCTGTAATTGATTTCTAATCTCATAGTATTGTGGTCAGAAAAGATGCTTGATATGATTTCACTTTTCTTAAATTTACTGCAGCTTGATTTGTGATCCAAGATGTGATGTATCCTGGAGAATGTTGTGTGTGCACTTGAGAAGAAAGTGTAATCCGCTGTTTTTGGATGGAATGTCCTATAAATATCAATTAAATCTATCTGGTCTGTTGTGTTATTTAAAGCTTGTGTTTCCTTATTAATTTTCTGTTTGGATAATCTGCCCATTGGTGTAAGTGAGGTGTTAAAGTCCCCCACTATTATTGTGTTACTGTCAATTTCCTCTTTTATAGCTGTTAGCAGTTGCCTTATGTATTGAGGTGCTCCTATGTTGGGTGCGTATATATTTATAATTGTTATATCTTCTTCTTGGATTGATCCCTTGATTGTTATGTAGTGTCCTTCCTTGTTTCTTGTAACATTCCTTAGTTCCTTATTTTAAAGTCTACTTTATCAGATATGAGGATTGCTACTCCAGCTTTCTTTTCATTTCCATTTTCATGGAATATCTTTTTCCTTACCTGCACTTTTAGTCTGTATGTGTCCCTAGGTCTGAAGTGGGTCTCCAATAGAAAGCATATATGTGGGTCTAGTTTTTGTATCCATTCAACGAGCCTATATCTTTTGGTTGGAGGATTTAATCCATTCACATTTAAGGTAATTATCGATATGTATGTTCCTATTACCATTTTCTTAATTGTTTTGGGTTTGTTTTTTGCTTTTGCTGAGTGGTGCCTACTGCCGAGCCCTCTTTTTCTAGGCAGGTACAGTTATGTTGGAGAATGCACTTGCTCCAAGTAAGACATTAGTCATTGTTAACAGAAGCACTGACACCAAATCTAAGTGCCTCTCCACGATGACCAAGTGGCAATCATCTTTCTCTTATACTGTCAATGCTGATTAAGATTTCCTTTCATGAAAATTTAATTTGTCCTCTTTTCTTCAGCATTTTTTTAATTTCTGAAAAAAACACTGTATTCAGGAAAGACTTCATATACAGCAAAAGAAGCTGCACCTATAATATAGCTAACAATATAAAGATTACAAGATTCTCAGCTACCTGTTTTATCTAATCCAACAGAAAAATACAAATTAATTCAATGACTAATAAACAACAGAGTGAAAACAATGACTCTGAAAGGAATATTGCTTTAAGTGTCTATAAGCCTCAAAAGGTGACTAAAGCAAGACATCTGAATAAAGATTTCTTTAAATATTAAGTACATTATCCCAAACCTTTTTTAAAAAATATCATATCTCAGTAGTAGCCATCTTTCACTACATTTCAAATTTGTATTCTCTCATTTCTTAAGAAGGAAGACAGGAGTATTCACACAGATATAT
Organism: Lipotes vexillifer; assembly: GCF_000442215.2. Taxonomy (NCBI): domain Eukaryota; kingdom Metazoa; phylum Chordata; class Mammalia; order Artiodactyla; family Lipotidae; genus Lipotes; species Lipotes vexillifer. The sequence goes on along the minus strand of NW_006790761.1, from coordinate 951,923 downwards.
CACCGCAAACTTAAGAAAATATTTAAGCATCCATACACTCTGTGTGCATTAACCTGCTGGTTAGTTGAAAAAAAAGGTGGGATGGAGTTTTCAGTTGCATTGGACAAATGAAAATGATTCGTGTGGTCATGCAGGGTAGTCCACGGCTGGATGATACGACAGACTTAAATTCTGGTCTGTACAATATCACAGTGTTAAACAAGATATCACAGAGTTACTTTATTCAAGGAAGTTTGAAAAAACATTAACTTTCCTGTTTTATTTCAATTTGTTTAAAGTGTTTAAAAATGTAAGCATGTGGGGCTTCCCTGGTGGTGCAGTGGTTGAGAGTCCACCTGCCGATGCAGGGGACACAGATTCCTGCCCCGGTCTGGGAAGATCCCACGTGCCGTGGAGCGGCTGGCCCGTGAGCCATGGCCGCTGGGCCTGCACGTCTGGAGCCTGTGCTCCGCAATGGGAGAGGCCACAAGAGTGAGAGGCCCGCGTACCACACACAAAAAAAAAAAAATGTAAGCATGTGATAGTTTTCAGGATCCTGGTACAACGCAAACTCCCACTTCTATTTATAAATATTATCTTCTCTTTATATTACTTACATTTTGTAACAAAAAAGAGATTGGTTTAAATTAAAAAAAAACAAAACAAAACATAAAAACCCAACTCTGGAGGCCCAGGTCTGAGCTCTGCCCTCACCTTCACCCTTCCCCAGGTGGGCGGGGCAAGCCTCCCTGACCAGGCTGGGTGCTCAGGGGAGGTCAGCCATCTTCAGGGACAGTCAGCAATCCAGAAGCCGCTGCACCATGAGTGTCTCTGCACTGAGCACCCCCAGAGCCCTGGGTGGTGTCTCTGGGCTCCTGCAGGTGGCCTCCCTGCTCGGCCTAGTTCTGCTTCTGCTCAAGGCAGCACAGCTCTACCTGCACAGACAGTGGCTGCTCAAAGCCCTCCAGCAGTTCCCGTCTCCTCCTTCCCACTGGCTCTATGGGCACATGCAGGAGGTAGGATGGAGTGGGACGGGAGAGTGGGAGGGCAGGGAGGGCCGGGGCTCTCAGGCCATGGTCCTGGTGAGCAAGCCCATGGGACGAAGCCTTGTTGTGGGACGAGCACGTGGCCTCAAAAAAAGACCCAGCTTACCTCTCAGGTCTTGGCTCTTCATCCCAGTCCGGGGAGCTCCTTCCCTCCCAGGACCCTGTGCTGGTGTCCTTGGGCCTGTCAGATGCTCCTTCCTTAGTTGGATCTGCAAGCTGTCCTAGCAGCCCTGCACTTTGAGGACAGTGGCTGTTCCTTCCTGAGTCTCCCCCGTCTCCAGGCTGAGCAGCTTCAGTTGTTCTCATAGAACAGGCTTCTAGATGCTTCTCTGCCCCATCCCTCAATCCCATCCTTTCTGCTTGGCCCTGAGCTTGCCTGGGAGCACAGACATCAGTCTGATGGATGCTGCCCTGTGGGCTCACTGTCCATGGAGATGACAGACAGGAATCTAGGAAAATTTCAGGTCACAGGAAAACAGACCCACCTGCTAGGTGGGGGGGTTACGTCAGCTGTAGGGACAAACTGGCTCAGTTTGTTAAGACTGAGGAATTTTCCAGTCTCCTGATTTCAGTGCTTAAACCCTGACAAGTTGCTGGCACACATGAGCGATGTTCCCAGGATGGTGCCAGGTAAGGAGAACTGACATTTGAGTTGCAGCATCCACAGGGTGAGGTCGCCCGCCTGGTGTCCTCCCTCACTGGATTATGTGCTCTCGGAACTGAGCATGGAATACCCCTCACCTCCAGCACCCTGCACAGAGCCTGCGCAGCGGGCTGCCAGTCCAATGTGTGGAGGGACAGGAAGGAGGCAAGGAGCGGCTTGCAGGCTGGGGAGCGGCAGTGCCTACCCACCCAGCACTGGCAGCACTAGCCTGGGCGACGGGGGTCTCAGAGCAAAGTCAGCGGCCACGTGGAGAGGGGCTCATCAAGGGTTTGTGGGCTGAGCAAATGCTGGGAGAAAATCAGGGGTTGCAGTGAGCTGAGGCCTCCCTTTCTCTGCAGCGTGATTAGAGTAGAGTGGAGCCAAAGACAGGAACCAGAAACAGCCCGAGCCCCACGTGGGCTGGCCCAGTACCTCTCTCCCCTCTCCCTCCTAATCTCCTGCACCCCAGGTTACTCAGCGTCCTTCCCGCCTGCCTGGGCATTCTGGCCTCTGGGACTCTGCTCCCATGTGCCCTCTACCTGGAATGATCTTGTCCCTCATATGTCTGTCTACAAAGGCCCAACCCCAAGCCACCTCCTCCAAGATGTCTTTCTGGGTCTCCCAGGAGCGGAGGGGACAACCCTTTTTCCCTTGGCTGTCCTTCTCATAAGGCAGTGCTAACCGGATTCAGCTAGTTTTGTCTGCAGTGTCATAGCTGTGAGCTCCTTATGGGAGAGCCCGCCTCTGGTTCATCTTTGTAACCCAAGAGCATCTTGGTAAATGATGACTCAACGAATGAGTACATGCATGAAAAAGAGCTTTCTAACGTTCAGGTCTGAATTAGCGCCCCTTCCCCAAAGCTTCCCCAGAGGCTTGGTCTTCCCTCCATCACACATTCATAAGCCCCTATGGTTGTCATGTCCTCAATGTCACTGTCTCCTCCTGGAGGCTCCAAACAGACAAGCATCTACAGCCACATCCTAATTCAGTGCCTTAAACCAGTGCCTGACACATAGTAAATGCTCAGTAAATACGTGCTCAGTGAAGGAACCCATCCCACAGTAGGCAAGTTCCTCGGAGCTGGTGAGTCCTGATGGTAGAAGGATACAGGCAGAGATTAGATACCAAAGTGGCAGATGGTTGCTTTGAGTTACACAGAAGCCATTGAATTAAAGACGAGGTGACTGCATGGAACATGCCTAGGACCAAATGTCGACGAGAAATCCAGAGGTGATAAAACGAAGCTGAATCTGCAAGGTTAAGCAGAGGCAGTTGCTCTGTGGCAAAGAGGAGGGGCACACCAGGTAGAGGAAAGAACCTGGGCAGAGGCCTAGAAGTGTGAGCAGGTGGGGCCAGTGCAAGGCGCACAGGCAGCAGCATCTTTGGGGGCAGAGGGACGGGTCCTGTGGACTCGCCAGCCCGGCAGGAGGCAAGAATAGAGAGGGTAATGCCAGAAAGCAAGGGCCTTTGTGGTCCACACTGAGGAGTTTCAAGAGATTCCTCTGGGCGGTGGGAAGTTCATAAAAGTTTCTGGTTATTGGTAAGTGAAAATAAGATTTAAAAGACACATATAAGAACCTTAGTTCAATACCATTTTCATGTATACATCCAGAATCTATCCTATCACTGTGTATACACTCAATATGTAAAATAACATATACACGGGCTTCCCTGGTGGTGCAGCGGTTGAGAGTCTGCCTGCCGATGCAGGGGACACGGGTTCGTGCCCCAGTCTGGGAAGATTCCACATGCTGCGGAGCGGCTGGGCCCGTGAGCCATGGCCGCTGAGCCTGCGCTTCCGGAGCCTCTGCTCTGCAACGGGAGAGGCCACAATGGTGAGAGGCCCGTGTACCGCAAAAAAAATAAAAAAATAATAACATATACACATGCAATTTAGTACTTAATTTTTTCACTTAGCCGTATACATCCTAACACTTTCATATTAGCAAACATTTACATGTATGCTGGGAAAATATTGATGATATATAGCAATCAGTAAGCAAAAGGAAATTAATATATAAATTTATTTTTTTAATATAATCTATTTTATTCTCTAAATAAAATTCAATGACAAAACTGCTTATCAAATGACATGAATTATCATAAATTGCTCATGCAAATGTTGCAAGAATAACTTCCAAAAGTTTTGTACACCAGGGAGTGATTCCCTGATGTAAGTTTCTGTAGGCAGTTTGTAGTGGTGGCCCATAAATCTACCTGACAAGGGGACAGAATGTGGTCTTAGAACAAAGGTGGACAGCCAGCATGTCTGGGGCAGAGCCCAGGTCAGAAGATATAGTTCCAAATTCCTAGTTCTGCTGATCGATCCAGAACGATCTCCCTGTACCCATCCTGCCCTTCACCCCCACTCCAGCACTGGAACTCAGAGAAGGGTTTTATTGATTTATCTTTCCCTTGGGGACAGTTCCAAGATGAGACCGAGCTGCGACCCCTACTGAAGAGGGTAGAGAAATACCCAAGTGCCTGTGCTCGCTGGCTGTGGGGGACGAAAGCCCTGGTGTTGATCTATGACACTGACTACATGAAGGTGGTCCTGGGGAGATCAGGTGAGAGGGAAACCCCACATCCCAGCAGAAGAAAATCTTCCCTCTTGGGTACATGCCCCTGGACCTGTGAAATTCCAGAAGAAACTGGCACTTCAGCCATCAATACCTGACTCCCTACCAGCCATCCTTGCAGCCCACAAGCTAGACTAAGGCCAACATTATTCACTTATAGTGAATGCTTAAACACCTGGGTGGGGCTGGCTTCTCTTTTCTGTCTTACTTTCTTTCTTGTTTTAACCCAATTGAGATAATCCTAGGTCTGGAAGACAATTCCCTGTCCACACTGACTTAGGTATGGCACCTCTCACTGTTGCCTGTCCTGGGTCATGAAATGGCCAAACCACCACAAACTAGGAAAACCACGGGCTTCTTTCTTACTCTGTGGCACTGAGCAGAGCCTATCTTTCTTGCCGATTCACCATCTTAGTCCTGTGGGTGTTCTGCTGCTGGGACACTGAGTCTGCCTTCCTGGGCCCACAGTGACCATCAGGACAGAGAGAGTCAGGGATGGGAGGCAAGAGGGAGGTGGCTTGAGACAGACTGCAAGCGGACAAGCATCAGGAATGGAAGGTACCACAGCTACTCTGGGGGCTGCCTGCCTTGTTTGGTGCCCTCCACTTTCCTTCCTTACCTTTCAGACCCAAAGTCTCATGATTCCTACAGATTGCTGATTCCCTGGATTGGTAAGTACATTTCAATACAACTGCAGTCCACCCACCAGTTAGGTTTACCAAGAGCTACCTGTTTGGTTAATGGAGAACAACAGGTGCCAGGCACACTGTCACCACCTCATCTCTCAGTCAAGCCTCATTTCTCTCCTTCCAGTAAAACTCTCACCCTTTGCAATGGTGCTGAGAGCCCTCCTGAAGCTCAGCCTCTTCTTATCACTTCTCAGTCCTCTGTGATACTCTCAGCCTGACTATTAACTAATTCCTTCTATCACCTGCCCCCCTGCTTTTTTTCAACCTCTGTCTCACAGCTGTCATAATCACATCCTATGGAGCAGCCATTTTGGAAATTCACGTTCCTGAATTGTACTGGCCTTTCCTACCTTTGTCCGTGATGTGCCCCCTCCTGACACCCTTGGTTCCTCCCAAGTTGTGCCCAGTCGTCCCTCTGGTCCAGTCTCCCCAACCCACACACACACCCATCTGTGGCCCAGGGTATGGTTTGCTCGTGTTGGAGGGGCAGACGTAGTTCCAGCACCGGCGGATGCTGACCCCAGCCTTCCACTATGACATCCTGAAGCCCTACGTGGGTCTCATGGCCGACTCTGTCCAAGTGATGCTGGTGAGTCCATCCCATGTCACCTGGACCCACTCACATCCAGCACTGCTGACAAAGTCCACTCTCAGACCCTTGTGTCCCTCAGGCGTCCACCACACCCAGCCCCCAGAATGACGGATTCAGAATGTACTCTGAGACAGAGCTCACCAAAACTGGATGGGACAGAGGGGTGCCCAGGCAGCAGCTTGTATCCACAATTTGCTCCGAGGCAAGGGAAAGCAGGGACATAGTATATTCAGGGTCCACTCTTCTCTCATCTCCACATTTTCAGCACAGAGGATTAGAGCAAGGGTCATTCCCCTGGACAGTGGTGCAAGCTGCCCCCGGATGCCTGGGCAATGGCAGCTTCAGTGGCAGAGTGGACATCCCAGGATGTCACTCAGGTAGGCTCTGGCCTGGGGCCCAGGGCTTCTGCATGGAATTGAGCCCCTCACGGGAGGAAATGAGGCCAGGTCTACATGCACAGAGCCAGGTCTTGACAAGCATCACCTCTGATGTAGACTGGGCACCACCTGATCTCAGCTAACACTGGATGAATGAAAGGAATTGAAGTAAACCATGCACCCTCCTAGGAGCCCCAATAGAGCCCCTTATGCTTTTACTTTACTTGAAATATTTGCTTACTAGTGTTGAACATGGACTGTCCAGTTCTGATCTCAGAACCCCTAAGTTTCCCCCTCTGTCCCATAAAAAAGTATGGTTTCTGGTCTGCCACAAGGTGGTCATCATCATACTCTATTCTTAAAATTCAAAACTAATTCAGAATATTATGAGAGAACATGATTAATTATATAATAAAAGATTCTGAGAAAATAGGCATCACATTACACACGTGTGATACAGCCTTAAATTGCTAAAACACATCTGCTTAGAAAGAGAGGAAATCTCATCCAAGTATTTAGAGAGACAGAGAGCCTGGCCTTGTCAGCACAGGCCTTCTGGGAGAGTAGAGCAGGGTCAATGTCCCCCTCCCACTACAGGACAAATGGGAGGGGCTCATCAACCCAGACTCATACCTGGAGGTCCTTGGACACGTCTCCTTGATGACCCTGGACACCATCATGAAGTGCACCTTCAGCCACCAGGGCAGCATCCAGACAGACAGGTCAGTGACAACCGTTCAACGACAGGATCCTTGTTCTCACCAGCTGGGGAGGACTTACCTGAGAGGCAGTTAGGGCAGCGTGGATGCTTATCAGCACAGAAAGCAAAATTCTGCACAGAGCCATGGACCACAGTCAAATCCCTGATCCTGGCAAATGGAGAAGCCTGGCAACTCAGGCCACTTGTAAAGGACTAAGTGTCTCCTGGGCTGTGAGGCAGAAATGACAAAGCCTCAGTGCTGCCTGTCACCACTGACTGAGGAATCCCCAACCGGAGCCCCACTCTGTCTCCAGGTCAGAGGCTCCCTCCACTCCAGGCTCCTCTGCATCCTCTCCCTTCAGGAAAATCCAATCCTACATCCAGGCCATCAGGGAATCTCAACAATCTGATTTTTTCCCAAGTGAGGAATCTCTTCCACCAGAACGACATCATCTACAGGCTGACCCCTGAAGGCCGCTGGAGCCACCGGGCCTGTCAGCTGGCCCATCAACACACAGGTTCTGCTCCTCCTTCTGGGCGGCTCCTCCCCTGGCCTTGACCCCTCAGGCAGAGCCCAGACTCCTGCTTCCTCTTCAGGAGCTGGCACACACCCACACTGGGTACTTCCCTGGTGCAGGGGTTGGGAACCGAGACGTCAGGGTGTCAGGTGAAGTGCAGGGAGATACATGTGTCACCACGTTGCTGACGGTGGAATGAGACCCCCTCCCAGCATCATTCAGGCAGAGCCTCCATGGGCTGTGCTATTGAGGGGACTCCCAACCTAGATCAGACGATGCTGGAGCTCTGCCCTGACATGTGCGCCCATTCCCACCCTCGTCCTCATCCACCTGGTACCCAGATTGGGCCTGAGGGGCAGATAGGGCTACGGTGGGTGCTGCAACTGGTTCCCCAGAGCCCTGAGCTCTTCCTGGGAACCACTGTTCTGGGACAGATGGAGTGATCCAGCTGAGGAAGGCTCACCTGCAGAAGGAGGGAGAGCTGGAGAAGGTGAGGAGCAAGAGGCACCTGGATTTCCTGGACATCCTCCTCTTCGCCAGAGTGAGTGTGGGCAGGAGAGGCCAGAGGCTTTGCCCAGAAGCACAGAGGAAGGGCAGACCCTGCACTCTCCCTGCCTTCGCAGATGGAGAATGGGAGCAGCTTGTCTGACAGGGAGCTCCGTGCCGAAGTGGATACGTTCATGTTTGAGGGTCACGACACCACAGCCAGTGGCATCTCCTGGACCCTCTATGCTCTGGCCTCCCACCCTGAGCATCAGCAGAGGTGCCGGGAAGAGATCCAGAGCCTCCTGGGGGATGGCGCCTCCATCACCTGGTGAGTGCCCAACAGGTGGGAGAACCTTGCCCCTTCAGCGAGTGCACAACCCCTAGTTGTCTGGCCCCACCTGCCCTCAGATGGGCTTCCTTTCAGGGACCACCTGGATCAGATGCCCTACATCACCATGTGCATCAAGGAGGCACTGTGACTTTATCCACCAGTGCCATTCATTTTCAAAGATCTGAGCAAACCCATCACCTTCCCTGATGGACGCTCCTTACCTGCAGGTATGACCTTCACCACACCCACTAAACTAAGCACTCTGCAAAACCACACAGAAGAACGGAAATCCCCATGGGCTTGCCAAGTTCCAGGTTGACATGACTATTATCTCCGCCTCAAGATAATTAATATTTACTCTGTGGTTTGGACGACTTTTGAAAAATGCTTGACACAGAAATTGAACCAACAAAAGCTCAATAAGCAAATGTCAGTTCCTGAATGTGGTATTATAATGGAGGGCTAAAATTCTAATTTCTTGAGCCATGAAGGCTTAAGAGAGAAGCAGACAGAAACAGGTGGAGATGTGGTTCTTTCCGTGAGGGGGTTATGTAAACGAAGGAGCTCAGGGAATGCAATGTCATGGGTCAGGTGGTCCAGTCGCTGAGGAGCCCTCAGGTGGATGGCAGAGAGCAGCTGATGATCAGGTCTGAGAGCCCTGCCAAGGTTGGAGGCCACCCATTGGCTCACCTCCCAGTGGGTCTGAATCCCAGCCCAGCCACCTCGTCTCTGTGGGATCACAGACATGTCCCTTAACCTCTTGAAGGCTCAGGTGCCTCATCTGCACATGGGGATAGGAGTGCCTTCCTTGAGGGCTGCTGTGAGGATTAAATGAGTTAATGTACATTCCCCAAGGGCTCATGATGGCATCTGATAAATGTGAGTTTTCACGTGAGGCGATCCTAATACTAAGCCTCCAATTCTTTTCCTTCTCAGTCCTGGGCATGGTTACCTACTCCTAATCTGTGCTCATGTGCTTTGTCACCTCCAGCCCACCTGCTCTGCAAGAGTACCATTTCATTCAGAGTGATGGAGGGTAGCTCTCATGGTGGCTCCCAGGCCTTTTGTGCACATTGCCGCTGTTGCCATGGGTACCATCAGTCTTCTCTCTCTCCTCCTTGCCCCACAGGAATCCCCATCTCCCTCTCCTTTTATGGGCTTCACCACAACCCGAAGGTGTGGCCGAAACCAGAGGTACGATGGCCATAGGAGGAGGGGATGGGATGCTCTCTCCAGACCAGCACCTCCCCTGCTCCCCCTTGGGATTTCTTGTCCCCTGGTGGATTGGTGCAAGGAGCTTGACCCCACCTGTCCTGGCCCCGGTGCTCTCTCTGCAGGTGTTTGACCCATCCCGGTTTGCACCGGGTTCTGATCGACACAGCCATGCTTTCCTGCCCTTCTCAGGAGGATCCAGGTGAGGCCTTCTGTACCTGGGGCATCTGGGTGTCACTGGGTGCTACCTGATATGTGTGACTGTGTACATTCATATGTGGTGTATGCAGTTATGTCCCTGTATGTTGGCGTGTTGAGAAGGCAGCGTGTGTCCCATGTACAAGAAGGCCTTCAAGGCAGGCCACGGAGATTTTGACCTCCTGACTTTCGTAATGACCAGCCACATTTCCATAGCCATGGCCTCTCCAAAGTATTCCAGGGTTTTCCTCATTTTAGGTGTATGACTTTTCAGCATTAGAATTTTCCATGAAACTTAAACTTCAGATGTTTTCTCAATTATCAGTCATCTTAAAAGGTGGTTTTCTCTCTTGACACATTTCTAGTCCAGCTCACTGCATTTTTTACTTAATTCACCAATCCACCTCTCACTGTATCATCAGTCGTGTTTGCATGGGTTTGGATTTCCAGCTGCCCTCCTTGTCCTGAGGTTTCAAGCCATGTATGTGATCCCTTAGAGTTTCTGTCGTTTGAAGAAAGTTACACAGCAGTGTGTATTCTCTATTTCTGCAGTTGAAGCCAACAAAGTCGTGACTGCTTATTAATATAAACAAGACACCTTTTCTAGTTGCCATAATTCTTTATACATAGCGGGGATTATATACCATAGTCCAAGAATCTACAGAGTCTAACATTGGCAAAAAGGCATAAAATTAAAGGCAATCAAGTGCTTTTGAGAGAAAACTCACTATTTTGTAATTGATACATGCATTTGAGAAATTTGTGGCATGTAAAATATAAAGGACACTTGAAATAGCTGTTAAGCTGGATGATGCACTCCAAAATGACTGCTGTGAGAATCTTCAACAGCATAGGTCCCTTGCGGAAATAGTAACTTCCATAACTTAGTAACGACTTACTAAAACAAGTTTTTCTGAATCTATAATTCTGTGAAATTTTCAGTTGGTGAATCAACCTTCACAGAACAGGCTTGAAGCAAACATGCTTCCTGAATTGGCTCTAGGATTTGGTTTCTGCCAGGGTCCTTCTTTGTTGTAGACACTGGCTGCACATCATGTCGCTGCCACTAGAGGACAGCAGGTACCTGGCAACTCAATTCCTAGGTAAGAATAAACATTTAATTTTATTCCAATTTTTTTTCAATTCAATTAACTTTGTTCAAATAGAAAGCTATTTATTAAGACTGCCTATGTGTGCCAAGTCGTGTATTAGGAGATGGGAACCCAGAAACGTAAGGCACTTTCCCTGCTTCCAAGAGTTCACAGTCAAAAAACAACTACCGCTATTCAAGACAGACATGCGACGTTTCCATAGTGTAGTGGTCAGTACGTTTGCCTTACAAAACAGACATCATGCATTCATCCACTCTTTCACTCATTCATTCATTCACTGAGCAGATTGTGGAATGTTCCATGTTTCTGGCACTGTCCTGGTCACGGGACGGTGATGTGTCCTTGAGTTAACACTAAAGCTGCTTGGGGATGTGGGAGAAAGGGGCGCAGGCGGCAGAGGCGGGAGGCCAGGCGGTCACGAGACTGAGTCTTGAGCATGTGGCCAGCAGAGGCGGGGGGAGGGGACCTCAACAGGAGCGGAGCGAGGAAGAGGGGCCGGACAGGCGCGAGGTGAGTGAGGAGCAGCCCAGAGAGCGTTGTGACGCCAGCTGAGGCCCCGCGACGTGTCCTCCCTGAGATGGAGGGCACAGCAGGCCCCGAGCCGCTGTGGCTGCAGTAGAGGGACAGGAGGCAAGGAGACTGAAAAGGCCAGCGAGGAGCCCACGGGATGGGAGGAGGGGCCTTGCTGGAGTAGAATGGGAAGGCTCCAGGGGCGGGTTGACTGAGGGGCTGTGGGGAGACAGGAGGCCGGAGCATCAACTGGGAGGCAAGCGGTCCAGCAGGTCGAGGGTAGCTAACCCGTGGCCCCTCCAAGAAGCCTCCCGGTTGCCATCCCGACTTCCTGACACAGCTCTGTCCTGTCCTGTCTGGGGACTGGGGCCCCTGCTTGTCTGCCATGGGTGGTGAGGGCCCGAGAGTTGCCCACAACCCCCTACAGGGCCCTGGCCTGGCCGGAAACCAGAAACGGCCTGTGGACGAGTGAACAAAGTACTGATTCACGTGACTTGACCCTGTGGCTTAGAGCGCCGACCCTCCCCCGCAGTACTTGCTGCTGCTGAGAGCAGAAGGAGGAGTTAGGAGCTAGTCCTGGAGAGAGGTGGCCTCTGTAAAGGTCAGCGGGAGAGGGTGGACCGAGGCTTGGGCGGCACGTTCGGTGTGACCCGTAAGGAAGGGATCGGGGCTGGGCCGCGGGGAGGAGCGCCCTGAACGCCCTGTGCCCGGCGGGGCTTAGAAGCCTCTGCTCACTTCCTTTTCCCTCCGTGACCCAGGAACTGCATCGGGAAGCAGTTTGCCATGAATGAGATGAAGGTGGCCGTGGCCCTGACCCTGCTTCGCTTTGAGCTGGCGCCCGATCCCTCCAGGGTCCCTGTTCCCATTCCAAGAGTTGTGCTGAAGCCCAAGAATGGGATCCACTTGCAGCTCAGGAAGCTCCTGTAACGCTCGTTGGAGACAAGGACGAGCTCTGAGGGCCCCTGCCTGCCATCCTGTCTCGCTGTCACTCTCGCCCGTCCTTGCCTCTGTGCCCACTTCCTGCTTCTATCTGCCCACCTGCCGGCCTACCTCATCTCCTGCCTCCTGCCCATCAGACGTTCTGCCCTCCTCCTCTCACCTTTCTCCAGGCTCCCTATCTGCTTATCTCTCCATCTGTCTCTGACCCACCTGTGCCTCTGACTGTCCACCTAAACCCTGATCGCTGGCCCTCCTCCACTCTGTCTACTCTCTCCTTGTCTTTTGCCCCTTCTGCCTGCCTGTCTGTCCCTGAATTCACTTCCTTTTGCTGATAAAACAATTGACCACAGCCTTGTGGACTTAGAACAACACAGAGTTATTCTCTGACAGCTCTGGAGTCAGAAGCCAGAAGTGGGTTTCCCTGGACACACCCAAGATGTTGGCAGGGCCCCCGGTGCAGGGATCTAGGGAAGGATCCCTCTCTTTGCGTTTTCCCACATCTAGAGCTGCAATCCTTGCAGTCCTTGGCTCCTGGGCCTCCTCCATATTCAAATCCATCAGCTTCTTCAAATGCTCCCCTGCTTCCGTCTTCACATCGCCTTCTCTTTCATAAGACCTTTGTGATTACACAGGCCCACTCAGATAAAACAGGCTTGCTCTGATTTCCGGGGATTAGGACACGGACACCCTGGGCAGCCGTTACTGTAGCTGCTAAGTCCTGCGTCGCTACCATCGCCTTGGGCCCCCGATCGCTCCCGTGTGTTACGGGTCTGCTCGTTTGTCACTCACCTGGCTTCCCCTCTTGCCCACTCCCTGGATAAATTCACAATGTCATATGGAGCGTGTGTGTCTTCCCTTGCAAGGAGCTGGATGGAATGGAAGAGAGAGAGAAGGGGAGGGAAGGCAGAGCAGACGAGGAGGGGACACGACCCCTGGTCTGTGGGCCCAGAACCCCAGCAGGACAAGCGTGTCCCAGCGCCCCTGCAGCCTCACACTCTGGGGTCGCTCACGCCCCACAACCCGCCTGTCACCTGAGGTGCCCACGGCAGCTGAGTCAGGAGAAAGGGCTCGTCTCCAAAGGCTCAGAGGGCAGAAGCTCAGCCCGGGCACCTGTCGGGGAAGGAGCCTCCCTGCTGCTGTGTGGTAGCGTCCTCGCTACATCCTTAGAGGGGCCCAGCCAGAGCCCATCCTGCCCTGAGCAAAGAAGCCTTACAGACTTGGCTCAGCGCAAGGACCTCAGGAAGCCAATCCTTCAGCCCAAATGAGATTTGAGAAGAGCCCAGCCTGGCCGTGTCACCAGCCCCCGGCAGCCCTTCCTCACACGCAGGGCCTGCAGGCTCCTCAGAGGCCCAAGCGGACAGCTGTGCAGGAGGGTCTGGGAGGAGCAGCCGGTGCGCGTCCCGCACAGGACGGCCCTCGCAGTCCCCGGCATGTGTGCCCAGCCCCTGAGCAAGGACGGGCTTCTGCAACCCTGGCGCTCCTGGAGACCGCGGGGCGACTGGCCCCCCTGACCCTGAGCAGCGCCAGGCCCCTCGCACTCCTCCACCAGCCGCTCTGCACCAGCCCTGCTCTGTTGCTGCTTCTGCACACAGGTGCTCCTCCCGTCCCACCCCTGCCCTTCCTAACCCAGGGCCCGGGTGCCAGAGGAGACCCCCTGCAGCCCTGTGCTGTGCTGTGATGCCGCCATGTGCCTCCTGAAGGGGACGTCTCCCCCAGCCGCTGCTTGCAGCTGGAACCTTCGGCCCCGTCCCCTCCCCGTTCCTAGGTCACAGGGCTAGTTCACTCAGCTCCAAGAAAGGGCCAGCTGGACATATATACACTACCAAATGTAAAATAGACGGCTAGTGGGAAGCAGCCGCATAGCCCAGGGAGATCAGCTCGGTGCTTTGTGACCGCCTGGAGGGGTGGGATAGGGAGGGTGGGAGGGAGACGCAAGAGGGAAGAGATATGGGAACATATGTCTATGTATAACTGATTCACTTTGTTATACAGCAGAAACTAACACACCATTGTAAAGCTATTATACTCCAATAATGATGTTAAAAAAAAAGTTGGGGCCTGGAGTACACTCTTGCCTGACCGTGGGTGGGGCAGGAGAGTTAGCTGGGACTGTCCTGGGCAGGAAGCTTGGCAGGTCCCCTGGTGTCAGGTGGTGCAGAAGGGCTCGGGCTGGTCACTCTGAGAGCATGGGCCGATGGGCACTCACTCTCTTTACTGCTCCTAGTGCTGGACCAAGTTGCTGAACCAACAAAGGAAAGTCTAGTTGCTCACAATCTCGTGGGAAGCAGAGGCAGAGACCTGAGAGGAACCTGAGAGGGGGTGAAAGGTTGGGCTGCAAGGGGTTATGTGTAGGTGGTTAGTCACCTCTGACCTTTAGTTAGGACAGCAGCCCAGAATGTGGCCCTATAGGTTATATGTGAAGCATCTGTCATGAGGACAGGCAGAGGAAGAGGCTCTTGGGACAGAAGTTAAACTTGGTGGGGGAGCAGGTCTGGAGGAAACTCAAGGCTCCTAAGAGAGCTTGCTTCCAAGTAATTCTCCATGGAAATCTTTGGTGTTTTACTTTCTGAATTATGGACACTGGATTAGATCTTGGGAAAGAGAATCATGAAACAGGGATGTAAGAGACAGAAAATTAAGGTTTCCCCATCCCTTGCTCTTTCACGTATGACCTCCATGACTTTTTCAGCGCCCATCCCTCTAGAAGCACTCTCTACCTGGTGAACTCCTATTCACCCTTCAAAGCCCCATTCTTTTTTTTTAGTTTTCTCCTTTCCTGATTGGTCCAGACACTATTCATTCTTCCAGCACAAGCCTACCATTTTTCTTAACTAATATAGCTTTATACCTTTACCTATAGCCTGTGAGCTCAAGAAATATTTGCTGAGTGAATGAATGACTGAATGAACATTCATTGGATATAAGTAGGAAATGAATTATTATCCCACCTTTCAAAGGAGAAGCTGAGGCTCAGAGAGGACAAGTCTCTAGCTTCATATGTAGTGAAACTGCCCTGGGGCTGGACCTTCTGAATCCAAGGCCAGTGCTCTGTCCACTGGCACAGTCACCCAGGACACACTGCATAGTTGATGGGTACAAGCCCTGGGGAACATTTCAGAGGCAGCTGAGGCAGGCAGCTTTGAAGTCCAACAGAGAAGGGTTTCAGTTTCAACTGGGACAAGCAGAGGCTGTTTTCCTCGGGCCACATCACTTTTCATCTCTGAAATCAGTTTTCCCCTCTGAAATGGGGTGATAATAAAACCAACCAAATCTACTGAACATTGGTAAACTGGATTGTGACCGTCTTGAAGTCAGCAAGATTCATGTCTGCTTTGCTTGCGGCTGTGTCCCAGCACCTAGCAGACTGCCTGACACGTTGTAGGTACTCATTAAATATTTGGTAGGTAATAGGGAGAAGAAAAGTGGGGTTGCGCTTGGCCATTGTCACTGTCAGCTGAGGAAGTTTTTCTCCCACTGTTTCCAGAAGTGCATCCTCCACAGTTAATCAACTCTGGAGGCCCAGGTCTAAGCTCTGCCCTCACCTTCACCCTCCCCCAGGTGGGCGGGGCAAGCCTCCATGACCAGGCTGGGTGCTCAGGGGAGGTCAGCCACCTTCAGGGACAGTCAGCAATCCAGAAGCCGCTGTACCATGAGTGTCTCTGTGCTGATCCCCACCAGAGCCCTGGGCAGTGTCTCTGGGCTCCTGCAGGTGGCCTCCCTGCTTGGCCTGGTTCTGCTTCTGCTCAAGGCAGCACAGCTCTACCTGCACAGACAGTGGCTGCTCAAAGCCCTCCAGCAGTTCCCGTCTCCTCCTTCCCACTGGCTCTATGGGCACATGCAGGAGGTAGGATGGAGTGGGACGGGAGAGTGGGAGGGCAGGGAGGGCCGGGGCTCTCAGGCCATGGTCCTGGTCAGCATGCCCACGGGACGAAGCCTTGTTGTGGGACAAGCACGTGGCCTCACAAAAGGACCCAGCTTACCTCACGGGTCTTGGCTCCTCATCCCAGTCCGGGGAGCTCCCTCCCTCCCAGGACCCCGTGCTGGTGTCCTTGGGTCTGTCAGACACTCCTTCCTTAGGTAGATCTGCAGGCTGTCCTAGCAGCTCTGCACCTTGAGGACAGTGGCTGTTCCTTCCTGAGTCTCCCCCGTCTCCAGGCTGAGCAGCTTCAGTTGTTCTCATAGAACAGGCTTCTAGATGCTTCCCTGCCCCATCCCTCAATCCCATCCTTTCTGCTTGGCCCTGAGCTTGCCTGGGAGCACAGACATCAGTCTGATGGATGCTGCCCTGTGGGCTCACTGTCCATGGAGATGACAGAGAGGAATCTAGGAAAATTTCAGGTCACAGGAAAACAGACCCACCTGCTGGGTGGGGGGGTTACGGCAGCTGTAGGGGCAAACTGGCTCAGTTTGTTAAGACTGAGGAATTTTCCAGTCTCCTGATTTCAGTGCTTAAACCCTGACAAGTTGCTGGCACACATGAGCGATGTTCCCAGGATGGTGCCAGGTAAGGAGAACTGACATTTGAGTTGCACCATCCACAGGGTGAGGTCACCCGCCTGGTGTCCTCCCTCACTGGACTATGTACTCTCGGAACTGAGCGTGAAATCCCCCTCACTTCCAGCACCCTGCACAGAGCCTGTGCAGCGGGCTGCCAGTCCAATGTGTGGAGGGACAGGAAGGAGGCAAGGAGCGGCTTGCAGGCTGCGGAGGGGCAGCGCCTACCCACCCAGCACTGGCAGCATTAGCCTGAGCGGCGGAGGGCTCAGAGCCAAGTCAGGGGCCACGTGGAGAGGGGCTCATCAAGGGTTTGTGGACTGAACAAATTGCGAGAAAATCAGGGGTTGCAGAGAGCTAAGGCCTCCCTTTCTCTGCAGCGTGATTAGAGTAGAGTGGAGCCAAAGACAGGAACCAGAAACAGCCCGAGCCCCACGTGGGCTGGCCCAGTACCTCTCTCCCCTCTCCTTCCTAACCTCCTGCACCCCAGGTTACTCAGCATCCTCCCCGCCTGCCTGGGCATTCTGGCCTCTGGGACTCTGCTCCCATGTGCCCTCTACCTGGAATGATCTTGTCCCTCATATGTCTGTCTACAAAGGCCCAACCCCAAGCCACCTCCTCCAAGATGTCTTTCTGGGTCTCCCAGGAGCGGAGGGGACAACGCTTTTTCCCTCGGCTGTCCTTATCATAAGGCAGTGCTAACCAGATTCAGCTAGTTTTGTCTGCAGTGTCATAGCTGTGAGCTCCTTATGGGAGAGCCCGCCTCTGGTTCATCTTTGTAACCCGAGAGCATCTTGGTAAATGATGACTCGATGAATGAGCAAGTGCGTGACGAAGAGCTTTCAAACGTCCAGGTCTGAGTTAGGGCCCCTTCCCCAAAGCTTCCCCAGAGGCTTGGTCTTCCCTCCATCACACATTCATGAGCCCCTACGGTTGTCATGTCCTCAATCTCGCTGTCTCCTCCTGGAGGCTCCAAACAGACAAGCATCTACAGCCACATCCTAATTCAGTGCCTTAAACCAGTGCCTGACACATAGTAAATGCTCAGTAAATACGTGCTCAGTGAAGGAACCCATCCCACAGTAGGCAAGTTCCTCGGAGCTGGTGAGTCCTGATGGTAGAAGGATACAGGCAGAGATTAGATACCAAAGTGGCAGATGGTTGCTTTGAGTTACACAGAAGCCATTGAATTAAAGACGAGGTGACTGCATGGAACATGCCTAGGACCAAATGTTGACGAGAAATCCAGAGGTGATAAAACGAAGCTGAATCTCCAAGGTTAAGCAGAGGCAGTTGCTCT
Organism: Lipotes vexillifer; assembly: GCF_000442215.2. Lineage (NCBI taxonomy): Eukaryota > Metazoa > Chordata > Mammalia > Artiodactyla > Lipotidae > Lipotes > Lipotes vexillifer. The sequence continues at coordinate 934,218 of NW_006790761.1, read as the reverse complement.
GTGGCAAAGAGGAGGGCACACCAGGTAGCGGAAAGAACCTGGGCAGAAGCCTAGAAGTGCGAGCAGGTGGGGCCAGTGCAAGGCGCACAGGCAGCAGCATCTTTGGGGGCAGAGCGACGGGTCCTGTGGACTCTCCAGCCCGGCAGGAGGCAAGAATAGAGAGGGTAAAGCCAGAAAGCAAGGGCCTTTGTGGTCCACACTGAGGAGTTTCAAGAGATTCCTCTGGGCGGTGGGAAGTTCATAAAAGTTTCTGGTTATTGGTAAGTGAAAATAAGATTTAAAAGACACATATAAGAACCTTAGTTCAATACCATTTTCATGTATACATCCAGAATCTATCCTATCACTGTGTATACACTCAATATGTAAAATAACATATACACGGGCTTCCCTGGTGGTGCAGCGGTTGAGAGTCTGCCTGCCGATGCAGGGGACACGGGTTCGTGCCCCAGTCTGGGAAGATTCCACATGCTGCGGAGCGGCTGGGCCCGTGAGCCATGGCCGCTGAGCCTGCGCTTCCGGAGCCTGTGCTCCGCAACGGGAGAGGCCACAATGGTGAGAGGCCCGTGTACCGCAAAAAAAATTAAAAAATAATAACATATACACATACAATTTAGTACTTAATTTTTTTCACTTAGCCGTATACATCCTAACACTTTCATATTAGCAAACATTTACATGTATGCTGGGAAAATATTGATGATATATAGCAATCAGTAAGCAAAAGGAAATTAATATATAAATTTATTTTTTTAATATAATCTATTTTATTCTCTAAATAAAATTCAATGACAAAACTGCTTATCAAATGACATGAATTATCATAAATTGCTCATGCAAATGTTGCAAGAATAACTTCCAAAAGTTTTGTACACCAGGGAGTGAATCCCTGATATAAGTTTCTGTAGGCAGTTTGTAGTGGTGGCCCATAAATCTACCCGACAACAGGACAGAATGTGGTCTTAGGACAAAGGTGGACAGCCAGCAGGTCTGGGGCAGAGCCCAGGTCAGAAGATATAGTTCCAAATTCCTAGTTCTGCTGATCGATCCAGAACGATCTCCCTGTACCCATCCTGCCCTTCACCCCCACTCCAGCACTGGAACTCAGAGAAGGGTTTTATTGATTTATCTTTCCCTTGGGGACAGTTCCAAGATGAGACCGAGCTGCGACCCCTACTGAAGAGGGTAGAGAAATACCCAAGTGCCTGTGCTCGCTGGCTGTGGGGGACGAAAGCCCTGGTGTTGATCTATGACACTGACTACATGAAGGTGGTCCTGGGGAGATCAGGTGAGAGGGAAACCCCACATCCCAGCAGAAGAAAATCTTCCCTCTTGGGTACATGCCCCTGGACCTGTGAAATTCCAGAAGAAACTGGCACTTCAGCCATCAATACCTGACTCCCTACCAGCCATCCTTGCAGCCCACAAGCTAGACTAAGGCCAACATTATTCACTTACAGTGAATGCTTAAACACCTGGGTGGGGCTGGCTTCTCTTTTCTGTCTTACTTTCTTTCTTGTTTTAACCCAATTGAGATGATCCCAGGTCTGGAAGTCAATTCCCTGTCCACACTGATTTAGGTTTGGCACCTCTCACTGTTGCCTGTCCTGGGTCATAAAATGGCCAAACCACCACAAACTGTAGGAAAACCACGGGCTTCTTTCTTACTCTGTGGCACTGAGCAGAGCCTATCGTTCTTGCCGACTCACCATCTTAGTCCTGTGGGTGTTCTGCTGCTGGGACACTGAGTCTGCCTTCCTGGGCCCACAGTGACCATCAGGACAGAGAGAGTCAGGGATGGGAGGCAAGAGGGAGGTGGCTTGAGACAGACTGCCAGTGGACAGGCATCAGGAATGGAAGGTGCCACAGCTACTCTGGGGGCTGCCTGCCTTGTTTGGTGCCCTCCACTTTCCTTCCTTACCTTTCAGACCCAAAGTCTCATGATTCCTACAGATTGCTGATTCCCTGGATTGGTAAGTACATTTCAATACAACTGCAGTCCACCCACCAGTTAGGTTTACCAAGAGCTACCTGTTTGGTTAATGGAGAACAACAGGTGCCAGGCACACTGTCACCACCTCATCTCTCAGTCAAGCCTCATTTCTCTCCTTCCAGTAAAACTCTCACCCTTTGCAATGGTGCTGAGAGCCCTCCTGAAGCTCAGCCTCTTCTTATCACTTCTCAGTCCTCTGTGATACTCTCAGCCTGACTATTAACTAATTCCTTTTATCACCTGCCCCTCTACTCTTTTTCAACCTCTGTCTCACAGCTGTCATAATAACATCCTATGGACCAGCCATTTTGGAAATTCACGTTCCTGAATTGTACTGGCCTTTCCTACCTTTGCCCATGATGTGCCCCCTCCTGACACCCTTGGTTCCTCCCAAGTTGTCCCTAGTTGCGCCTCTGATCCAGTCTCTCCGACCCCCACACACACACATCTGTGGCCCAGGGAACGGTTTGCTTTTGTTGGAGAGGCAGACGTGGTTCCAGCACCGGCGGATGCTGACCCCAGCCTTCCACTATGACATCCTGAAGCCCTACGTGGGTCTCATGGCCGACTCTGTCCAAGTGATGCTGGTGAGTCCATCCCTTGTCACCTGGACCCACTCACATCCAGCACAGCTGACAAAGTCCACTCTCAGACCCTTGTGTCCCTCAGGCATCCACCAGACCCAGCCCCCAGAATGACGGATTCAGAATGTACTCTGAGACAGAGCTCACCAAAACTGGATGGGACAGAGGGGTGCCCAGGCAGCAGCTTGTATCCACAATTTGCTCCGAGGCAAGGGAAAGCAGGGACATAGTATATTCAGGGTCCACTCTTCTCTCATCTCCACATTTTCAGCACAGAGGATTAGAGCAAGGGTCATTCCCCTGGACAGTGGTGCAAGCTGCCCCCGGATGCCTGGGCAATGGCAGCTTCAGTGGCAAGTGGACATCCCAGGACGTCACTCAACTAGTCTCTGGCCTGGGGCCCAAGGCCTCTGCATGGAATTGAGCCACTCATGGGAGGAAATGAGGCCATGTCTACACTCACAGAGCCAGGTCTTGACAAACATCACCTCTGATCCAGACTGAGCACCTGCTGGTCTCAGTTAACAACGGATGAATGAAAGGAATTGCTCCTTCATGGGAGCCCAAATAGAGTCCCTTAACCTTTTCCTTGCCTTGAAATATTTGCTTACAAGTGTTGGTCATCGCCTGTCCAGTTCTGATCTCAGGACACAAAAGATTACCCCTTTGTCCCTTGAGAAACAATGTTTTCTGGTCTGCCACAAGGTGATTATCATCATAAATTGTTCCTAGAATTCAGAATTAATTCAGAATATTTTGAGAGTATAATTAATTACATAATAAATGATTCCAAGAAAATAGACATCACATTACACACATGTGTTACAGCTTCAAACTGCTAAAACACATCTGCTTTGAAAGTGAGGAAATCTCATCAGAAGATTTAGAGGGATGGAGAGAGAGCCGGGCCTTGTCAGGACAGGCCTTCTGGGGGAGCACAGCAGGGTCAATGTCCCCCTCCCACCACAGGACAAGTGGGAGGAGCTCGTCAGCCTGGACTCACACCTGGAGGTCCTCGGACACGTCTCCTTGATGACCCTGGACACCGTCATGAAGTGCGCTTTCAGCCACCAGGGCAGCATCCAGACAGACAGGTCAGTGACAACCTTTCAACGGCAGGGTCCTTGTTCTCACAAGCTGGGGAGGACTTACCTGAGAGGCAGTTAGGGCAGCATGGATGCTTATCAGCACAAAAAGCAACATTCTGTACAGAGTCATGGACCACAGTCAAATTCCACCCAGACCAACTTTGACTCAGTCACAGGTCCCTGATTCCTGCACAGGGAGAAGCCTGGCTGCTCAGGTCGCTTGTAAAGGACAGAGGGTATCCTGGGCTGTGAGGCAGAAATGACAAAGCCCCAGTGCTGCCTGTCACCACTGATGAGGAATCCCCACCCGGAGCCCCACTCCGTCTCCAGGTCAGAGGCTCCCTCCACTCCAGTCTCCTCTGCAACCTCTCCCTTCAGGAACATCCAGTCCTACATCCAGGCCATCAGGGATCTCGGCAATTTGACTTTTTCCCGATTAAGAAATGCTTTCCACCAGAACGACATCATCTACAGGCTGACCCCTGAAGGCCGCTGGAGCCACCGGGCCTGTCAGCTGGCCCATCAACACACAGGTTCTGCTCCTCCTTCTGGGCGGCTCCTCCCCTGGCCTTGACCCCTCAGGCAGAGCCCAGACTCCTGCTTCCTGTTCAGGGGCTGGCACACACCCACACTGGGTACTTCCTGGTGCAGGGGTTGGGAACCGAGACGTCAGGGTGTCAGGTGAGGTGCAGGGAGATACATGTGTCACCACGTTGCTGATGGTGGAATGAGACCCCCTCCCAGCATCATTCAGGCAGAGCCTCCATGGGCTGTGCTATTGAGGGGACTCCCGACCTGGATCAGAAGATGCTGGAGCTCTCTGCCCTGACATGTGCGCCCATTCCCACCCTCGTCCTCATCCACCTGGTACCCAGATTGGGCCTGGGGGGCAGATAGGGCTACAGTGGGTGCTGCATCTGGTTCCCCAGAGCCCTGAGCTCTTCCTGGGAACCACTGTTCTGGGACAGATGGAGTGATCCAGCTGAGGAAGGCTCACCTGCAGAAGGAGGGAGAGCTGGAGAAGGTGAGGAGCAAGAGGCACCTGGATTTCCTGGACATCCTCCTCTTCGCCAGAGTGAGTGTGGGCAGGAGAGGCCTGAGGCTTTTGCCCAGAAGCAAAGAGGAAGGGCAGACCCTGCACTCTCCCTGCCTCCGCAGATGGAGAATGGGAGCAGCTTGTCTGACAGGGAGCTCCGTGCCGAAGTGGATACGTTCATGTTTGAGGGTCACGACACCACAGCCAGCGGCATCTCCTGGACCCTCTATGCTCTGGCCTCCCACCCTGAGCATCAGCAGAGGTGCCGGGAAGAGATCCAGAGCCTCCTGGGGGATGGCACCTCCATCACCTGGTGAGTGCCCAACAGGTGGGAGAACCTTGTCCCTCTGCGAGTGGAGGACCCCTGGTTGCCCGCCCTTAGATGGGCTTCCTTTCAGGGACCACCTGGACAAGATGCCCTACACCACTATGTGCATCAAGGAGGCACTGCGACTCTATCCACCAGTGCCATTCATTAGCAGAGATCTGAGCAAGCCCATCACCTTCCCTGATGGACGCTCCTTACCTGCAGGTATGACCTTCACCACACCCACTAAACTAAGCACTCTGCATGGCCATATGGAAGATCAGAAATACACATGTGCTTTCCAGCCCCGGGATGCTCTGTCAGATGTTTCCGCCTCAAGATAATTAATGTTTACTCTGCAGTTTGGACGTTTTGTAAAACGCCAGACACAGAACTTGAACCAATGAAAGCTCAATAAGCAAATGCTAGCCCTTGAATGTGGTCTGGTAATGGAGCCCTAAAATTCTAATTCCTTGAGATGTGAAGGCTTAAGAGAAAAGCAGAAATAATCAAGGGGAGATGTGGTTCTTTCCATATGGGGTCTAAGTAATTGAGGGAGCTCAAGGAATCCACTGTCATGGGTCTGAGATTCCAGTCTCTGAGGAGCCCTCAGGTGGATGGCAGAGAGCAGCTGATGATCAGGTCTGAGAGCCCTGCCAAGGTTGGAGGCCACCCATTGGCTCACCTCCCAGTGGGTCTGAATCCCAGCCCAGCCACCTCCTCTCTGTGGGATCACAGACATGTCCCTTAACCTCTTGAAGGCTCAGGTGCCTCATCTGCACATGGGGATAGGAGTGCCTTCCTTGAGGGCTGCTGTGAGGATTAAATGAGTTAATGCACATTCCCCAAGGGCTCATGATGGCACCTGATAAATGTGAGTTTTCACGTGAGGCGATCCTAATACTAAGCCTCCAATTCTTTTCCTTCTCAGTCCTGGGCATGGTTACCTACTCCTAATCTGTGCTCATGTGCTTTGTCACCTCCAGCCCACCTGCTCTGCAAGAGTACCATTTCATTCAGAGTGATGGAGGGTAGCTCTCATGGTGGCTCCCAGGCCTTTTGTGCACATTGCCGCTGTTGCCATGGGTACCATCAGTCTTCTCTCTCTCCTCCCTGCCCCACAGGAATCCCCATCTCCCTCTTCTTTTATGGGCTTCACCACAACCCGAAGGTGTGGCCGAAACCAGAGGTATGATGGCCATAGGAGGAGGGGATGGGATGCTCTCTCCAGACCAGCACCTCCCCTGCTCCCCCTCGGGGATTCTCGTCCCCTGGTAGATTGGTGCAAGGAGTTTGACCCCACCTGCCCTGGCCCCGGTGCTCTCTCTGCAGGTGTTTGACCCATCCCGGTTTGCACCAGGTTCTTCTCAACACAGCCATGCTTTCCTGCCCTTCTCAGGAGGATCCAGGTGAGGCCTTCTGTACCTGGGGCATCTGGTGTCACTGGGTGCTACCTGATGTGTGTAGCTGTCTACATTCATATGTGGTGTATGCAGTTATGTCCCTGTATGTTGACGTTTTGAGAAGGAGGCGTGTGTCCCCATGTACAAGAAGGCCTTCAGGGCACACCATGGAGACCTTGACCTCCTGACTTCGCAATGACCAGCCACATTGCCATGGCTATGGCCTCTCCAAAGTATTCCAGGGTTTTCCTCATTTTAGGTGTATGACTTTTCAGCATTAGAATTTTCCATGAAACTTAAACTTCAGATGTTTGCTTTTCTCAATTATCAGTCATCTGAGAAGGTGGTTTTTCTATCTTGGCACATTTCTAGTCCAGCCCACTGTCTTTTTTACTTAATTCACCAATCCACCTCTCACTGTATCAGCCGTCGTGTTTTCATGGATTTGGATTTCCAGCTGCCTTCCTTGTCCTGAGACTTCAAGCTATGTATGTGATCAGTTACAGTTGCCATTTGAAGAAAGCCTTGTGTGTCTTCTCTATTTCTGTAGTCGAACCCAACAAAGTTATGACAGCATATTAATATACACATGACACCTTTTCTAGTTGCCAAAATTCTATATGTGTAGTGGGGATTATATACCATAGTCCAAAAATCTACAGAGTCTAATTTTGGCAAAAAAGGATGAAATTGAAGACAATCAAGTGCTTTTGAGAGAAAACTCACTATTTTGTGTTGGACACATGCATTTGAGAGGTTCCTGCCGTGTAAAATATAAAGTACACATGAAATAGCTGTTATGCTGGATGATACACTCGAAAATGACTCCTGTGAAAATCTTCAACGGCTACAGATCCTCCCTGAAATAGTAACTTCCATAACTTTGGAACTACTTAGTAATCCAAGTTTTTTCAGAGCCTATAATTCTGTGAAATTTTCAGTTGGTGAATCAACCTTCATAGAACACTCTTGTCACAACACGTTCCCGGAATTTGCTCTAGTATTTGGTCTGTGCCAAGGTCCTGTTCTTCCTTGTAGACATTGGCTGCAGGTCATGCGGCTGCCACCAGAGGACAGGGGGTACCTGGCAACTCAATTCCGAGGTCAGAATTAATGTTTAATTTTGCTCCAGTCCTTTCTTTTTCAATTCAATTAACTTTGTTCAAATAGAAAGCTATTTATTAAGACTGCCTATGTGTGCCAAACCATATATTATAAAATGGGAAGACAGAGACGAAAGGAACTTTCCTTGCTCCAACAGTTCACAGTCAAGAAACAACTACCGCTATTCAAGACAGACATGCGACGTTTCCATAGTGTAGTGGTCAGTACGTTTGCCTTACAAAACAGACATCATGCATTCATCCACTCTTTCACTCATTCATTCATTCACTGAGCAGATTGTGGAATGTTCCATGTTTCTGGCACTGTCCTGGTCACGGGACGGTGATGTGTCCTTGAGTTAACACTAAAGCTGCTTGGGGATGTGGGAGAAAGGGGCGCAGGCGGCAGAGGCGGGAGGCCAGGCGGTCACGAGACTGAGTCTTGAGCATGTGGCCAGCAGAGGCGGGGGGAGGGGACCTCAACAGGAGCGGAGCGAGGAAGAGGGGCCGGACAGGCGCGAGGTGAGTGAGGAGCAGCCCAGAGAGCGTTGTGACGCCAGCTGAGGCCCCGCGACGTGTCCTCCCTGAGATGGAGGGCACAGCAGGCCCCGAGCCGCTGTGGCTGCAGTAGAGGGACAGGAGGCAAGGAGACTGAAAAGGCCAGCGAGGAGCCCACGGGATGGGAGGAGGGGCCTTGCTGGAGTAGAATGGGAAGGCTCCAGGGGCGGGTTGACCGAGGGGCTGTGGGGAGACAGGAGGCCGGAGCATCAACTGGGAGGCAAGCGGTCCAGCAGGTCGAGGGTAGCTAACCCGTGGCCCCTCCAAGAAGCCTCCCGGTTGCCATCCCGACTTCCTGACACAGCTCTGTCCTGTCCTGTCTGGGGACTGGGGCCCCTGCTTGTCTGCCATGGGTGGTGAGGGCCCGAGAGTTGCCCACAACCCCCTACAGGGCCCTGGCCTGGCCGGAAACCAGAAACGGCCTGTGGACGAGTGAACAAAGTACTGATTCACGTGACTTGACCCTGTGGCTTAGAGCGCCGACCCTCCCCCGCAGTACTTGCTGCTGCTGAGAGCAGAAGGAGGAGTTAGGAGCTAGTCCTGGAGAGAGGTGGCCTCTGTAAAGGTCAGCGGGAGAGGGTGGACCGAGGCTTGGGCGGCACGTTCGGTGTGACCCGTAAGGAAGGGATCGGGGCTGGGCCGCGGGGAGGAGCGCCCTGAACGCCCTGTGCCCGGCGGGGCTTAGAAGCCTCTGCTCACTTCCTTTTCCCTCCGTGACCCAGGAACTGCATCGGGAAGCAGTTTGCCATGAATGAGATGAAGGTGGCCGTGGCCCTGACCCTGCTTCGCTTTGAGCTGGCGCCCGATCCCTCCAGGGTCCCTGTTCCCATTCCAAGAGTTGTGCTGAAGCCCAAGAATGGGATCCACTTGCAGCTCAGGAAGCTCCTGTAACGCTCGTTGGAGACAAGGACGAGCTCTGAGGGCCCCTGCCTGCCATCCTGTCTCGCTGTCACTCTCGCCCGTCCTTGCCTCTGTGCCCACTTCCTGCTTCTATCTGCCCACCTGCCGGCCTACCTCATCTCCTGCCTCCTGCCCATCAGACGTTCTGCCCTCCTCCTCTCACCTTTCTCCAGGCTCCCTATCTGCTTATCTCTCCATCTGTCTCTGACCCACCTGTGCCTCTGACTGTCCACCTAAACCCTGATCGCTGGCCCTCCTCCACTCTGTCTACTCTCTCCTTGTCTTTTGCCCCTTCTGCCTGCCTGTCTGTCCCTGAATTCACTTCCTTTTGCTGATAAAACAATTGACCACAGCCTTGTGGACTTAGAACAACACAGAGTTATTCTCTGACAGCTCTGGAGTCAGAAGCCAGAAGTGGGTTTCCCTGGACACACCCAAGATGTTGGCAGGGCCCCCGGTGCAGGGATCTAGGGAAGGATCCCTCTCTTTGCGTTTTCCCACATCTAGAGCTGCAATCCTTGCAGTCCTTGGCTCCTGGGCCTCCTCCATATTCAAATCCATCAGCTTCTTCAAATGCTCCCCTGCTTCCGTCTTCACATCGCCTTCTCTTTCATAAGACCTTTGTGATTACACAGGCCCACTCAGATAAAACAGGCTTGCTCTGATTTCCGGGGATTAGGACACGGACACCCTGGGCAGCCGTTACTGTAGCTGCTAAGTCCTGCGTCGCTACCATCGCCTTGGGCCCCCGATCGCTCCCGTGTGTTACGGGTCTGCTCGTTTGTCACTCACCTGGCTTCCCCTCTTGCCCACTCCCTGGATAAATTCACAATGTCATATGGAGCGTGTGTGTCTTCCCTTGCAAGGAGCTGGATGGAATGGAAGAGAGAGAGAAGGGGAGGGAAGGCAGAGCAGACGAGGAGGGGACACGACCCCTGGTCTGTGGGCCCAGAACCCCAGCAGGACAAGCGTGTCCCAGCGCCCCTGCAGCCTCACACTCTGGGGTCGCTCACGCCCCACAACCCGCCTGTCACCTGAGGTGCCCACGGCAGCTGAGTCAGGAGAAAGGGCTCGTCTCCAAAGGCTCAGAGGGCAGAAGCTCAGCCCGGGCACCTGTCGGGGAAGGAGCCTCCCTGCTGCTGTGTGGTAGCGTCCTCGCTACATCCTTAGAGGGGCCCAGCCAGAGCCCATCCTGCCCTGAGCAAAGAAGCCTTACAGACTTGGCTCAGCGCCTTAAGTAAATGCAGAATTATTCATTTCGATTTTCGGATTCTAAAAAACACTTTCGAGTTCCTCAAATATGTTCCAAATGTTTAAATATTTTTCAAAATTTCATGTCACAGTTCCATCATTTTAGTCTATCTTGTTCTTTTGTCAAAAGGCATTATCAGTGGGGGGTAGAAAGCTTATACAAGCAGATATCAGTTATTTTTATCTTTTTTTTTTTTTTTTTTTGGAAATTTTATTTTTTATTTTTATTTTTTTAACATCTTTATTGGGGTATAATGGCTTTACAATGGTGTGTTAGTTTCTGCTTTATAACAGAGTGAGTCAGTTATACATATATATAACCACAGGATTTTACAGGAGCTGAAGAGAGTGACTAGGAAGAGACCCTGCTCGCTCCACGCAGTAGGAAAAACCCCAACTATGTCCACACTCCTATGCACACCCCCCAGACACATACATAGACAGTCACCTCTGTGCAGCCTCACCTATCTGTGCCCCTCGTACACTCCACGCTCTGCTCACACACATGCACACAGTCTCTGGATCCCAGGAGGCAGCAGGGTTTGTTTTGCGAGCGGGTAGGATTACGTGGAATTCATCTTTGGTGCCCGCTGCTCCCAGCTCCCCTCTCACATGGAGCCTCCTCCTTCCCTCTGGCTCCAGAGCTCCCACAGACACGTGTCCTCAGAGAGAAAGGCAATTCTACCCATGGAGTCTTAGTCAAAAGAGGCCAGTGTCAGAAGGCCTCCGCTCAAGCTCCTCCCCAATGAGCATCTTGGCAGGTTCCTTCCCTTAGTATTTAAGTGGGATAACAGCCACCTCAGTCCTGCCTCACTGGCCTCCTGAGGATCCAGAGATCAGGGAAGTAGACACATCTTAGACTCGAGAGCCACCCGTGGGCCAGACATGGTTGGGACACTGGGCTCTGCTCCCTGATGATGCCTGTTGAAACCATTTCTTCACTTGTGCAACTAAGCCCATGCACCACTACTGAGCCTGTGCTCTAGAGCCCACGAGCCACAGCTACTGAGCCTGCGTGCCACACGACTGAAGCCCGAGTGCCTAGAGCCCATGCTCTGCAACAAGAAAAGCCACAGCATTGAGAAGCCCACGTACAGTGACGGAGAGTAGCCCCCACGACTAGAGAAAGCCCGCGTGCAGCAACAGACTCAACACAGCCAAAAATAAATAAATCAAAATATTTTTTAAAATTCATTGTCTTGTGTATTTTTGGTTTAAGCAATTTTTCCTTATGTCTGTTATATTCCAAAAACATACACACAAAGTTAAACAAAGAGACAGATCTCGGTGAAGGGGCAGGCCCGAAAGCCATCCATCTATCACGTGAAGTGGGCGAGTGCCTGCTCATAACCGCCGACCCCAAGGCAGAGCTTCTGCAGCTAACGCTGTGTAAATTTTAGAAAGATGAACAATTATGAGAGATACAGGGAGAGTCTAGAAGCAAGTAGGTGTTCACCATATGTTTGTTGAATGAATGAGTGAGCTCTGGAACACATGCATAGTACGCATTTTTAGACACACATGTTTACATGGCACTGCCCTCGAGGTGACCGTCTATGCAGGTGCCTATTCCCCTCTAATCCACAAGCCTGCGGAAGACAAAGGAACACAGCTACTCTGCAGCCCAGCTTGGAGATGGCAGCACCCAGGGAGAGGCCACAGCCTGGGCTGGCTCGGGCCCTTCTCTCAGCAGATCTACTTTCCAGAGCCAGGGCCCAGCGGCTTCAGGTGGAGGTGGAGGCCATTCTTGGAGAGCAGGGTATCTGGATGGGTGGCCTTGAGGGGTCCAGGGAAAACTCAAAACAGAGCAAGCAGAGAGCTGTGACCACATTCATCTTGTTCACGGCAAACTGCTGTGCAAGGCAGTTCCTGCGATGAGCAGCACAAAATGACATCAGGCTACAGGGTGTCCAGAGTGATGAAAAACAGTGCTCTAAGTGACCAGCAGAAATCAGTAGCTCTTTTTGGATGAATAACTGGCTGATTGATTGATTGACCTGGGCTTAAGAAACAGATCCTGGGAGTATGGTGAGGGTCCCAGACCAGGTAGGTTCACATTGTGGGCTGTGGCTTAGGGGGTCTCTCTTGGAATGACTCACCCACCCACCTGCCAAGTACAAGACTATGCTAATGGTAGGAGGAAGGTCCCTGAAACTTCCCCTGCATCAGGGTCACCGCACACCCAGCATGGTCCCCCTCATCCCAGAGTTCCCCCAAAGGATGCGTCCCCAACGACATCCTCCATCCTCACCTCCCTGGTCCAGAGGACCAGGGATGTTAGGCTCTCCTTACCTGGGCCCAGCAGAGAGCAGAATGAAGGCAAAAATCCAACCACATTCTCCGGGGAAAAGGGCAGGGGGTCGAAGACCTGAGGGGACAGGCCTTTCTTAAATACCTTCCAGGTCCTAGGGCAGGCTGACCCCGTAGCCACCCACCCCATCTGACCTCTGGGCCCTGGGATGGCGTACCTCGGGTTCAAGCCACACTGCACTATTCCTACGGTGGGCATAGATGTGCAGAGAAATCAGGCTACCTGTGCGCAGAGCAGAGGCCTGGTGACCAGGTGGTCATGAAGCAGCCAGGCCCACCTCCTCACAGGGCCAGAATCCCCTAACGTCCCCCTAACTGGGTACCAGCCCCTCCCTGAGCACTGCCAGTGACAGAGGGTCCATGACCACCCTCAACACATCAAAGTGCCTCTGATCATCATCACACCTACTTCCTGTAGCCCCTGTGCTCACTGACCACAACACTGGACACAGACATTTGTAGAAAGGAAAAGGAGCAAAGGACTGATGCACCCACCCCACCATGAGGTAGGACAGGCAAGGACTATCACACTTTCTGCTTTCCATTAACTGACTCTCAAGGGGAGTACTTGTTCATGAAATTATGCTATCAGCAGTAACAGCTACCATTCATCGGTGCTTACTAGGTGTCAGACCCAGCATCGTACCCAGCAACACTCAGACCCAGCAACACTCCTTACAAAGCTACCACACACGGTCATACGGGTTGTACATGGCATAGCATCGTACCTGAAGTGAATGATGCCTCCTGAAGTTGCTCGGGGCCCAGCCTGCATGGTGGTACATGACAGCCCTGACGAATATTGTCTCTTTCCTCCTGAGAACAACCCAGTAAGGCAGGGACCCTTCTCATCCCCAGTTACAGAAGAGAGAGCAGAGGCTTAGAGGTAGAGGGATTTACCCCTACCTTATGGAGCTAGGACTTGGACGCAGGCCAAACACAAAGCCTGGGCTCTTCCCCACTGGTGCGAGGGTACAGAGAGCACCCGCAAGGACTCCGGTTCCACCCAGAATCCACCTCATCCCACCTGCAGGTAGAGAGCGACCATCCACAAAGTGACGGGCTTGCTGAGCTGGCGGTACACCTGGGGCACACGGGGGTAGAGGCGGAAGCTCTCCTTGAGGCACATGGTCAGGTAGGTCATCTTCCTCAGATCATCGCTGCCAGCAACACAGCCAGGCCTTTCCGGGCTGCGAGCAACACGGTCCTGCGGGAAGGCGGGCCCAGCCCCAGCTCCTCCATTCACCACCATCACACACCCAAGAGTCAGAGGGACACGAGTGCTCCAAATGTCCAGGCCAGGCTAGACATAGGGTGGCCACTCAGACCCAGGGGTCTAGCTCCACTTTTCTCCATCCCTCCCTCACCTGCACTGCTAGGAAGGAAAGCACAGGACCCTGGTGGTGTATGTGCTTCCGGCCATCAAACACAAGGTCGCTCCTGTGTCTCTCAGGGCCCCACAGAAACCCCACAAGGGACAGTTCTTTAGGTTCTGCTGGTTTCCCTGGGGAGCTGGAATGGAGAGGAACAGGGGCTGGTATTCACTGGTCAACTGAAGCAAGAAATGCATAAAGCGCCGAGCCGATATCCCGGTGCCACGCGGCTGCTTTGTGACCGCCTGGAGGGGTGGGGTAGGGAAGGTGGGAGGGAGGGAGATGCAAGAGGGAAGAGATATGGGAACATATGTATATGTATAACTAATTCACTTTGTTATAAAGCAGAAACTAACACACCATTGTAAAGCAATTATACCTCAGTAAAGATGTTAAAAAAAAAAAAGAAATACATAAACAGTGACAAGCTCAGAGGAGGGTGAGTAATTTTCTATATATAGGAATATATTGCCACTAGGAAGCTCAGACCCAAATGTGGTCCAACTATAACTACTGTGCAACACCTTATTACAGAGCCCCAACTTAGGGTTTATTCCCCCGGTCCTCATTGTTCATGTGTGTTCTACATTTCATTGAATAGGTGTCCTTTAAGTTGTTTCAAGTTTGAAATGGAATGAAATGAAAATTAAATAAATGTTTCAACTCCCTGCCCCCAGGCCTTGTTCACATTGCTGCCTGACCTGGAGGGCCCAGCTCTCCCCCTTTGCCTATCTGAGTTTCACGGCTCCTTAGGAAACCAACTCAGGCCCACCTTTTGATTCCTCTGCTCTCAACACGGGGCCATGCAGTCTTAGCCCGTTCTGCGGTTTTCTCTAGCCTTTTGGTTCTGTGAGCCTGTCTTTCTGAAAACTCCCCGAGGGCAGTATCGTGGCTCCACCCCCTCCGCACACAAACCCCGGAGAGCGCCTGGCACACGGCCACACGCCCTGGGGGGTTTCCAGGGTCTGACCAATAAATCCACACATCCTTCACCAGGATGCTGGAGTTCTCAGCATTTGAGCATTTTCGGAGCCCCTGCTCTGTGCCTAGCCCTGTGAGAAAGAGAGAAAGGTGACAGGACTCAAAGGCCTGAGGGGAGGAAGGGAGAGGGGACAGAGGGCACAGATGGGAGAGGGGCCCGTGGGAGATCGCCAAAGCTCATTCTGCACAGAGAGGTCAGCGTCAACCGGTGTCTTGTCAGTGAGCTCAAGTTTGAACCAAGAAACAGAAAACAGTTGCAAGTTTTGAAGTGATGGAGTTTGGCAAACAGCCTTTTCTCCTTCATCAGAGGAGTCTAGAGGCTGCACAAGGCCATCCAAAGGCAGGTGGGAGGGAATCCGCTCCCCCGGCTACCCTAGCTCTGTGCATCCTCAGTTTCCAAACCTTTCTCTCCCCGTGCTGCCTGCTCTGTCCAGGAGCCCAGAAGGGTACTCAGGTTCTGCCAGCAGAGGGAGCCGGAACACAGGTCAGCCTCCTGCTGACCACCTTGTTTCCATGACTCCCATCTGAAAAGGGTCTGTTGTCAGAGAAAAGGCTCAGGGCTGTGTCCACACATAGCTTCCCCCAAAGCCACAGCACTGAAGGGGAAAAGGACAAGGGCTACCTGCCGTCACCTGGTTTCCAGGGTGGCTCTGTAAGCACAGCTCTTCCCTGGGACCGGGAAGCAGGACAGACAGGGCTCACCCACAGCCTCACTCACCACTGGATGGAGTCCCGGTCCCCAAGAATCTCTCGCACCTCCCCCCAACAGCGATGCTGGCGCTCGGGGTACAGGGCCATGCAGTAGAGAAACCAGGACATGCCACTGGTGGTGGTGTCATGGCTTCAAACATGAACGTGTCCACCTCGGCCCGGAGGTATGCATCTGACAGCTCGATCCCATCTTCATCCTGGGTCAGAAAGGCACAGTGTGACCGCCCAAGTCATCTGGGGTAGGTTCCACCAAGACCTCATAACAGTAGCTGTCAAATGAACGTCTGGGGGAGGGAGGGAAAGCTCCTTTTCAGACTGGGTGCGAGGACCTTCCCCTAGATTCCTATCTGTTCTCCCAAGCACAACTTGGATGCCTCCTATTCCAGGAAGCCTTCTTTGACCCCTCTGGCCAAGTGGCCTGTGACTTCACCAGCCCTGTCATCTTGGCTCGCTTGACACACAGAATACCACCCGGAGGAGGAAGAGGTCTGTCAATGTCCACCTCCTGTCTCCTGCACTAGACCTACGTCAGCATCTGGAGGCCAAGGCCAGGGCTTTCTCAGCATCTGCATCCCTAGCACGGGCACTAACCCAGGGTAGGGCTCAGTGAGTTTGTGGAGTGAGTGAATAAAGGACCAACTGAATGAGTGAATGAATGAATAAGTAATGTATAAAGCCTAAGATTGTAAGATTCGCGGGTGCTAAGATTCTTCAGAGTCTTAGAAGTCTGGAATTGGACTTCAGGCATGTGACCCAGCGCCCCTGCCAGTACATCTCTCCCCAGTGCCACGGCCAGCCACAGCCAGCCCCTTCCCACCTCTGAGCCTTTGCTGATATGTATCATGGGACAAGAAACAGGTCATATGTGCTGAGGAAAGAGGAAGAAAATGCTTAGCCCCTGCTGCTGTCCAGTGAGCCCTGTCCCAGGAGGACACTCTGAAGACCTGTGTGGGACAAGTTCTCAGGTCAGGGCGGGCGACTGTGCACTCCCCCGGGCCTCGAGGAGAGCGTCCAGGAAGTCCACGTGCCTCCGGCTCTGCATCTTCTCCCTCTCTTTCTTGTCCTGCAGGGCTGCCTTCCGTTCCCTGATGACCTGGTCTGTCCCGGGAGCACAGGGTGTCACTGCCTGGGGACCCGCCCTCTGCCCGAAGGGGAACGGATATCCTGCAATGGGAGGGGTCCCCCAGGGCCCGGGAGGAGCTAGACTAGAACCTGGGCTTCCCATGGGTGGGCCGTGCAGGAAGGTCCCACCTGTGTGGTCGTGGGCCACCTGGCAGGCCTGCAGGAAGTGGCGGCCCTGCGGGGTGAGCCAGTAGATGCAGTCCTTGTGGTACTGGAAGGACTCGAAGCGCTGCTGCATCAGCAGCGAGAGATCGCTGACCGCCAGGCAGTAGCTCCTGTCCGTGCACAGTGGAGGGAAGGAGCTCAGACACTGACCCCCAGCAGAGCCCCTGAGCGGCTCCATTCCACAATCTAGCCCCAGCCACTGTGCTCTTCGCCCGTCCTCTCCCTGCCATCAACCTCCCACCAAAGCTCCACCTGAGCTGAGCTCCCTACGGCAGGACCCTATCTCCTCTCAGACCAGGGCCCGGGAGTCCTGCCACCTCGCCCCGCCAAGCCAGCCTGGGTGGAGACTGCAGTCAGCCCCGAGAGCCCCCTGCCCTGTGGCCCAGGCCGCTCTTTCCTCTGCCAAAGGTGCACTTTATGAGCCAGTCCAGCGCCATGTGGCCCACATGGCAGAAGATGTCAAAGCTCTTATGTTCATGAGACTTTTCCTCCCACTTGTCCTAGAACCCAGAGATGGAAGGTGATGAGGGAGAGAGGCCAGCCAGGCTGGGTGCCTGACACCTGCCCTCCAGAACCCACTGCTGTCCTCCCCCCGCACAGCCCCGGTCCCTGGCCTGGCCTCCATCCTGCTGTTATGGGGGTGGTGGAGGGAAGAGGCTTCAGGCTCAGAGGGCAGAACCAGGAGGCAGCCTCACCCAGCACACACAGACGCTTCTTCCCAGCCAGGCAGCTGTGTGTGAGGGCAGAGGAGGGCCGAGGGGTGGTGAACTCCCCAGCACAGTCTGTGTGTAAGTCAGGCCTGCAGTGATACTGGGGAGGAGCCTCCTGCAAAGGGAAAGACCAGTCTGGGTAACGTGTGGGGATAATCCAGCCCTAAGACTCTGAGTTGGACCCCTGATGCCGGCATCCATTTATTTTATTTTATTTTATTCTATTCTATTCTATTTTATTTTTATTTTATTTTATTTTATGTTTTAGGCCACGCCATGCAGGATCTTAGTTCCCCGACCGGGGATCAAACCCGTGCCCCTTGCATTGGGAGCACAGAGTCATAAGCACTGGACCGCCAGGGAAGTCCTCCGGCATCCATTTTAGAGATGAGTTGCTCTTGATGTGATTTCAGGCAGTCGTGCTACGCCAAGAATGAGGAGACACTTTTTAGATATGTGGAAGGTCTTCCTAATATTCTCAAGTACAGGCAGCCCTCAAATCGGCTACAGTAGGAGCTTTACTGGGGTCTCACAGAGGCCCTTTGATCTGGGAAGAGGGAGGCCTGGGTCTCCTGGTGGAGACAAGGGCTGGGGCTGCCTGGCCACTTGGAGCCTCAGCACCTGGTCAGCGCCCAGCCCGCAGCAGGTGTCAGGCAGGGCAAGGCTCGCACAGCTACTGCACACAGAAATGGGCCTCGGGGCCTCAGCAATTCTCCTCACTGGCCTCCCCCAGGGAAAACTGGCCCTGCAGCAAAGCCTCCAGGAGCCTGGCTTGGGGAGCTCGCCAGCATGGCACGTGTGGACTCAGCGAACACGGCCACGTAGGGCTTCAGCACGTCATAGGGGAAGCCAGGTGTGAGCAGCTTGCGATGCTGAAACCACTTGTCCCCTGGAGGAGCAGCAAGCCTTTCCCTGGGGAAGGGATGGGAGAAGGCGGGCCGGTCAGGTCACACAATTCTGCCCCATCCCCGGCAGCCGGCAGCCCGGGGCCAAGCACAGCCAACCCACCCAACCCCGCCCCCGTCCTCCCTGCCCAGCCTTGCATCCCAACCCAGCTCTGCCTTCCAGCCCACCCAGCCTCGCAGCCTCTGGTGACACCAGCCTGGGTCCTGCCACCACTCCTTTCCTCAGGCCCTTGCCCCAGCAAGTGCCACCAATAAAACCTCCTGGATCACCTCTAGTGCCGCCTCCTCCGGGAAGCGGTTCCTCACAGGGACACATTGTCCAGAGCCTTTGCCCTGCCTCTCGTGGGTAGAGACGCTCTGGCAGGAGAAGGTGCCTGAGACCCACATCCCTGGCAGCCTGGAGCTCTCCTGCTTCCTCCCGCGTTTCCTACTGAGCAGCTGAGCTTAGCATAGGCAGTTGGGGGCCAGGTGGTCTGGTGGATGGAACAACTACCAGAGTGGGCACTGGGCAGGGAGGTCCGGACAGGGAAGGCTCCTGCTCACCCAGCACCAAGGGCAGGAAAGGCAGGTGCCTGCTCACCAATCCACTGGAGGAAGAAGTCAAAAACATCCGGGGCCTTAGGGTCTGCAGGACAAAGAGAAGCTTGGGTCAAGCAGGGACTGGGGATTTCCGGAGGGAAACCTCCGGAAATGGGGACCTCAGCTGCCTAGACTTAGGGCACAGGCCCAGGACCCCTCCCCACATGGTTCCTTTGCTCTCAGGAAGCTCCACCTTCTCCCAAGAGCCCTCACCTCCTCGACTGTACACAGCTTTGGTGTAGTCAGGGTCATAGATGTTCAGGAAGCCAAGGAACTGCCCCAACCAGACTGGGTGGGAGTAGGGACACCACCTTGTCCAGACTTCCCATCTGCCGGATTTGAAATGGCAACAGAAGGCCAGGTCACTTGGGAACCCAGTGTCACCAGCCAGGCCAGCAGGGAAGAGAGGAGGCTGCCCAGGAAGGGCCAGGGAGCACCCCTCCCTCCTCCTGCACCCTCTCTCCTAGCCAGTCACCCTATCCTACACATCTCTGGGCTCAGTCCCCTCTCCAGCCCCATAGCCACTGCTCTAAGTCCAAGCCACCTTCTTATTGCTCATGGGTGAGCCCAGCAACCCCAAACTGGTCAACCTACTTCCATCTGTGCCCTGCCAACAATACCCGATCTCCACCGTAGCCAGAAAGAGATTTCTTTTCAGCATCAAAATTTTTCATTAGAAAGAGAATTCCAGCTTCTTGTTCAATACAGAAACCACCTTGATTCCCACCCTGTTATGTCATGCAACACATTTTTATTGAGGACCTGCTATGTGCAGAGCCCTGTCTCAGGGGAATGAGAGAAACATGATCTTGCCCTTTCCTTCTATGGGGGGAAGACTGATAATAAACAAGTAAACAACAAAGTAAAAAGATTGCAGAAAGTAGTGAGTCATAAGAAGGAAATAAACACAGCACTGGGAGAGAGAGACCAACGGGAGGCCCTGCTTATGTAGGGTGACCCAGGATGGGCTCTTGCTGGAAAGGACATCCAAGGTCAAACTGGAAGGATAAGGAGCTGACCATGTGAAGAGTGAGGGAAGAGCATTCCAGGGAGAGGGAACAGCAAGCACAGAGTCTGGAGTAGGAAAAAGTATGGTGTCTCCCAGGAGCTGCCACTACATAGGCCAGTGGCCTGAGATAAGGTTGGAGAGATTGTCCAGAGGGTGGTGTGTGCTCTAGGACAGAGTATTGAAAGGATGAAGAGACATCATAGAGAAAGCACTTGGCACCATGCCAGCACAAAGCAAGTAGCTACAAAATGAGTGAGAGCAATGCTATTAGCAAACCTGGAGTTAGAAATTTGAGGTGATGGTCTTAACTCTGACACTTACTTGCTTTGTGCCTTGAAAAGTCAACTGACATCTCTGGCCCTGTTTTCTTGTCCATAAACCAAGGTTAATAACACCTGGTAAATTGAGGACTCATTGTGACTGTGCTTTGGAAAGTATAAGCACTACGCAAACGTTGAGGAGATAGTTTGAAACCTTTCCTGCTTATACTGCCTGTGTCGAGCAGGGTACAGAGTAAGATACCTCACTTTCTCAGAATCACTTCTGTATCTCATTCCAGGTAAAATGTGATGATATAGATTGACCCAGGTGAAAATAAACAGAATAGTTCTGTGCCTTGCACTAGATGGGGAAAGCAAGCAAATATTTAGGTTTAGAAAACTTTTGCCTGGAAGTTGCAGCCTTTGTAGGAGAGTAAAAGTAATCACGATATGATAAATTGCATCAGCATCAAACCCAACTTTTTCAAACACAGAAAACAAGAAGTGCCTGGAGTGATCTCCCCACAGCAGTAATCGCTTCAAGCTGCTGCCTTGGGAATTGACTACATCCCCTCTTCTGCCTTTCTGTTGCCTATGAACTGAATCAGGAAGCATCCTGGAAAAAAAATATTCATTTCCTTTGTAAAATATGACACTCAAACCTGACCCTGGTCTGTTGAAGGTGATGATGTAACCAGTGCAAAGTTGTGCTTGTCCCTCCTTCATCTGTTCATCAAATCAGTCAGTATTTATTGGACATCATCAGTAGGCACAGTCCTCTGGTCCAGGCTATGGAAGGTATGAGGATATAGAACGCCTAGTGACAACCTTCAAGGAGTCCTTAGTTGTGTTGTGTGGGTACCAAATGAATGGGAAAAATATTTACTGGTTAATAAATACTGACCACAGATGACACAGTTTTTTTTAGTTCAGCTCATACGCTACAGAGAGTTTTACAGTCTGCTTTGATCACTTTGTTATAAGCTCATTGAAAAGTCTCCATAAACATCATTTTCAATGACTGCTCCATCTAAGCACATGGTTTGCCTAACCCTTTCTCACAAAAGCAGCCCTGGATAGTGAGGCTTGCATTTATACCAGTACATGGAGTTGATAACCTGAAACAGTCTCCTGCTACTTGGAAACACTGGAAAACAGACCAAGCATGAAACGCCCCTGGAAAATTAGGGGGCTGTCATGTATGGAACAGAGGCTCAACCCACTAGTCATCTCTTTACGTTCACGGTTAACAGCAAAGTCTCTGGAGCTAGACTCCCTGGGTTTGAATCCTGGCTCTACTTCTTATCAACAGAGTGACCCCGAGCAAGCAGCTAAGCTCTTTGTGCCTTAGTTTTCTCCTCTAGAGCATGGGGATTTTTTTAAAAAATCAGTTTTGTAGGATTGTTGTGGGAGAAACCATATACTGGGCTTTGCTCAGTGCCTAGAACATAGGAAGTGCTCACTAGTGTTCACTAGTACCGAGCATTGTGAGCCCACCTATATAGAAGAAGCCGAGGACTGAGGGAGGGAAAGAAAGAGGTACAACCAGAATTCAAACCCAGGCTCTCCCACTTCAAAGAAAGAGTTGGAGTCCAAGAGTCCCTGTGGGGGTGTGTGGGGGCGAGCGGGGCCCAGAGGGGGATGGAGAGCAACCACAGAACTGGGGGAAAGTGGAGAGGAATGAATGTAAGTGGTCACATGCCCTGTAGTTTGGACTGAGCCCAGGATTTAGGGGAGAAAGAAAAGAACTCTGGCCCCATGGGTTGTGTAATGAATTAGCTGTCACGAGGACAGGCAAAGGAGGAGGGTGTTGGGAGTAAGAGGTAAATAGGTGGAAGAGCAGGTCTGTAGGAAATGGGGCCCCTTGGAGGATGCCTTCCAAGGAATTCTTCCTGAAATTCTTTTTTTTTTTACTTTCTGCGTTTTGGGTCTTGGCTATGACCTAGAAGGAGATAATGACGAGAAAAGTGAGAGAAGTGTTGGGTTGAAGATGGTGTCGTCATCCCTGGCTTTTTTATGTATGATATCCATGGATTTGCTAATACATTAAAATTTTTCTAGCGTTGCCAACTGGTATTCTCCTATCCATCCTCCGAGACATCTTTTTTTATTTTTATTTTTTTATTGCCCACAAAACTGGGAAAAGCCTTGACCTTTATTTTTTATTATTTATTTATTTATGTATTTTTAACATCTTTACTGGAGTATAATTGCTTTACAATGGCATGTTAGTTTCTGCTCTATGATAAAGTGAATCAGCTATACATATACATATATCCCCATATCTCCTCCCTCTTGCGTCTCCCTCCCACCCTCCCTATCCCACCCCTCTAGGTGGACACAAAGCATCAAGCTGATCTCCCTGTGCTATGCTCTGCTTCCCACTAGCTATCTGTTTTACATTTGGTAGTGTATATATGTCCATTCCACTATCTCACTTTGTCCCAGCTTACCCTTCCCCCTCCCTGTGTCCTCAAGTCCATTCTCTACGTCTGCATCTTTATTCCTGTCCTGTCCCTAGGTTCTTCAGAACCATTTCCTTTTCTTTTTTTTTTAGATTCCATATATATGTGTTAGCATGCAGTATTTTTCTCTTTCTGACTTACTTCACTCTGTATGACAGTTTCTAGGTCCATCCACCTCGCTACAAATAACTCAATGTCGTTTCTTTTTATGGCTGAGTAATATTCCATTGTATATATGTGCCACCTCATCTTTATCCACTCATCTGTCGATGGACACTTACATTGCTTCCGTGTCCTGGCTATGGTAAATAGTGCTGCAATGAATATTGTGGTACATGACTCTCTTTGAATATGGTTTTCTCAGGGTATATGCCCAGTAGTGGGATTCCTGGGTCGTATGGTAGTTCTATTTTTCATTTTTTAAGGAACTTCCATACTGTTGTCCATAGTGGCTGTATCAATTTACATACCCACCAACAGTGTATTGAGGGTTCCCTTTTCTCTACACCCTCTCCAGCATTCATTGTTTGTAGATTTTTGATGATGGCCATTCTGACTTGTTTGAGGTGATACCTCATTGTAGTTTTGATTTGCATTCCTCTAATGATTAGTGATGTTGAGCATCCTTTCATGTGTTTGTTGGCAATCTGTATATCTTCTTTAGAGAAATGTCTATTTAGGTCTTTTGCCCTTTTTTTAACTGGATTGTTTGTTTTTTTAATATTGAGCTGCATGAACTGCTTGTATATTTTGGAGATTAATCTTTTGTCAGTTTCTTCATTTGCAAATATTTTCTCCCATTCTGAGGGTTGTCTTTTTGTCTTGTTTATGGTTTCCTTTCCTGTGCAAAAGCTTTTAAGTTTCATCAGGTGCCATTTGTTTATTTTTGTTTTTATTTCCATTTCTCTAGGAGGTGGGTCAAAAAAGATCTTGCTGTGATTTATGTCATAGAGTGTTCTGCCTGTTTTCCTCTAAGTTTGATAGTGTCTGGCCTTACATTTAGGCCTTTAATCCATTTTGAGTTTATTTTTGTGTATGGTGCTAGGGAGTGTTCTAATTTCATTCTTTTACATGTAGCTGTCCAGTTTTCCCAGCACCACTTGTTGAAGAGGCTGTCTTTTCTCCATTGTATATTCTTGCCTCCTTTATCAAAGATAAGGTGGCCATATGTGTGTGGGTTTTTCTCTGGGTTCTCTATCCTGTTCCATTGATCTATATTTCTGTTTTTGTGCCAGTCCAATACTGTCTTGATTGCTGTAGCTTTGTAATATAATCTGAAGTCAGAGAGCCTGATTCCTCCAGCTCCGTTTTTCTTTCTCAAGATTGCTTTGGCTATTCTGGGCATTTTGTGTTTCCATACAAATTGTGAAATATTTTGTTCCAGTTCTGTGAAAAATGCCAGTGGTAGTTTGATAGGGATTGCACTGAATCTGTAGATTGCTTTGTGTAGTATAGTCATTTTCACAATATTGAATCTTCTAATACAGGAACATGGTGTATATCTCCATCTGTTTGTATCATCTTTAATTTCTTTCATCAGTGTCTTATAGCTTTCTGCATACAGGTCTTTTGTCTTTTTAGGTAAGTTTATTCCTAGGTATTTTATTCATGGTTTATGGGAGTGTTTCCTTAATTTCTCTTTCAGGTTTTTCATCATTAGTGTATAGAAATGCAAGGGATTTCTGTGCATTAATTTTGTATCCTGCTACTTTACCAAATTCATTGATTAGCTCTAGTAGTTTTCTGGTGGCATCTTTAGGATTCTCTTTGTATAGTATCATGTCATCTGCAAACAGTGACAGCTTTACTTCTTCTTTTCCAATTTGGCTTCCTTTTGTTTTTCTTCTCTGATTGCTGTGGTTAAAACTTCCAAAACTGTGTTGAATAATAGTGGTGAGGATGGGCAACCTTGTCTTATTCCTGATCTTAGTGGAAATGGTTTCAGTTTTTCACCATTGAGAACAATGTTGGCTGTGGGTTTGTCACATATGGCCTTTATTGTGCTGAGGTAAGTTCCCTCTATGCCTACTTTCTGGAGCGTTTCTACCATAAATGGGTGTTGAATTTTGTCAAAAGTTTCTTCTGCATCTATTGAGATGATCATATGGTTTTTATCCTTCAGTTTGTTAATATGGTGTATCACATTGACTGATTTGCGTATTTTGTAGAATCCTTGCATTCCTGGGATAAACCCTACTTGATCATGGTGTATGATCCTTTTAATATGCTGCTGGATTCTGTTTGCTAGTATTTTGTTGAGGATTTTTGCATCTATGTTCATCAGTGATATTGGCCTGTAGTTTTCTTTCTTTGTGACATCTTTGTCTGGTTTTGGTATCAGGGTGATGGTGGCCTCGTAGAATGAGTTGGGGAGGGTTCCTCCCTCTGCTATATTTTGGACGAGTTTGAGAAGGATAGGAGTCAGCTCTTCTCTAAATGTCTGATAGAATTCGCCTGTGAAGCCATCTGGTCCTGGGCTTTTGTTTGTTGGAAGATTTTTAATCACAGTTTCAATTTCAGTGCTTGTGATTGGTCTGTTTATATTTTCTATTTCTTCCTGGTTCAGTCTTGGAAGCTTGTGCTTTTCTAAGAATTTGTCCATTTCTTCCAGTTGGCCATTTTATTGGCATATAGTTGCTTGTGGTAATCTCTCATGATCCTTTGTATTTCTGCAGTGTCAGTTGTTACTTCTCTTTTTTCATTTCTGATTCTATTGATTTGAGTCTTCTCCCTTTTTTTCTTGATGAGTCTGGCTAATGGTTTATCAATTTTGTTTATCTTCTCAAAGAACCAGCTTTTAGTTTTATTGATCTTTGCTATCATTTCCTTTGCTTCTTTTTCATTTATTTCTGATCTGATCTTTATGATTTCTTTAGTTCTACTAATTTTGGAGTTTTTTTGTTCTTCTTTCTCTAATTGCTTTAGGTGTAAGGTTAGGTTGTTTATTTGAGATGTTTCTTGTTTCTTGAGGTAGGAGTGTATTGCTATAAACTTCCCTCTTGGAGCTGCTTTTGCTGCATCTCATAGGTTTTGGGTCATCATGTTTCCACTGTCATTTGTTTCTAGGTACTTTTTGATTTCATCAGTGATGTCTTGGTTATTTAGTAGTGTAGTGTTTAGCCTCCATGTGTTTGTATTTTTTAAGATTTTTTCCTGTAATTGATATCTAGTCTCATAACATTGTGGTCGGAAAAGATACTTGATATGATTTCAATTTTCTTAAATTTTCCAAGGCTTGAATTTTGACCCAAGATATGATCTGTCCTGGAGAATGTTCCATGAACATTTGAGAAGAAAGTGTATTCTGTTGTTTTTGCATGGAATGTCCTATAAATATCAATTAAGTCCATCTTGTCTAATGTGTCATTTAAAGCTGTGTTTCCTTATTTATTTTCATTTTGGATGATCTGTCCATTGGTGAAAGTGAGGGGTTAAAGTCCCCTCCTATTATTGTGTTACTGTCAATTTCCCCTTTTATGGCTGTTAGCATTTGCCTTATGTATTCAGGTGCTTCTATGTTGGGTGCATAAATATTTACAATATATCTTCTTCTTGGATTGATCCCTTGATCATTATGTAGTGTCCTTCTTTGTCTCTTGTAATAGTCTTTATTTTAAAGTGTATTTCGTCTGATATGAGAATTGCTACTCCAGCTTTCTTTTGATCCATTTGCATGGAATATCTTTTTCCATCCCCTCACTTTCAGTCTGTATGTGTCCCTAGGTCTGA
>NW_006790761.1:878947-907596 GCF_000442215.2 Lipotes vexillifer | reverse complement strand
CTTTCCCTAGGTTGCCTACACCTACTATTTATTCCTTCAGGACATCCTTTATCATATTTTATTGTACTAATTTATTTCTCTGCCTTTAGGCACTAAACTAGGAACTCAAAATATAGTAGTTTTGGGGTGAATTAATGACTGAATGAATGAATAATTCTATGAAGTATTCAGAGAAAGGATTACTATCCTACCTATATTAGTCTCCTGGGGCAACTGTAGCAATGTACCAGAACCTTGGTGGCTTAAAACAATATAAATTTAATATGTCATCATTCTTGGGGCCATAGTGGGAAATCAGTATCCCTGGGGCAAAATCAAGATATTGGCAGAGCCACACTCTCTCTGGGATCTCTAGGGTGAATTCATTCCCTTTCTTTTCCAGCTTCTGGTGGCTGCTGGAATTCCTTGGCTTATGGCCACCTATCTCCATTCTTTAAAGTCAGCATCTTCAAATCTCTTTTCACTCTGTCGTCACATGATCATCTCTCATGTGTGTTACATCTTCCTCTGCCTCCCTTTTATCAGGATACAAATGATTTAATCTGAGAGCCACCTTGATAATCCAGGATAATCTCCCAGTCTCAAAATTCTAAATGTAATCACATCTTCCCAGACCATTTTTTCTAATAAGGTCATATTTACATGGTCCTAGAATTATCAATAGAATCTGATGTATTTGGGAGTCATTATTCAGCCTCCAAATGTCTGCCCTCTGTCTCCCAAAGATTCATGTCCATTCCACTTGGAAAATACATTCACTCCATCCTATAATCCCCAAAACCTCAGTCCTTTATAGTATCAACTCAAGTCCAAAGTCTCATGGAAATATCATCGTCTCAGAAGTCTCAATCTTATTACCTAAATCATCTCACTTTGATATGGGTGTGAGCCTGGGTATAAGCCATCCTTGAACAAAATTCCCCTAAATATTTGGCCCTGTGAAAGTAAAAAACAGTTTATCTGTTCCCAAAGTAAATTGGTGACAAAGCCTAGTATAAGAGTTATAGACATTCCTATTCCAAAAGGAAGACAAGAGAAGAAAGGAGTCTCTGGTTTGTAGCAATTTCAAAATTCAGCAGGGCAAATGTCGTTATATTTCAGGCCTGGGAATAATCCTTTGTGGCTTGAGGTTCCATCCTCTGGGCTCATGACTGTACCCTCTGACACTAAGGTTTCGTCTTGGAGTCATTCTCCCTTTCTTTTGAAGGATAGCACATATTTGCAGCTGAGTAGTTTTTTTATCTGGTTTCTTTCCTGTAGAATTTGGAGTCCAGCACCCTTCCTTCATTTTGTTCTCTCTTGATCCCTTTCAGTACAAACTAGATCAGCTAATAGAACATTCTCATAAATCTTGTGGATCTCCCCTGTATGCCACAGGGCTTCATACCATTAGACAGGAAGATCCTCCAGAGGTCTTTTCTGAATAATCCCACCTCTATTCCTGCCTTCTGAGTTTCTTGAGAGAATCTATGAGTCACACATTGACCTCTTCAGAACCACCAAAGACACCCTTGGACTTGTCTGCATGACATGATTTCCTAATAGTGATTCTCTTCATTTTAGCATAATTTTTGCTTTCTGGATAGGCTGGCAATTTCCCAGATCATAAATAACTAGTTTCTTTTTGTTTAACAGTTCTTCCCTCAATTTATTTCTTTGTTCTCACTTCTTGTTATAAGCAGCAAGAAGAAACCAGGCCATATTTTCAACATTTTGCTTGGAAATCTTGTCAGTTAAATATCCAAGGTGTTTTCATAGAAGTCCTGCTTTCCACACAACTGTAGCATATAATTTGGCTAAATTTCCTGCCACTATATAACAAGTTTGGTTTTCTCTAGTTTCCAATAACATGTCCATCATTTCCTTCTGAGCCATCATCAGAAATGCCTTTAATGCTTATATTTCTCCCAACATTCTGTTATGATGAAATGTGTATTCTCTAAGACTCTAAGCATTTCCCTCCATGCTTCCACTTCATTCTGAACTTCCACCACTTATTAAAGCGACTGTCCTTTTCCCATTGTGTATTCCTGGCTCCTTTGTCATAAATTAACTAACCATTTAGGAGGGTTTACTTCTGGGATCTCTATTCTGTTCCAGTGATCTATGTGTCTGTTTTTACAACAATACTGTATTGTTTTGATTACTATAACTTTATAGTATAGTCTGAAGTCTGGGAGGATGATACCTCCAGATTTGTTCTGTTTTTCTCAAGATTGCTTTTGCTATTTAGGGTCTTTTGTGCTTCCACGTTTTAAACTATTATTGAATTCAGTTTGCTAATATTTTGTTGAAGATTCTTGTATCTATGTTCATCAGAGATATTGGCCTGTAATTTTCTTTTCTTGTGGTCTCCTTGTCTGCATTTGATATCAGGGTAATACTGGCCTTGTAAAATGAGTTTGGAAGTGTTCTTGCCTCTACTGTTTTGGGAAGAGTTTGAAATTTTAATTGTTTATTTTCAAACAAAGGATAAAAGGGAATTAGTAAAACTGCTCCTGCTACAACTGTAGCACTTCAGTAAAGTAGGACTGAAACTGGTGGACCCGCTATGGATGATGGAAGTGAGGGATGCAGTCCCAGTTGAGCACATCTCCTGGTTGCATTTCAAAGTAAACCTATTAGTAGGAAAATATCATAATTAAGATTAAGGATAAAACTTAATCTTGAAATTCTCATGTATTTGAATGGAAAAATGATTATGCTATTGATATTGCAAAACCGATCTCTCCAATGTGATTATTAAAATGTTCTTGAAGGGCTTCTAATTAGCCACGGGCACAGCCAGGAGGTAGGAAGGGGTGGGACGGGGGCAGTGGGAGGGCAGGGAGGGGCAGTGGGAGGGCAGGGAGGGCCAGTGCTCTCAGAGCATGGTCATGGTCAGCAAGTCCACAGGACAAAGTCTTGTTGGGTAACAAGCAGGTGGTTCCTGGGGAAAACCCAGCTTACCTCTCAGGTCTTGGCTCTTCATCCCAGTCCGGGGAGCTCCCTCCCTCCCAGGACCCCGTGCTGGTGTCCTTGGGTCTGTCAGACACTCCTTCCTTAGTTGGGTCTGCAGGCTGTCCTAGCAGCCCTGCACTTTGAGGACAGTGGCTGTTCCTTCCTGAGTCTCCCCCGTCTCCAGGCTGAGCAGCTTCAGCTATTCTCATAGAACAGGCTTCTAGATGCTTCCCTGCCCCATCCCTCAATCCCATCCTCTCTGTCTGGCTCTGAGCTTGGCTGGGAGCACAGATATCAGTCTGATGGATGCTGCCCTGTGGGCTCACAGTCCGTGAGGATGATAGACAGGAATCTAAGAAGGTGGCAGGGGACAGGAAAAGAGGCCCACCTGCTGGGTGGGGGGTTACGTCAGCCAGAGGGGGGCCAACTTGCTCGGTTTGGTGGAATGCAGGACTCTGAGTGGTTAAAACTGTGATATTCCCAGGCAAAGTGATCAATCAGGCCTCAAGGATGGCCTCTAGGCAAAGGGTATTGATGTTTGACTGTGCCATTAAGCAGGGTCTGTTCATCTCTGGGCTCTCTTCCCTCATACCCCGTACTGTGAGCTTCCTGGGGCTGAGATATCATCCCCTTCCTGTACGCCAGTACCCAGCACAGAACCTGACCTGGAGAGATGCTCTGCCCAGTGTGTGGAGTGAGAGAGGATGGAGAGAAAGGAGCAGCTTGCAGGCTGGGGAAGGGCAGTGCCTACCCACTGAGTGAGCCAGCACTCAGCCCTGGGGGATGCAGGGGGTGAGGGCACACAGTGAAAGCCAGTCTTTTTTCAAGAGAAGGAGCCCGAGTGATTACCAGCAGAGTGGAGCTAAGATGGCTCCTATTGGAATCAGCCACAGAGAGTCAGCCAGAGCCCAGTTTGTTCATGAAAATTGTTGCATTCGATTTCCAGATTATTTTGATTTTGAGAAATTGTGGTCTTTTTTTGATGCAGTTGTCACTTTTCTGAGTTAAGAGTTGACCGATGGAACCACTAAAACACCTCCAGTGATGTTCCCGTTACACTGATGGCCATCAGAGAATATATAGACTCAATAAGTAGATAATTTCTCTTACGTAAATTGTACTACTCATGGTGCTTAATCACCTCTCAATTTCTACTGGCCTAATATAGCAATCACAGCCAAATATTTCTAGCTCTTATAATACTGAGATTTCTTTCAACCCCTCTAATATGGGCAGAGTCAGGAATTAGATGCCACACACATGATTGGGCAGAACAAAGGCAGTGCCAGTGAAGAAGGATTTGCAGGCGGCTGGCTTGGGCACCGAGCAATCAGGAAGGGGGCGGGCTCCTGTGCAGAAACACGGACCCCAAGTCCTCTGGGCCAAGAGGAGATCCAGGAAAACCAGGTAGCACAGCTGGGGAGGTAAGAGGCTCCCACCAGTCAGTCCCTGCACTGGATCAACAGAGCAGGGCAGTCCCAATGATGGACGTGACCTGGGAACACAGAGCAGCCCCGAGAATGAGTTCAAGCAGGACACGTCTCAGTTCAGGGCAGGATTGTCAGCCCCGCCCACACCCCCACTAGAACAGGAGCTCCACAGTAGCAGGGATTTTGTTGTTCACTGCTGGATCTCTAGCTCCTAGGATGGCAACTGACCCAAAGTAAGTACTCAACACAGAGTTACCAGGTAAACAAATGAGTCCTTCTACCCATCTACTCATTCATGTATTTGACATTCACTGTAGTGGAAACATTTTGGATGTCTGCTCTGAGATTTCTTCCCTCGCAAAGGGTGGGCCTTCGAAAGCCCTATTCACCACCAACCACAGTTGATTATAGCAGATGGACGCCTTGGCCATGAGATGAGAATCAGATTCTTGGAATAGGATTCAGCAGTGCCACTCAGACATGATGGTGGCAGAATGGTAAGGTGCCAACCCCAGAAGGGTAGACGTTCCCTCCTGCATCACCTGGACCCAGCTGCACAAGGACAGCGACTGTATCTGTTTGTTCATAACTGTATCACCAGCTTCTAGAAAAGTGCCTGTACGAGGTGGAGGCTCCATAAACACTTGCTGAGAGATGAATGCATGGACGTACAGAGAGAAAGAATGGGAGACACAGTCCTGGCAGCCCTCCAGTCCCTGGTTCTGCCCTTCTACAGCCTGGCTGCCCCCTGCCCTTGGGCTCCGTGAGGCGCCCCTGGGCGCCCAGCTTTCTTTTTGTCCTTTTCCTCTCTCTTCCGTTAGCTCTGATTCTGTCACCTGCAACAGCAATTTTAATCAGGAATCATTCATTCACACTCCTCCATGTACTCATTCCTTCTTCATGAACATTATTGATTCTTTTAAAAGTGAGGCTCAAAAAATAAAAAAAATGGGGCTTCCCTGGTGGCGCAGTGGTTGAGAGTCCGCCTGCCATGCAAGGGACACGGGTTCGTGTCCCGGTCTGGGAAGATCCCACATGCCGTGGAGCAGCTGGGGTCCGTGAGCCATGGCTGCTGAGCCTACACGTCCGGAGCCTGTGCTCCGCAACGGGAGAGGCCACAACAGTGAGAGGCCCACTTATCGCAAAAAAAAAAAAAAGTGAGGCTCAATCCCTATGAACCATGCTCTATGCTTGCTCTAGGAACACAGGGATGACATATATGGAAAGTAAGCTTGTCAACACGGTGCCCCGCAATTACAACATTGAGTTGAAACCTGATAATAGAGGCACCCAGGGAGGCTTGGGAACCCTGGGGAAGGACACCTTGGAGTCAGCAGGTTTGGCTTTAGATGCAGCTCACTTGGGCATATCCTTTAATATGTGTTGCCTCATTCTTCAGTGAGATGGATCAAGTAATAATCCCTGCCTTATACATGTTTGTCTTGGGCATTACATAAGTCTATGAAAATGTTTTTTACTCCATGGAGTTAATCCCTGAACATTTATCAAGCATGAACTATGTGTAAACTTATAATGACAATTCTGAGTGAGAAACAAATAGGAGACAGAATCCGATCTTAGGCCAAGTTCTGGAGAGATATCAAGAATCTGGATCAGAGCCCAGATCATCAGAGCTAATCTTTGATCTCTGTGGATAGTTTCTGAACCATCTCTCCATGCCTGTCCAAACATTCACCCCCACCCCAAGCAACCACCCCAAGCAATTGACCTTAAAACAAGGTTTTTTTATTTTGTTACTCTCGTTATAGTTCCAAATGAACAGAAACAGCAACAACCGCTGAAAAGGATAGAGAAATTCCCATGTGTCCATCCTCACTGACTAGGGGGGAGCAAGGTTAGCCCTGTGATCTCTGACCCTGACTACATGAAGGTGGTCCTGGTGAGAACAGGTAGAGCAAAACCCACATCCCAGCTGGAGCAAATCTTCCCCCTTGGGTACATGCCCCTGGGTCTGTGAAATTCTGGAAGCGTCTGGCAGTTCAGCCATCAATACCTGACCCTCTACCAGCCATCCTTACAGCCCACAAGCCAGCCTAAGAGAGTCAGGGATGGGAGGCAAGTGGGAGGTGGCTTGTGACGGACTGTCAGCTGACAAGCATCAGGACGGGAAGGCAGCCCATAGTATTATTATTATTAAAAGTGTTATTATTATTAAAGTATTAATGATAGCAACAACACTTCTTTAAATAAATTATTTATTTTTGGCTGCTTTGGGTCTTCATTTCTGCACATGGGCTTTCTCTACTTGAGGTGGGCGGGGGCTACTCTTTGTTGTGGTGCGCGGGCTTCTCATTGCAGTGGCTTCTCTTGTTGCGGAACACAGGCTCTAAGAGCGCAAGCTTCAGTAGTTGTGGCACGCAGACTCAGAAGTTCTGGCTTGCGGGATCTAAAGCGCAGGCTCAGTAGTTGTGGCACACAGGCTTAGTTGCTCCGCGGCATGTGGGATCTTCCCGGACCAGAGCTCGAACCCGTGTCCCCTGCATTGGCAGGGAGAGTCTTTTTTTTTTTTTTTTTTTTTGTGGTACGCGGGCCTCTCACTGTTGTGGCTTCTCCCATTGCAGAGCACACGCTCCGGATGCGCAGGCTCAGCAGCCATGGCTCACGGGCTCAGCTGCTTCACGGCATGTGGGATCTTCCCGGACCAGAGCTCGAACCCGTGTCCCCTGCATTGGCAGGGAGAGTCTTTTTTTTTTTTTTTTTTTTGTGGTACGCGGGCCTCTCACTGTTGTGGCTTCTCCCATTGCAGAGCACACGCTCCGGATGCGCAGGCTCAGCAGCCATGGCTCACGGGCTCAGCTGCTTCACGGCATGTGGGATCTTCCCGGACCAGAGCTCGAACCCGTGTCCCCTGCATTGGCAGGGAGAGTCTTTTTTTTTTTTTTTTTTTTGTGGTACGCGGGCCTCTCACTGTTGTGGCTTCTCCCATTGCAGAGCACACGCTCCGGATGCGCAGGCTCAGCAGCCATGGCTCACGGGCTCAGCTGCTTCACGGCATGTGGGATCTTCCCGGACCAGAGCTCGAACCCGTGTCCCCTGCATTGGCAGGGAGAGTCTTTTTTTTTTTTTTTTTTTTGTGGTACGCGGGCCTCTCACTGTTGTGGCTTCTCCCATTGCAGAGCACACGCTCCGGATGCGCAGGCTCAGCAGCCATGGCTCACGGGCTCAGCTGCTTCACGGCATGTGGGATCTTCCCGGACCAGAGCTCGAACCCGTGTCCCCTGCATTGGCAGGGAGAGTCTTTTTTTTTTTTTTTTTTTTGTGGTACGCGGGCCTCTCACTGTTGTGGCTTCTCCCATTGCAGAGCACACGCTCCGGATGCGCAGGCTCAGCAGCCATGGCTCACGGGCTCAGCTGCTTCACGGCATGTGGGATCTTCCCGGACCAGAGCTCGAACCCGTGTCCCCTGCATTGGCAGGGAGAGTCTTTTTTTTTTTTTTTTTTTTGTGGTACGCGGGCCTCTCACTGTTGTGGCTTCTCCCATTGCAGAGCACACGCTCCGGATGCGCAGGCTCAGCAGCCATGGCTCACGGGCTCAGCTGCTTCACGGCATGTGGGATCTTCCCGGACCAGAGCTCGAACCCGTGTCCCCTGCATTGGCAGGGAGAGTCTTTTTTTTTTTTTTTTTTTTGTGGTACGCGGGCCTCTCACTGTTGTGGCTTCTCCCATTGCAGAGCACACGCTCCGGATGCGCAGGCTCAGCAGCCATGGCTCACGGGCTCAGCTGCTTCACGGCATGTGGGATCTTCCCGGACCAGAGCTCGAACCCGTGTCCCCTGCATTGGCAGGGAGAGTCTTTTTTTTTTTTTTTTTTTTGTGGTACGCGGGCCTCTCACTGTTGTGGCTTCTCCCATTGCAGAGCACACGCTCCGGATGCGCAGGCTCAGCAGCCATGGCTCACGGGCTCAGCTGCTTCACGACATGTGGGATCTTCCCGGACCAGGGCACGAACCCGCGTCCCCTGAATCGGCAGGCAGACTCTCAACCACTGCAACACCAGGGAAGTCCTACAGGCGGATTCTTAATCACTGTGCCA
Source organism: Lipotes vexillifer (assembly GCF_000442215.2). Classification (NCBI taxonomy): domain Eukaryota; kingdom Metazoa; phylum Chordata; class Mammalia; order Artiodactyla; family Lipotidae; genus Lipotes; species Lipotes vexillifer. Next base: position 899,172 of record NW_006790761.1, on the reverse strand, counting down.
CCAGGGAAGTCCCAACAATGCTTTAAAGTGTTTTTTTCAGGTCTAAAGAAGAAGAGGTAACAAGAACTCTTATTAACATGAACTCTTCTTATTAAAGTGTCAGATGTGGACAAAGGATTAATCTCCAAAATTTATCAGCAGCTCAATATCAAAAAAACAAACAACCCAATCCAAAAATGGGCAGAAGACCTAAATAGACATTTCTCCATAGAAGATATACAGACTGCCAACAAACACATGAAAGGATGCTCAACATCATTAATCATTAGAGAAATGCAAATCAAAACTACAATGAGATATCATCTCATACCGGTCAGCAGGATTAATCTCTAAAATTTACAGGCAGCTCATGCAGCTCAATAACAAAAAAACAAACAACCCAATCCAAAAATGGGCAGAAGACCTAAATAGACATTTCTCCAAAGAAGATATACAGACTGCCAACAAACACATGAAAGAATGCTCAACATCATTAATCATTAGAGAAATGCAAATCAAAACTACAATGAGATATCATCTCACACCAGTCAGAATGGCCATCATCAAAAAATCTAGAAACAATAAATGCTGGAGAGGGTGTGGAGAAAAGGGAACACTCTTGCACTGCTGGTGGGAATGTGAATTGGTTCAGCCACTATGGAGAACAGTATGGAGGTTCCTTAAAAAACTAAAAATAGAACTACCATATGATCCAGCAATCCCACTAATGGGCATATACCCTGAGAAAACCATAATTCAAAAGGAGTCATGCACCACAGTGTTCATTGCAGCTCTATTTACAATAGCCAGGACATGGAAGCAACCTAAGTGTCCACCTGATGAATGGATAAAGAAGATGTGGCATATATATACAATGGAATATCCAGGACATGGAAGCAACCTAAGTGTCCATCAACAGATGAATGGATAAAGAAGATGTGGCACATATATACAATGGAATATTACTCAGCCATAAAAAGAAACGAAATTGAGTTATTTGTAGTGAGGTGGATGGACCTAGAGTCTGTCATACAGAGTGAAGTAAGTCAGAAAGAGAAAAACAAATACCGTAGGCTAACACATATATATGGAATCTAAAAAAAAAAAAAAAAAAATGGTCATGAAGAACCTAGGGGCAAGACAGGAATAAAGACACAGACCTACTAGGGAATGGACCTGAGGACACGGGGAGGGGGAAGGGGAAGCTGGGACGAAGTGAGAGAGTGTCATGGACATATATACACTACCAAATGTAAAATAGATAGCTAGTGGGAAGCAGCCGCATAGCACAGGGAGATCAGCTCGGTGCTTTGTGACCAGCTAGTAGGGTGGGATAGGGAGGGTGCGAGGGAGGGAGATGCAAGAGGGAAGAGCTATGGGGCCATATGTATATGTATAACTGATTCACTTTGTTATAAAGCAGAAACTAACACACCATTGTAAAGCAATTATACCCCAATAAAGATGTTAAAAATAAGTAAGTAAATAAATAAATAAATAGTCAGATGTGTTCTATGCAACATACATTTATTGCCTCATTTAATCTTTAAAATAGCCCTATAAGTTACACCATATTATTCTTCATACACTAGAAAGGAGATTATATTTCATGACCTATCATTATGGACAAAACTTCTGAGGTAAATGTCTTGTTTTTCTCATTTTTTCTGCACAATGAATAATTAATAATGGCTAGCCAAAGTAAGAAATTATTAAATGTTTTCAGATTGTGACTATATTTCAAACATATATTAGTTTTTTATGTTTATTGGAGTATAGTTGATTTACAATGTTCTGTTAGTTTCAGGTATACTGTACAGTGATTCAGATTCTTTTCCCTTATAGGTTATTACAAAATATTGAGTATAGTTCCTTGTGTTATACACTAGGTCCTTGTTCCCCCAACTCTTTTTCAAACTTTATCTCAAACTGTCACCTCTTAATGGAGCAGCCATTTTGGAAATTCACATTCCTGAAATGTACTGGCCTTTCCTGCCTTTTCTGTGACAGACCTCCTTGTGACACTCTTGGTTCCTCCCAAGTCGTCCCTCTGATCCAGTCTCCCCAACCCACACACACACACACCCATCTGTGGCCCGGGGAATGGTTTGCTTGTGTTGGAGGGGCAGACGTGGTTCCAGCACTGGCGGATGCTGACCCCAGCCTTCCACTACGAAATCCTGAAGCCCTATGTGGGTCTCATGGCAGACTCTGATGCTGGTGAGTCCATCTCTCTCTCACCTGCACAACTCACAGCAAGCTCAATCCACAGTCCACTCTCAGACAGATATATCCCTCAGACATCCATCAGACACAGCTCCCCAGAATCATGCGCTCAATCCCACAGAGAGGCACGTCACACGTTAGAAGTGCACATATGCAATGTCAAGTGCTCAGACACCCCTGTACAGCCAGGCCCTGTTGCCTCTTGCAGACACATAGACACATTATCACATACCCTATGTGACTCATACACCTCAACACACATGTGCTACTGCTATATGGAGATAAGAATTTGGACACACTCATTGGCATTACATATGCACATATTTGGACACATTGAGACATACCTGACAGATGTACACAGGCATGCATTTATACACTCGTGATATGCATGTCCAAATATACTGACTTTGTAACTCTTAGAAAGAAGCTTCCTTTTCAAATTGGTATAAATAAATCCCTCTCCCTTTGATGGAAAGTCCTTCTAAGATATTTCAAAAGGCAGAGTCCCAGGTCTTGACTATGAGACAGGGCTCCCCGTTAAATGGATTGGACAGAAGGGTAACCACCTTGGATTTACAATTTGTTCATTGCCAAGGGAAAGGAGGGCCATGGTGGATACAGGGTTCACATTCCCCCTGCTTGTGAGTCTTCAGCAGTGTAGGCTGGAACAATGGTCATTCTCCTTGGACAGCAGGACAACCTGAGGACATGGCCTGAGCAATGTCAGGTTAGACATCCTAGGATGGCATTCAGGTGGACTCTGGCCAGACGTCCAGGTTTCCACATGGAATTGAGCCACTAATGGGAAGAACTGGAAACCAGGTCTACAATCTGTGTAGAGCTTTGTCCTGCCAACCCATCGCCTTCCATCAGGTTTCCAGCTTCTCACCCAACTGGGCTCAGCTAACATTTGTTTAACAAAAGAAATTGAAGCCCCTGATGTCCCTTCCTTAGGATCTCCAATAACATCCAGTTAGCCTTCTCTGGACTTGAGACGTTTACTCTCTAAAGTTGAACTTCACCTTTCCAAAATGTGCAGCTCAGCTATCAACAAAAAGACTCCCCTTTGGCACCTGAGAAACAGTGTTTTCTGGTCTCTGCAAAAACTGATTATCATAATAACTAATTTCTAAAATTCAAACTTTAGTCAAACTATAAGGGATGATGATAAATTACATAATAAAAATTTCTGAGAAAATAGCCATCCCATTACACACTTACTTTACAGTCTTAAATAACACATCTACTTAGAAAGTGAGAAAAATTCATCCAAAGATTTAGAGAGAGAGACAGACAGACAGAGAGCCTGGCCTTGTCAGCACAGGCCTTCTGGGGGAGCAGAGCAGGGTCAATGTCCCCCTCGCACCACAGGACAAGTGGGAGGAGCTCGTCAGCCTGGACTCACACCTGGAGGTCCTTGGACACGTCTCCGTGATGACCCTGGACACCATCATGAAGTGCGTCTTCAGCCACCAGAGCAGCATCCAGACAGACAGGTCAGTGACAACCTTTCAACAGCAGGGTCCTTGTTCTCACAAGCTGGGGAGGACTTACCTGAGAGGCAGTTAGGGCAGCATGGATGCTTATCAGCACAAAAAGCAACATTCTGCACAGAGCCATGGACCACGGTCAAATTCCACCCAGACCAACTTTGACTCAGTCACAGGTCCCTGATTCCTGCACAGGGAGAAGCCTGGCTGCTCAGGTCACTTGTAAAGGACTGAGGGTCTCCTGGGCTGTGAGGCAGAAATGACAAAGCCTCAGTGCTGCCTGCATCCTCTCCCTTCAGGAACATCCAGTCCTACATCCAGGCCATCAGGGACCTCGGCAATCTGACTTTTTCCTGATTAAGAAATGCTTTCCACCAGAATGACATCATCTACAGGCTGACCCCTGAAGGCCGCTGGAGCCACCGGGCCTGTCAGCTGGCCCATCAACACAAAGGTTCTTCTGATCCTTCTGGGCAGCTCCCGCCCACCCACCTCCATCATGCACATGTAAAAGGGCCTGGCCTTGACCCCTCAGGCAGGGCCCAGACTCCTGCTTCCTGTTCAGGGGCTGGCACACACCCACACTTGGTACTTCCTCGTGCAGGGGTTGGGAACTGAGACGTCAGGGTGTCAGGTGAGGTACAGAGAGATACATGTGTCACCACGTTGCTGACGGTGGAATGAGACCCCCTCCCAGCATCATTCAGGCAGAGCCTCCATGGGCTGTGCTATTGAGGGGACTCCCGACCTGGATCAGAAGATGCTGGAGCTCTCTGCCCTGACATGTGCGCCCATTCCCACCCTCGTCCTCATCCACCTGGTACCCAGATTGGGCCTGGGGGGTAGATAGAGAGACAGAGAGAGAGCTGGTGGGTGCTGCAACTGGTTCCCTAGAAGCCCTCAGCTCTGCCTGGGAACCACTGTTCTGGGACAGATGGAGTGATCCAGCTGAGGAAGGCTCACCTGCAGAAGGAGGGAGAGCTGGAGAAGGTGAGGAGCAAGAAGCACCTGGATTTCCTGGACATCCTCCTCTTCGCCAGAGTGAGTGTGGGCAGGAGAGGCCAGAGGCTTTGCCCAGAAGCACAGAGGAAGGGCAGACCCTGCACTCTCCCTGCCTCCGCAGATGGAGAATGGGAGCAGCTTGTCTGACAGGGAGCTCCGTGCCGAAGTGGATAAGTTCATGTTTGAGGGTCACGACACCACAGCCAGTGGCATCTCCTGGACTCTCTATGCTCTGGCCTCCCACCCTGAGCATCAGCAGGGGTGCCGGGAAGAGATCCAGAGCCTCCTGGGGGATGGCGCCTCCATCACCTGGTGAGTGCCCAACAGATGGGAGAAACTTGCCCCTCAGCAAGTGGAGAATTCCTGGTTGTCTGGTCCTGCCCGCCCTCAGATGGGCTTCTTTTCAGAGACCAACTGGGCCAGATGCCCTACACCACCATGTGCATCAAGGAGGCACTGCGACTCTATCCACCAGTGCCCGTCATCGGCAGAGATCTGAGCAAGCCCATCACCTTCCTTGATGGATGCTCCTTACTTGCAGGTATGAACTTCACCACACCCACTAACCTAAGCAAGACCACATGGCAGATGTGCTTTCCATCCCCGGGATGCTCTGCCGGATGTTTCCACCTCAAGATAATTAATATTTATTCTGCAGTTTGGACGTTTTGTAAAACGCCTGACACCAAACTTGAACCAACGAAAGCTCAATAAGCAAATGCTAGCGCTTGAATGTGGTCTTGTAATGGAGCCCTAATATTCTACTTCCTTGAGACGTGAAGGCTTAAGAGAAAAGCAGAAATAATCAAGGGGAGATGTGATTCTTTCCATATGGGGTCTAAGTAAATGAGGGAGCTCAGGGAGTCCACTGTCATGGGTCAGATGGTCCAGTGTCTGAGGAGCCCTCAGGTGGACGGCAGAGAGCAGCTGATGCTCAGGTCTGAGAGCCCTGCCATGGTTGGAAGGTACCCAAAGGCTCACTGCCCAGTGGGTCTGAATCCTAGCCCTGCCACCTCCTCTCTGTGGGATCATAGACATGTCCCTTGACCTCTTGAAGGCTCAGGTGCCTCATCTGCACACGCGGATAGGAGTGCCTTCCTTGAGGGCTGCTGTGAGGATTAAATGAGTTAATGTACATTCCCCAAGGGCTCATGATGGCATCTGATAAATGTGAGTTTTCACGTGAGGCGATCCTAATACTAAGCCTCCAATTCTTTTCCTTCTCAGTCCTGGGCATGGTTACCTACTCCTAATCTGTGCTCATGTGCTTTGTCACCTCCAGCCCACCTACTTTGCAAGAGTACCATTTCATTCAGAGTGATGGAGGGTAGCTCTCATGGTGGCTCCCAGGCCTTTTGTGCACATTGCCGCTGTTGCCATGGGTACCATCAGTCTTCTCTCTCTCCTCCCTGCCCCACAGGAATCCCCATCTCCCTCTCCTTTTATGGGCTTCACCACAACCCGAAGGTGTGGCCGAAACCAGAGGTACGATGGCCATAGGAGGAGGGGATGGGATGCTCTCTCCAGACCAGCACCTCCCCTGCTCCCCCTCGGGGATTCTCGTCCCCTGGTAGATTGGTGTAAGGAGTTTGGCCCCACATGCCCTGGCCTCGGCGCTCCCCTTGCAGGTTTTTGGCCCATCCCGGTTTGCACCGGGTTCTGATCGACACAGCCATGCTTTCCTGCCCTTCCAGGAGGATCCCAGGTGAGGCCTTCTGTACCTGGGGCAGCCAGGTGTCACTGGGTTCTACCTGATGTGTGTGACTGTCTACATTCATATGTGGTGTATAGAGTTATGTCCCTGTATGTTGGCATGTTGAGGAGGCAGCGTGTGTCCCCATGTACAAGAAGGCCTTCAGGGCACACCATGGAGACCTTGACCTCCTGACTTCACAACGACCAGCCACATTGCCGTGGCCATGGCCTCTCCAAAGTATTCCAGGGTCTTCCTTCCTTTAGGAGTATGACTTTTCAGTGTTAGAATTTTCCATGAAAGGTAAACTTCAGATGTTTGGTTTCTGCAATTTTCAGTCATCGTAAAAGGTGGTTTTCCCTCTTTACACATTCCTAGTCCAGCCCACTGCCTTTTCTACTTAATTCAACAGCCAGTATCTCACTGTACCAGTCATGTTTGCATGGGTTTGGATTTCCAGCTGCCCTTCTTGTCCTGACGGTTCAAGCCATGTATGTGGTCAGTTACAGTTGCCCTTTGAAGAAAGTTACACAGTCTTGTGTGTGTTCTCTATTTCCGTACTCGGCCCCAACAAAGTTGTGACTGGGTATTAATATAAACATGACACCTTTTCTAGTTACTGTTAAGTCTTTATATATAGCGGAGGTTATATACCATAGTCCCAGAGTCCAGAGTTTCTCATTGGTGAAAAGGAATATAATGAAGGACAACCACGTGCTCTTGATAAAAAAAAAAACTCACTGTTTTGTATCTGACACATGCATTTGAGAAGTTCCTGGCAGGTAAAATATAAAGCACACCTGAAATTGATGTTAAGCTGGATGATACACTCCACAATGACTGCTGTGAAAATCTTCAAAGGCTACATACGCTACAGTTCCCTGAAAGAGTAACTTCCATAACTTTGGGACTACTTAGCAATACAAGATTTTCTGAGTCTATACTTCCGTGAAGTTTTCAGTTGGTGAATCAACCTTCACAGAACAGGCTTCACGGAAACATTCTTCCAGAATTTGCTCTAGGATTTGTTTTCTGCCATGGACCTGTTCTTCCTGGTAGATACAGGCTGCACATCATGTCACTGCCACTAGAGGACAGGGGTACCTGGCAACTCAATTCCTAGGTCAGAATTAATATTTAATTTTGCTCCAGTCCCTTTTTTTTATCGGTTCAATTAACTTTGTTCAAATAGAAAGCTATTTATTAAGCCTGCCTCTGAGTGCCAAGTCCTGTATTACAAGATGGGAACACAGAGACGAAAGGAATTTTCCTTGGTCCAAAAGTTCACAGTCAAGAAACAACTACCGCTATTCAAGACAGACATGCGACGTTTCCATAGTGTAGTGGTCAGTACGTTTGCCTTACAAAACAGACATCATGCATTCATCCACTCTTTCACTCATTCATTCATTCACTGAGCAGATTGTGGAATGTTCCATGTTTCTGGCACTGTCCTGGTCACGGGACGGTGATGTGTCCTTGAGTTAACACTAAAGCTGCTTGGGGATGTGGGAGAAAGAGGCGCAGGCAGCAGAGGCGGGAGGGCAGGTGGTCACGAGACTGAGTCTTGAGCATGTGGCCAGCAGAGGCGGGGGGAGGGGACCTCAACAGGAGCGGAGCGAGGAAGAGGGGCCGGACAGGCGCGAGGTGAGTGAGGAGCAGCCCAGAGAGCGTTGTGACGCCAGCTGAGGCCCCGCGACGTGTCCTCCCTGAGATGGAGGGCACAGCAGGCCCCGAGCCGCTGTGGCTGCAGTAGAGGGACGGGAGGCAAGGAGACTGAAAAGGCCAGCGAGGAGCCCACGGGATGGGAGGAGGGGCCTTGCTGGAGTAGAATGGGAAGGCTCCAGGGGCGGGTTGACCGAGGGGCTGTGGGGAGACAGGAGGCCGGAGCATCAACTGGGAGGCAAGTGGTCCAGCAGGTCGGGGGTAGCTAACCCGTGGTCCCTCCAAGAAGCCTCCCGGTTGCCATCCCGACTTCCTGACACAGCTCTGTCCTGTCCTTGCTGGGTACTGGGGCCCCTGCTTGTCTGCCATGGGTGGTGAGGGCCCGAGAGTTGCCCACAACCCCCTACAGGGCCCTGGCCTGGCCGGAAACCAGAAACGGCCTGTGGACGAGTGAACAAAGTACTGATTCACGTGACTTGACCCTGTGGCTTAGAGCGCCGACCCTCCCCCGCAGTACTTGCTGCTGCTGAGAGCAGAAGGAGGAGTTAGGAGCTAGTCCTGGAGAGAGGTGGCCTCTGTAAAGGTCAGCGGGAGAGGGTGGACCGAGGCTTGGGCGGCACGTTCGGTGTGACCCGTAAGGAAGGGATCGGGGCTGGGCCGCGGGGAGGAGCGCCCTGAACGCCCTGTGCCCGGCGGGGCTTAGAAGCCTCTGCTCACTTCCTTTTCCCTCCGTGACCCAGGAACTGCATCGGGAAGCAGTTTGCCATGAATGAGATGAAGGTGGCCGTGGCCCTGACCCTGCTTCGCTTTGAGCTGGCGCCCGATCCCTCCAGGGTCCCTGTTCCCATTCCAAGAGTTGTGCTGAAGCCCAAGAATGGGATCCACTTGCAGCTCAGGAAGCTCCTGTAACGCTCGTTGGAGACAAGGACGAGCTCTGAGGGCCCCTGCCTGCCATCCTGTCTCGCTGTCACTCTCGCCCGTCCTTGCCTCTGTGCCCACTTCCTGCTTCTATCTGCCCACCTGCCGGCCTACCTCATCTCCTGCCTCCTGCCCATCAGACGTTCTGCCCTCCTCCTCTCACCTTTCTCCAGGCTCCCTATCTGCTTATCTCTCCATCTGTCTCTGACCCACCTGTGCCTCTGACTGTCCACCTAAACCCTGATCGCTGGCCCTCCTCCACTCTGTCTACTCTCTCCTTGTCTTTTGCCCCTTCTGCCTGCCTGTCTGTCCCTGAATTCACTTCCTTTTGCTGATAAAACAATTGACCACAGCCTTGTGGACTTAGAACAACACAGAGTTATTCTCTGACAGCTCTGGAGTCAGAAGCCAGAAGTGGGTTTCCCTGGACACACCCAAGATGTTGGCAGGGCCCCCGGTGCAGGGATCTAGGGAAGGATCCCTCTCTTTGCGTTTTCCCACATCTAGAGCTGCAATCCTTGCAGTCCTTGGCTCCTGGGCCTCCTCCATATTCAAATCCATCAGCTTCTTCAAATGCTCCCCTGCTTCCGTCTTCACATCGCCTTCTCTTTCATAAGACCTTTGTGATTACACAGGCCCACTCAGATAAAACAGGCTTGCTCTGATTTCCGGGGATTAGGACACGGACACCCTGGGCAGCCGTTACTGTAGCTGCTAAGTCCTGCGTCGCTACCATCGCCTTGGGCCCCCGATCGCTCCCGTGTGTTACGGGTCTGCTCGTTTGTCACTCACCTGGCTTCCCCTCTTGCCCACTCCCTGGATAAATTCACAATGTCATATGGAGCGTGTGTGTCTTCCCTTGCAAGGAGCTGGATGGAATGGAAGAGAGAGAGAAGGGGAGGGAAGGCAGAGCAGACGAGGAGGGGACACGACCCCTGGTCTGTGGGCCCAGAACCCCAGCAGGACAAGCGTGTCCCAGCGCCCCTGCAGCCTCACACTCTGGGGTCGCTCACGCCCCACAACCCGCCTGTCACCTGAGGCGCCCACGGCAGCTGAGTCAGGAGAAAGGGCTCGTCTCCAAAGGCTCAGAGGGCAGAAGCTCAGCCCGGGCACCTGTCGGGGAAGGAGCCTCCCTGCTGCTGTGTGGTAGCGTCCTCGCTACATCCTTAGAGGGGCCCGACTGAGACAGGCTGGGCCTGGGACCCTTTGCTGCAGCACTGCAATGCTTGCACCTGGTCACACCTCTCTTCGAGCAACAAAATGCAAAGAAAATGTATGGGACTAAAAATAACTATGTCCATGCACAGTTGGGGCAAATTCAGAGCAAAATATACCAAGAGACCAAAAAACCCAACTGTCATTTTTTTTTTCTTTTTTCATCTTTATTGGAGTATAATTGCTTCACAATGTTGTGTTAGTTTCTGCTGTACAACAAAGTGAATCAGTTATATGTATACATATATCCCCATATCCCCTCCCTCTTGAGCCTCCCTTCCACTGTCCCTATCCCACTGAAGGTAGTTGTACACAAAGACTCTTAAAAAGAGAGGGCAAAATCCCTTGATAAAGCAGTTTTGATAGTTTCTAATATTTGTGGGGTTTTTGATAGATGTTTATTGGAGCATAATTGCTTCACAGTACTGTGTTAGTTTCTGTTGCACAACAAAGCGAATCAGCCATATGCATACACATGTCTCCATATCACCTCACTTTTGCGTCTCCCTCCCTCCCACCCTCCCTATCCCACCCCTCTAGGTCATCACAAAGCACTGAGCCGATCTCCCTGGGCTATTCTGTTTCTTCCCACCAGCCAACTATTTTATACATTACACATTCGGTAGTGTATATATGTTGATGCTACTCTCACTTCGCCCCAGCTTCGCTCTCCCACCCCATGTCCTCGAGTCCATTCTCTATGCCTATCTCTTTATTTCTGCCCTGCAACTATGTTCATCAGTACCATTGTTTTTTTTTAGGTTCCATATATATGCGTTAGCATACGGTATTTATTTTTCCCTTTCTGACTTATTTCACTCTGTATGACAGACTCTAGGTCCATCCGCCTCACTACAAATAACTCAATTTCATTCCTTTTTATGGCTGAGTAATATTCCATTGTATATATGTGCCACATCTTCTTTATATTCACCTGTCGATGGCCGTTTAGATTGGTTCCATGTCCTGGCTATTGTAAATAGTGCTGCAATGAACATTTTGTACATGACTCTTTTTGAATTATGGTTTTCTCAGGGTATATGCTCAGTAGTGGGATTGCTGGGTCTTATGGTAGTTCTATTTTTAGTTTTTTAAGGAACCTCCATACTGTTTTTCATAGTGGCTGTATCAATTTACATTCCCACCAACAATGCAGGAGGGTTCCCTTTCCACCACACCCTTTCCGACATTTATTGTTTCTAGATTTTTTGATGATGGCCATTCTGACCAGTGTGAGGTGATACGTCATTGTAATTTTGATTTGCATTTCTCTAATAATTAGTGATTTGAGCATCTTTTCATGTATCTCTTGGCCATGTGTATGTCTTCCTTGGTGAAATGTCTGTTTAGGTCTCCCGCCCATTTTTTAACTGGATTGTTTGTTTTTTTGATATTGAGCTCCATGAGCTGTTTGTATATCTTGGAGATTAATTGTTTGCCTGTTGTTTCATTTGCAAATATTTTCTCCCATTCTGAGGGTTGTCTTTTTGTCTTGCTTATGGTTTCCTTTGCTGTGCAAAAGTTTTTAAGTTTAATTAAGTCCCATTTGTTTATTTTTGGTTTTATTTCCGTTACTCTAGGAGGTGGGTCAAAAAAGATCTTGCTGGTTTATGTCAAAGAGTGTTTTTCCTATGTTTTCTTCTAAGAGTTTGATAGTGCCCGGTCTTACATTTAGGTGTTTAATCCACTTTGAGTTTATTTTTGTGTATGGTGTTAGGGAGTGCTCTAATTTCATTCCTTTACATGTAGCTGTCCAGTTCTCCCAGCACCACCTATTGCCCACCCTGCTTTTGCTTCTGACTCCCAACTGCCACTTTTGAAGAGCCTAGATTAAAAACAGGGTGTCAGGAGCAAAAGCAGGGGGCTGCGCATTCCCCCTGCGCACGACACCACCTAAGGGGTGGGCAAAACACCTAAGCAACCCCTCTGGCCCGCCCCCTGGACACACCCCTACCCTCACCCCATATAAGAAACAAGCTTGACCCCCTTCGGGGAGCGAGCAAGCAAGGGAACCTGTTGTTTGTTCTCGCTCCCCCACTACAGCAGGGGCCCCAAGGAAGCCTTGCCTGCATTTCTTGTCTGGCCTCTGATCAATTTCTATTGATTAAGGAGGCCAAGAGCCCTGGTCGGTTACAGATTTTGTGGCGCCCAACGTTGGGCCCTTGTGCCTGTCTGGGAAGAGGATCTGGGCACCTCTGGGACCACCGAACGCAGCTTCACAGTGGGTGACAAGCGGCCACCTGAACCTCTTGTTTCAGTGTCACCACGTTTGGTAAGTCTGCCTTCCTGGCCCCTGGGGACTTCAGTGCCCTCATTCAGACAACACTTTCCCCCTTCCCTTCGTCCTTTTCCCCTCACCGTTGTCCCTTTCCCCCTCCTGAAATCTGTCTACCTCTCCTCCTTCTGTCCCGTCCTTCCGAGAGAGTGGACGTCAGGCAGCTACAGCATCACTCCTCTCAGCTTCTGAGACCTGCTCCCTCTGGCCGGCAACGGCTCACCTTGACGGGTGACAGGCAGAGGTGGGAGAGGCTCACCTCACGCCGTGCAGACCGTGGTCCAGAGGGCTCTCCCTGACCAGACATTTATGAGAGTGATAGATGCTCAAACCTCATATCGTGGAATGGCTGGAAGCCCTATCATCCCAATATTCTCACCTTTATTTTCCCGCCGCCAAGGAAAGTCCCACTGGGAACGGGCTGAAGGGGCAGATTTCTATATACTGGTGTACGTGTGGGTGAGAGTCCCACAGACAACATACAACCGGCTGGTTTCCGGGCTTAATCACCCCTGTGAGCTCCCTCCTTCACTGGCCCTTTCTGGAAGAGCGCTGTTTGGTGCCTGAATGGACACCCGCGGGGGCAGGTTGAAAGGGCAGTCTCTCTCTTTCTGTCTCTTTCTCTTTTTCTGACATTCTTTTCTATCCCTCCTCCCTTTACCTTTCCCTTGGTCCTCACCCCTACACTCCGTCCACTTTATCGTGACACTTCTGTTTGTGTCTTGAAGTTTTGTGATCGGCATAACTATTCTTTCCTGGGATCAAGGGGTTTGCATCTCCGCCTCTGCCTTTGCAATGTAACTATTCTGCCCGGGCTCTCAGGAAGTACCTTATCCATCTGTAGCCCCCCACACCGAGGGAAAAAAGAAAAAGAGGGCCATTTTAAATTCAAGCAGGAAAACTATGAAATCTCTGGTTCTGTAGAAATTAACTTGTCTAACTTAAGATTGTGGGTTTAGTTAATACAGACCTGTCTTTAGAGTCAACATTAAGTACAATACTTTCATTGTACCTAAGGTTCCTGGAAGTCAATAAGTGCATATTGTTTCTGTTATAAAATGTGTCAACAGGGGAAGTAACCTGATATCATAAAATTTTTAAGTGAAAGTACTGGGATAAGAAGCTTTTGGTAAACTCTATAGGAATAATTACGTCTTGGAAACATCCATCTAAAACAAGTCTCTCCAAATTTTGGTAAATCTGAAACTAAATTAAGTTAAATCATAGGAACTAATTGAATATTCAGGCCATTTCAAATAAGGTGAAATATTGGAACATTAATTGCTAAACAGGTCTAAAGTTACCTACTTTTGTCTTCTTGTGAGAGAGAAATTAAGCTATTTGGTACTGCCTTAAAATGGTATCTACCAATATACGGAATGCTTATGTAAAAGTTCATGGGGGACTTCCCTGGTGGCGCAGTGGTTGAGAGTCCACCTGCCGATGCAGGGGACACGGGTTCGTGCCCTGGTCCGGGAAGATCCCACATACCGCGGAGCGGCTGGGCCCATGAGCCATGGCCACAGAGCCTGTGCTCCGCAGTGGGAGAGGCCACAACAGTGAGAGGCCCGCGTACCGAAAAAAAAAAGAATCCTCCTGCCAATGGGATTTAGGGGACACAGGTTCAAGCCCTGGTCCAGGAAGATCCCACATGCCATGGAGCAACTAAGCCTGTGAGCCACAGCTACAGAAGCTCGTGCACCTAGAGCCCGTGCTCCACAACAAGAGAGGCGACAGCAATGAAAAGCCCGCACACCGCAATGAAGAGTAACTCACGTTCATCACAACTAGAGAAAGCCATGCACAGTAATGAAGACCCAACGCAGCCATAAATAAATAAATAAATAAATAAATAAATAAATAAATAGGACAGTTCATGGTTGCTTAAGGAAAGTAGGATGCATGTTTTCAGAAAAGAAGGTATGAGGAATGGAAATATATTTTGTCGAAAGGAAAAAGGGTGATCGTGTGCTAGAGCTGGCTATTTCTCCATGAGGAAAGAATGAGGGACAAATTATGGCTACAGAAATTTGCAGAAGGTTTGCGGAAGAGGAACACTGCACTGAGGAAACAATTTTGTATGTGGTCAGGATTTTCTAAGGTTGGATTAAATTTAATTAGGTAAATGGATTTTATTAAGAGTAGGCTGATGCAAGACTGGATTTGGTTTCTCTCTCTCATAAAAGAACAGAGTTGTCCTGGAGCGCGGCTTTTGATAACAGCTTGTGTGAGCTTCTGTGCCTTTAAGTGATCTCTCACCTGGCAGGCCATCATGGTTATTCTGGCCCACTGTTGCACCCCAGATGACAAGGAGCATATACTGAGAAAGGCCAGGGAACACGCAGGTGGCTTACTGGCCACCACCAAATTTATCAGGTGGGTGGGGATGCAGTCCCAGATCATGACCCACACTGGGGCTGTGAAGATCGTGTAGGCCAGGCTAGGATGAGACATTATATTACTTGTCTATCAGAAGGAATGAAAAGGTGTATGGTGAAGCCTGTAAATGATGATAAGGTCCAAGAGGTTACACAGGAAAAAGATGAGAACCTGACAGGCTTCCTGAGCCGAGTGACAGAAGCATTCATGAATTCCACCAATACAGACCCTGAGTCCACAGAAGGGAGGACACTACTGGCCGTGCATTTTATCACCCAGCCTACTCCTAATATCTGGAGAAAATTACAAAAGCTTGAGGCTGGGCCCCAAACCCCACTGTCAAACTTGGTAGAGGAAGCCTTCAAGGTCTATAACTACGGAGACTTAACGGAGGAGGGCCAATAAGGAAGAGAGGCTAATAAACAAAAGGCAGCTTTTGGCTGCTCTGATCCACCCACCACGTCGAGGAGACCCTGGAGGGCCAAGAAGGCTGGACAGACCACTAAGAAGCCGCCTGGGCCCAAACCAGTGTGCCTTTGTCAGAAAGGGGGGTACTGGAGGAGGGAATGTCCTACTGGAGGAGGGAATGTCCTGAGCACTGTCCTGCGGGACGCCTGAGGGGCAACCCCGACCGGCCCCATTTCCTTGCAAATCTCTTGGATGATAGATTCCTGCACACCGACTGACAGGGCCCAAGCACCTGCTGGGCTCCAGGTCCCACTCAATCCATCCTCATCACTCCAGCGGAGCCTCGGGTCACCCTTGACATGGCAGGTAGGGGAACTGAATTTCTTGTAGACACTGGAGCCACCTGCTCTGTTCTGACTTGGCCAGCCGGCCCCCTCTCCAGGCATGACTGTACAGTGACGGGAGTTGATGGACAGCCAAAGGTAAGGCGATTTGTTTCCCCTTGCCTGCGGAATTGGGTCCATTATTATTGCTCACTCATTTTTGTATATGCCAGAATGCCCTGGCCCTCTCCTCAGGAGAGACTTGCTAAATAACTTAGGAGCTAGTATATTCTTAGGACACGGTGAAGTCCAAGGAGGTAAAGAATTCAAACAGAGAATGCATCTATTAGTAGCCCCAAATGACCCACCTGTTGGGCATCAAAATATTCCCCAAGACATCTGCCAAGAAATTAGAGTGGCATGGACATATATACGCTACCAAATGTAAAAAAGATAGCTAGTGGGAAGCAGCCACATAGCACAGGGAGATCAGCTCGGGGCTTTGTGACCACCTAGAGGGGTGGGATAGGGAGGGTGGGAGGGAGATGCAAGAGGGAGGGGATATGGGGATATATGTATATGTATAGCTGATTCACTTTGTTATACAGCAGAAACTAACACACCATTGGAAAGCAATTATACTCCAATAAAGACGTTAAAAAAAAAAGGAAAAGAAGTTAGAGAGTAAGTAGATCCTGCAGTTTGGGATACCTCGGGCAAAATCTGTTCCCCCAATAAAAATAAGGTTAAGGCCTGGGAAAAAATACCCCTGGAAGAGACAATATCCTTTAAAGCCTGAGGTCCTGAGGGGAATCCACCCGCTGCTCAGCAAATTCCTAAAACACGGACTCATTAGGCCCTGCCAATCCCCTTGCAACACCCCTGTCCTCCCTGTTCAGAAGGCTAACGGGGAGTATCAGTTTGTGCGAGACTTAAGAGCAGTGAATGAGGCAGTCATCCCTATTCACCCACTGGTGCCAAATCCATAGACCCGTCTCACCCAAGTGCCGGGGAGCGCTCAGTATTTTTCTGTTTTAAACCTCAAGGATGCATTTTTCTATATTCCCCTACATCCAGACTCTCAATATGTTTTTGCCTTTGAATGGAGAGTCCCTGACACCCTGGGGGCTAACCAATATACATGGACAGTGCTTCCGCAGGGTTTTCAGGGCAGCCCTCATCTTTTTGAAAATGCGTTAGCGAGGGAACTGAGCCTTGAGAAGGGTGTTGATGATTTATTGATAAATAGTGAGACCAAAAAAGATTCAGAGCAAAATACTATTAGGATCCTAAATTTTCTGGCAAGAAAGGTATATAAAGTCTCTCCAACCAAGGCTCAGATCTCACAGCAACGGGTTCAATATTTAGGATTTGTTTTGATCCCAGGGTCATGAGCCCTAGCCATAGATCAAAAAACAGCAATTAGTGCATTACCATCTCCAACCACAAAGAGGCAACTCCAAGGCTTTCTCGGGATGGCTGGGTTCTGTCCTATCTGGATTCCAAGTTATGGCCTTATAGCAAGACCCCTATATGAAGCTCTAAAGGGAGGAGAAAGGGAGCTCCTTCAGTGGAATAAGGACCCCAGCGGGCCTTTGAGACTCTAAAGACTGAATTGAGTAACACTGGGGCTTCCAAGTTTGGACAAGCCCTTTACCCTATTTGTTCACGAGAGGTCAGAGATAGCACTAGGAGTCCTGACCCAAAAGCTGGGACCGGATCAGAGACCAGTGGCTTAATTTTCAAAACAACTGGACCCAGTGGCCCTGGGATGGCCAAACTGCCTGCGAGCAGTAGCAGCCACAGCCCTGTTGGTTAATGAGGCTTCCAAGCTCACCCTGGGACAACATTTTGATGTGTCAGCCCCTCATCAGGTACAATCTGTGCTGGAAGTCAAAGGATATCATTGGTTGACTGGAGAAATGTTAACAAGATATCAGGCCCTCCTAATGGACACCCCTGACATTACCTTAAAGGTGTGCCTAACTCTGAACCCAGCAACTCTGCTTCCAGAGGCTGAGAGTGGAGACTTACTGCATCAGTGTATAGAGACCAGAGAATGAACTTACTCCAGCAGGTCTGATCTTCTAGGTGGGCTTCTTGAAAGCCCTGAGGTCGAATGGTTTAGTGATGGGAGCAGTTTTGTAGAAATGGGAACCCTAAAGGTGGGGTATGCCATAGTTAGTCCAGATGATGTCATAGAAACCAAGACCCTGCCACACCAGACATCAGCCCAGAAGGCTGAACTAATTGCATTAATGAGAGCTTTGCAATTAGGGAAGGAAAATAAATATTTTTACGGACTCCAAATATGGGTTCAACATGCTAACGCTGCCATTCAGAAAGAAAGAAGAATATTAACCGCTAGAAATTCCCCCATAAAACAAAATAAAGGACTCCCCTGGAGGCACAGTGGTAAAGCATTCACCTGCCACTGCAGGGGACAAGGGTTCGATCCCTGGTCAGGGAAGATCCCACATGCTGCAGAGCAACTAAACCTGTGCACCACAACTACTGGACCTGCGCTCTAGAGTCCGCGAGCCACAACTACTGAGTCCACGTACCACAACTACTGAAGCCCACGCGCCTAGAGCCCGTGCTCCGTAACAAGAGAAGCCACCGCAGTGAGAAGCCCACGCACCACAACGAAGAGTAGCCCCTGCTCGCCACAACTAGAGAAAGCCCGCACGCAGCATCGAAGACCCAATGCAGCCAAAACAACAACAACAAAACAAACAAAAACAAACAAACAAACTAACAAAAAACATAATCAAGATTTGATCCTGGCTCTTTTAGAAGCAATGCAGCTTCCCACCCAGGTGGCAGTAATCCACTGTAGGGGCCATCAGAGGAAGGGGTCTTTTGTGAGCCAAAGAAACAGCAAAGCTGATCAAACTGCAAAACAGGCAGCTCGACTGCAGGAACCTGAGCAAGTTATGGCTCTAGTGATTGGCTCCTCCGAACTCCCTAGCCTTCCCCAGTATTCTCCACAGGAACAAGAAAATGCTGAGAAATGGGGCTATGAGAAGGGAAGCACAGGCTGGTATATAAAGGAGGATAGGGTTCTAATCCCTGAAGGCCAACAATGGAAACTCACCAAGAGCTTACATGATGCCAGCCACTACGGGAGGGATGCTCTATGGAACTTGATGCAAAAGGCTTTTTCAGGGAAGGGGCTTAAAAGAACAATAAAACAAGTAACACTTGCCTGTGATTTATGTGCCCGTAATAACCCACAGGCCCATCCAATCCCCCCTTCATTACTCAGGCCAGTTCAACACCGAGGGACATATCCAGGGGAGGACTGGCAGTTAGATTTCACCCAAATGCCCCCACGGCCAGGATATAAATGCCTTCTGGTATTTGTTGATACTTTCACAGGATGGGTTGAAGCCTTCCCCACCCTATCTGAAAAGGCTAGGGAAGTCTGTAAGTCCCTTTTAAAAGAAATAATTCCTCGGTTTGGACTTCCAAAGTCCCTCCAGAGCAATTAATGTGTCCTCTTTTATAGCCAAAATCACACAGGGGCTCACAACGGCCCTAGGGATAGACTGCAAGCTACACACCTCTTGGCACCCCCAGTCTTCAGGGAAGGTAGAGAAAATGAACCATCCTTTAAAGAAAACTTTAGCAAAGCTCTGCCAAGACACTCATGACCTTGGACCAACTTGCTCCCTATTGCACTCCTCAGGGTCCGTGTAGCCCCCAGGGGTGGTCTGAGACTTAGCCCATTTGAAATGACCTACGGGAGGCCTTTTCTTACTACTGCCATTCTACTGGATGTGGAAGTGAACCAGGCCCTGAGATATATTATTAAACTAGGACAGGTTCAGAAAGCAAAAAAAGGACTAGGCCCACAAGACACTGCCAGCTCCCACTAAAACTGCAGAGGAAGGAGCAGTTCCTTCACAAATAAACCCCGGGGACCAAGTGCTTCTTAAAACCTGGAAAGAGGGGGTCCTGCCAAGATGAACTATTGCCAAAATGGACGGGCCCCAATAAAGTAATTTTAGCCACCCCTACTGCTGTCAAACGGCAAGGGATATCTAGTTGGGTACATCTGTCCAGACTAAAGCTTTTACCTCCAGAAACCCCGCAGGTCACAACAGACCAACAGGTCACTGGCTTTAGAATCAGAATCATGTTTGATTTCAAATCCTGGCTCCCTTTCCTAATAGCTGAGTGAATTCCTCCATCAGCTTCAGTTTTTTCCTGTTGAACTGAGCGTAACAAAACTTCCTTCAGAAGGTTGTTGAGAAGAAGAAATGACAGAATGCAGGCAAAGTCATATCACAGTGCCAGACATAGAGTGGGCAATCAATTGTTTCATTTCCTATGGGAGCCTGAGACGTTTACTGGCTTTATTTTCAGAATCTGTAGTTGCCTGTGATTTTTTCTCCTTGAAAATGGCATTTTTATTGCTGCATCGCCTATTCTGACCTCTTCTGGAAACAGGGAAAAAAGTACCTTTCTGCCTGTGCAGTAGGAATAGTTGACAATTGTACCCTTTCTCCATTCATGGGAACAAGATGGTATCCCTTGCCAGAAGGTTTTCCCCTTAATGTACTCTTTTTCTCTATTTTACCAATTCTGGAAAGGAGTTTTTTAAGCCTCTAGATTAGCATGTATTTTTATGCTTAGTAATATCATAA